>NC_141697.1:406137015-406704515 GCF_964263255.1 Lissotriton vulgaris | reverse complement strand
TCCCCGTTGTAATCCGTCATGCCTGTCTTCTCCCCACTGGTTGGTAGCCTGTTTAGCCCGGACCGCTTATTAGAGATGAACCATCCAGCTCCACTGGAGGGCACCCCTAATAAGGACATGTTCACTAAGTATGGACTAGTCGCTATAGCTTACACTAAACTATGGCATAAATATACGAAAAAGAACCCTGAAAGTCAGTGGCCACTGATAGGTTCCTTTGACGAAAATAAAATAAAAACATTAGAAATAGCGCTCCAGAAGAATAAGACCACGCCCACTATGCTCGACAGTATCGGCATGTGGCGCAAAGAAACGGAACAACGAAAGAAAAGAGAAGAAGCAAAAATAGGGAAAGAATTACGAAAGGCAGCCCACCTAGCCGCGAAGCAACTAGAAGAAGAAATAAAAGAAAGAAAAGATACTATGCGAAACCAAGAATCAGGGTCGACAGGCCAATGTCCTGTTAGGACCCCCTCTGCGCTCTACCCTGAATTGCCCTCCAAACAACGGGCGAACGATGAGTTACTACTAGGTCCCCCAATCATCTACATGCCCCCTCCATATGCCCCCTGCCGACAAAGCTTTCACGCTCCGAGTGTGAGCGAAAGCGATCTCAGTGCTAGTGCACCAGCCCTCACGGCCTTTGCACCAGCCACATTAACAACCTCATCAGACGACCCCGAGTCTAGCAAACAATCATCAGCCAGACTAAACAGGTTGAGCAAAGATGAGCGGGATGGGATCGACAAAATAGCAAAGACATTAGTAGAACGAAGGGAGAGCGAAGATTATACAATGAGCGTATATAATTCACATGCCGACAGCCACAGACGGCATTTCATCTTGCGATTCAGCTACTACACCCTGAACGCGTATGAAGATAGGTATCAAAGTAAGGGTCCCGCTAAACTAACAACACTGTATAGGAAAATTGATGTTGGAGATGGGACTGAACGTGAGGCGACGGAGCTCTTCATGCAGATGCTTGAGGTCTTCCGCCACCTCACGGAACAGAAACCAGAAGCCAAGGCTACAGTCCCTGAAACGACCTCGGTAGAGGTAGCCAATACTATGATGCCTATCAGAGAAGCAGCCCCTTACTGGATCCCGCCACGGGGCCAGGGAACGAGCGATGATATTAATAATGAAAATGCAAAGGGAAGGGTTGTGTACAATTGGGTTTACCAACCATGGGACCGACAAGATATCCTAACCTTTAAGCAAACCCTGCCCGACTTAAGAAAGAACCCGACAGCATTTTATACCGAATTAGGCACAGCCTTGGGCTCGACGATAATGACTTTAGCAGACATTGACTTGTTCTTCGGGTTATGCCTGCCAGCTGACGTGTGGAAGCAAATCCGGAAGGCTGACCACACGGATCTGTTTGGACATACCTGGGACCAACTCGGTAAATTAGATAGACAACGAGAACCTGGAAGGAAACCAGTGAAAGACATACTGGAACTCCCAGACAAAATAGTTCAGAAATTAAAGACACTGATCCCAGAAAGAAAGGTAGACTGGTCGATAGTCACGGCCTGTCGACAGAAACCGCAGGAAGATGTGTCAGAATACTTCTCCCGATTCGAGACAGTGTTCTCCGACTACAGTGGCCAAGACATGACCACCGCAACCGGACAGCACCTGTTTGTACAAAATTACGTAAAGGGTCTAACACAATGTATTGGCATTTATATAGCGCACTACTTACCCGTAGGGTCCCAAGGCGCTTCGACCGCTGCGAAACCCTTCCTGGCTTCCCTGAGAGATGGTCCCTTAATGGGTATCTCCAGGGTGAGACCAGGCATCCCCGGCGGTCTGGTGGGGCCGTTAGTGAAGATGAGGCAAGCTAATGCCCAGAGTTGCCGAGTGTGATCGCTGATCAGAGTGGGCACCGAGGCGAGAGAATTATCGAGTCCGCTGACCCTGGTCCAGAAACCTGCCGCGGCGGGAATCGAACCCTGGTCCCGGGCCGTCCTCTGCTCTCGGGTCTGCCGCCTCTAACCAGTGAGCCACACTACTTCACTACACCACACAAGAGGTCTCCCAAAAGCTGCAGACAAGTGAGAGTAGTTGGGGGGCCTCCAAACCTGCAGCTATCCTTCAGATGGCTCAGTATTACGAGCACCAAAAGAATGAGAATGATAGGGCGTCCGAGAAAAAGAAGAAAGATTTAAAGGAAAGGGTGATGATAGCCCAGATACAAGGTATAACGATAGGACGGGAACATCAAAGAGGGAACTACCAACCAGCCGCCCCTAGAGATCTACCTCCTAAAGATCACACTCCCGCACCCCACCCTGGACGTAGAGACATTAGCAACGACCAATGTGCCTTCTGCAAAGGGTTCGGCCATTGGAAATACCAGTGTCCGGTTATGCTAGAGATGAATAGAAATAGGGACTCCAGGGATATGGCGAGTGGTCCAAGAAATGGGGTACAAGGACGAGGGCACGCCCACGGCACCAACAATGACAGATCAGGGAAACTGAACACATTTGACCGTCCCCGGCAGAACCAATATCAGCTGTCCGAAGGTGAACATGCCCCCGACTTTGCATAGGACTGCCAGGGGCAAGGGAGGGATCCAGTCGAGCTCTGTGTTGACCAGAAAGGTCCTTATGTCACCGCTAAGGTCCTGGGTACAGAGTCTCCATTCTTGGTAGACACTGGGGCGACACGTAGTGTGTTATCAAAACGACTGATTCCAAGGGCACCCTTGTCTGGCTCACACATAACGTCGATAGGTTTCGATGGAACGCCCTCCACTAACCCCCTGTCCGTACCTATTTCCTTTGATCTAGAAAACAACACCACTGACGCGACATTCCTGCTTTCCTCCAACTCCCCTGACGCCATTATGGGCATTGACTTACTGAAACATTTTCGAGCTACCATTAGGTGTTCCCCAGATGGAATACGAGTCATCCTATACGACAACCCAGACATGCCCAGATCCCGTCCCCCACGACACATGTGCCCCATAACTGACGCTGACATGTCCTTGCTTGACACCCTGCCCCCCGTACCTGTGGGCCAAAAACGACTCTGATGTGGGGCGAATGATGATTGATCCTATTCACATAACTGTACGACAGGACGCTATGCTCCCGAAACTCCCGCAATATCGGATATCCCCAGAGGGTGAGAAGGCACTGGTAGCGATCATTCAGTCTCTGGTAGATGCAGGAGTGGTTGAAGAGGTGGTTAGCAACGTCTGCAACAGCCCAATCCTACCTATTGTTAAGAAGCAAGGTGAAGGAGATGAGAAAGCGTACCGCTTCATCATCGACTTACGAGAGATTAACAAAGTGGTTGTACCCCAATATCCCGTAGTCTCTGATATCACCACCATTTTGACCCTCATCCCGTCCACCGCCACCACCTTCACTGTTATCGACCTTAAGAACGCGTTTTTCTCTATCCCCATCCATCCAGACAGCCGTTATCTCTTCGGCTTCACTTTAAAATCCCGCTCGTACCGATTTTGTAGAGCTCCCCAGGGGTACACTGAAAGTCCCAGCATTTACAGCCAGGCCCTCAAAAGACAGCTGGATGCCTTCCAGCTACCAGAGGGAGTGGTGTTGATCCAATATGTCGATGATATCCTTTTGGCGGCCGACACCACCCCGCTTGCAACGACAGCCACCGTCCAACTCCTACACTTTCTTGCAGAAAATGGCCATAAAGTCTCCAAAAAGAAGTTACAGTTCTGCCAGCCACAAGTGACTTACCTAGGCCATCTTCTGTCCAAAGAAGGGAGGAAACTTACCCCTGACCGAATCCAAACCATCCTAGACACCCCCATCCCAAAAACACAAAAACAGGTCCGCTCTTTGGTTGGCCTAACCTCTTTTTGCAGACAGTGGTTGCCTAATTACAGCCTCATTGTGAAACCATTACTTGCCCTGCTGACCAAAGATGTCCCCTCCCCGCTTCCTTGGACCACTGAGTGTCAAGCCTCCTTTAAGGAATTACGGGATGCACTCTGCTCGGCACCCGTCCTCGGAACGCCGGATTACTCCAAACCCTTCTCCCTCTTCACCCACGAAAGGGAGGGATGCGCATTGTCTGTCCTGACTCAATCGATTGGTCCTAAGCAGCGCCCTTGTGCCTACTTCTCCACCACTCTTGATCCTGTAGCCAGAGCTTTACCTGCCTGCCTTCGAGCAGTAGCTGCCGCTGCTGTCTCTATCCGTCAGAGCGAGGGAATCGTACTTTCCAACTCCCTCACTGTATTAGTGCCCCATGCAGTTGACACCCTTTTGAACCAGACAAAGACCCAACACCTGACTAGCGCACGACTGACAGGGTACGAGTTGACTCTGCTTGCACCCCACATCACACTAAAGAGATGCACGACTTTGAATCCTGCCACATTGTTACCCCTGCCTGAAAACGACCCCGACGTTCCTCCCATACATGACTGTGTGACCCTCACAGACGAACAGACTAGGAGTAGGGTTGACCTCCGAGACACTGCTTTTCCTGACCCCGATGGAGAGCTATGGGTAGACGGCTCATGCATCAAACTCCCAGATGGCACCACTTCAGCTGCCTATGCAGTAACGACAGCCCGAACAGTAATTGAGACAGCCTGCATCACACAACGATCTGCCCAGGCAGCAGAGCTGATAGCCCTCACCCGAGCATGCATCATAGCCGCAGGGACCACCACGAACGTATATACGGACAGCCAGTATGCCTTCGGAGTGGTCCACCATTTTGGGCTCCTGTGGAGGGAGAGGGGATTCCTGACGTCCCACGGCACCCCAATCCTCCACGGAGATTTAGTGTCCGCTCTGATTGAGGCAGTTCTCCTCCCCAAACAATTAGCGGTGATCAAATGTCAGGCACACAAAAGGGTGACAGACTTAGTCGGACAAGGGAATGCATTAGCCGACATCACTGCACGAACCACAGCTGAGAATAGGACGGTGACACGCATATATGTGACCAGGTCACAAGCAGAAAAATGGAGTGACACAAGGGAAATGATCAGAGACATACAGTCGGCCAGCACCCCTCACGAACTGACTAAGTGGGCAAGGGTGGGTTTGAAGGACGAAGAGGGTTGCTGGCGAACGAAGGATGCAAACAAGTGGTTGCTGCCCGACTCATACCTGATCCCCATACTGACAATGGCACATTCCCCCGCACACATAGGATCTGCACCCATGATCGAACTCATTTCCAAAGTCTGGCACAATGACAAAATCCCCGACTCAGCCAGACGCCTAGTTCAGCAGTGCCTTATCTGTCTGCAACACAACCCCGGGAAAGGAACTGTAGTACCCCGGGGAGGGTTTGGGACCCCCAATCACCCCTTTGAGGTCCTTCAGATGGACTACATCCAACTAGAGAGATGCCAAAACCTGAAGTATGTACTAGTCATCGTATGTGCCTTCAGCAAATGGGTGGAGGCCTATCCAACCCGTGACAACACTGCCATGACTACTGCCAAAGGACTACTGAAGGAATTCTTCCCTCGCTATGGCCTTTGTCGAATTTTATGGAGCGACAATGGCCCCCACTTCATAGCTGAGGTTATCCAACTAATCCTAAAGGGGTTGGGGGTGAAGCAACGGTTTCATGCGGTCTTCCACCCCCAATCCGCCGGTCTAGTGGAACGCCATAATGCCACACTGAAGCTGAAACTGGCAAAAATAGTGGCCACCACTGGACTTAACTGGCCGGATGCCCTCCCACTGGCTTTGTTATCGATGCGCTCCACTCCCACCAAGCACCATTTGACCCCCTACGAGGTCGTGTTTGGGCGACCGATGAATCTCTGGACTGCTCCCAAACCGACCTCCATTCATGACGTCCCAGACGTCCTACTATCTGATTATTTGTGCAAGTTAACCAAAACGTTGTCTGTCATTCATCAACAGGTGCAGCAAGCCATCCCCGATGCTTCCAGGGGCCCCGGCCATGACATCCAACCGGGAGATTTCGTGCTGATACGAAATTTCCAGCGAACCAAGAGTCTGGAACCTCGGTGGACGGGCCCCTGGCAAGTGCTGATCACCACCCGAACGGCGCTCCGAGTGGAGGGGAAGAAGCACTGGCTGCACGCGCATCATTGCCGGAAGGTCTCTGCAAACCTAACCACGACAGAAAACGTCAGCGCCCAAGAAGAGCTCCTGAGCAAAGACCGACCGATATTGGACTGTTATCCCGATACTGAGGCACTCGAACTTGCAAAATTCTCTGATCCCACTGTGCCATCCAGAGAAGGGTATTTCCTGCGTCGAAAGGAGGGAGTTTCGGC
The DNA here is from genome assembly GCF_964263255.1 of Lissotriton vulgaris. Classification (NCBI taxonomy): domain Eukaryota; kingdom Metazoa; phylum Chordata; class Amphibia; order Caudata; family Salamandridae; genus Lissotriton; species Lissotriton vulgaris. Next base: position 406,698,238 of record NC_141697.1, on the reverse strand, counting down.
TAAGTAGGCCGCGGACTAAGTTAAAATCTCAGAACGGTAACCTAAACACAATCAAGGGTTACCGGGAGAGAAGCTAAACGAAGTCTGTGGTTCTGCCCGCTACCGAGCCCCCTTGAAGGTGATGGAAGCGCCAGATAAGAAGATGATGGAAGCAACAGGAAATACCCAGTATAGAAATCCAAAGACTGACAACTTGCACAAATCAAAGACAATCGCACTCTTCATTGTCTTCCTCTTCTGCCTCCTCCTCATGACCTCCTTCTGGATTCTGGAGGAAAGCACACCGGCTCATGAGGCATTGCTACCTACTGCACCACCGACACCCCTGAAAGAGCATCACCTAATCTCTCTGTCGCCTCAGCTCCGAGAAAGGCGCAGGGAATTTTGGAACAATTCCTTCGTGCAACTGTTGCACCAACACAACCTTGCTGCAAATGCTACAAACTGCTGGATCTGCGGGCTGCTCCCGCATGCTACAGGACACTCCATCCCCTTCATCCCTTCTCCTTTCTCAGTTTACGGCTCCTGCCTCGCCTGGCTGATCCTCATGCAAGAGAGCCACAAGGACAACGCCACCTCCAGCCGGACAGTGTTGCACTTCTACTCTGGGTTCTGGCTGAACAAAACCGAAAAGACCTCTGTTGCTCTGTGTCCAGCGCTTACGGGCGCCACCTTCCTTAAAGACATTCCTGCCAAAGAACGAGTCGAAGTACAGGTGCTCCACAATCCAGCCAGGACCACCTTCTCTCATCTGCAAAAACAAACTACCGCTACTCTGACTGTGGCCCTGTCTGTTATCAATGTCACAGGTCTTGTGTGTCTCGAAGGCCATGGAACGCAGCTGGTGGGTCACAGTGCCTGCCGAATCACCAGAACATTGGACTCAGTTGACCCCCCTTCCTTTGTTGCTTCTCCGAATATGTACTTTGTGTGTGGCACCAAAGCTTACACCTGGCTCCCGAGAGGTTGGAAGGGCGCATGTTACATTGCCTTCGTTCTTCCACCCACATATGTAGCCCCTGCCAACCATCACCGACAGAGGCGTGCAGATGACATTGGACAAGCCGACTCCACCGGAGCACAGTTCCTAGATGCAGCAAAGGGACTTGTTCCTCTGTGGGGCCCAATGGCAAACAGCCGCGCTATCCGACACCTGACCCAGGCAGTAGAAACAACGATCAACATCACGGCTGGCATCCTCGCCAACAACACTGCGGAGCTTCAGGCGGTCCGCCTTGTGACCCTTCAAAATCGCCTTGTCCTGGATGTGGTCCTAGCCGACCGAGGAGGAGCATGCCGCATCATCGGATCTAGCTGCTGCACCTACGTGCCAGACAACTCGCCTTCAGTCTACAAAGCCATTGAACACCTCCACAGACTCTCCTCGGAGGTTCACCAGGAGCAGGAAGGATGGTCGCTTGGGAGCTGGTTTTGGGACACTTTGAGGAACTGGGGTTGGAGGTTGTTTTCCATCGTGCTGATACCTGTTGTGATCTTATGTGGGTGTTGCTTAGGTATCCAATGTCTACCATCTTTGTGCGGCCTTGTTTCCAACTGTATGTGCCCAAAGACTTTGGACTTCCGAAATGAGCACATGAGTCCCCTCTATGAAGTAGAAGTACGTGGCCTTATGGGGATAAATACAAACTGACAAGTTGGCGAGATATGTTAAAAGGGAGGACTGTGGAATTCTAGTTTGTGAGCTAAACATTATCTGCGCCAGCTTGTCACCCACGTACAACGTGCACGACCACCATTTTAGGCATCATGGTCTCCCTGTCCACGATCGATCGCCAGCGCGCCCCTCTGACCCAGCAAGCATCCTCCGCGCACCCTGGCTCCCCCTCCCTCCCCTCATGAACATAACCCTTCTGCATGACCCTGTCCTTGGGAGTCACGCCAGCGCCTGACCAACACCTCCTCTCCTCCGATGAATGCCCCTCTGTTGATCAACCTTCCCTCCGCACTGGATTGTCCACGAGGCATGAATACCACTCCTTTGATGACCCCTCACCCCGCGTCCAGCTGTCCACACAGGTCCGAAGCCATCGCCTAAGCCGGGAGATATCATTTACTGCCCCTTATTGTATGAGGTCGCTCTCCTTCAAAGGACCCTCTATTGATCCAGGCCTCCCCACCCCCTGTGATATGATCAGGCGCACACATCCTAAGACTCGGCAGAACACTCAGCTGCGTGATGACCCCCCTCCTCTTATCAGTAGGTTGAGGGCCTCTATTGTGAAGGTATATGGGGGTGGGATTGACACGAGGATTGCGGGGATGTCTTTTTCCGGGCTTCACAATGTTCCGATTATAATAAAGAAAGGTCACATGCCATAAACCAGTGTATAAGAGGCCAGGCCTCCGAGAGGCTGGCAGAGCACCTCGAGATGATACCTTGTTGTCTGATCTGATGTGTTCTGCTCCGTCGGAATAAAACTTCTGTTTCCTGCCTTCTGGTCTCCGGCGCCTGCCTCATTGCTTGGTAAATTTGAATGGTACAAGGGCGGTTAGCGCCGGGCAAATCTTGAGAAAGGTCCTAGCCCTACCTTTTTCCACAGTGTGACATGGCTCCTGAATGTTTGATGTATTTTCAAGAGTGCCTCAACCTTAACTCGACTGCAAGCGAGAATCCAGAATAATGATACAGTTGTATTTACCGAAAGAGAAGTGGAGGAAGGTATTGCCAGTCTATCGTGTAATAAGGTACCTGGCCCAGACGTTATTCCACCGGACCTCTTTAAATCTAATCCCTGTCCAATGCCAATGATGAAGGGGAAAACTCAAAACGCGTCTGGCGGAGGTGACAGGGACAATGGAAGGCTGATTCCCTTTGAATGTATGTTTGCAGCATTTCATTAAATTGGTGCATTATGAATTCCACCTCGGCGTCTCTTCAAAAGGGGCAACTCTTTTTGATGTTTTATTAAGCAGCTATGTCCGGCCGCGGAAGAGATACACTGAAAGTGTGGGCCTGTGATGAATTTAAGTTAAGGTTATCGTGTTTACGGGAGGTGGTGCCAATGGAATGCAGAGAATGCAGCGCATTTTTATAAGACTGTTGCCTTTCACCCACTGTGGTGTTTATGACTCTTTAAGCAATTTCAAGGCATAACTCACTTGAGGATTATTTTTTGGTGGGGCTACACGAACCAGAAGGCCGTCGGATCGACCACACCCACTGGGGGAGGTTCGCAAGTACAAGTAGTAACACCGCCATTGCCCTGAATTCTTGCTGTTCCAATGCCAATGATGAAGGGGAAAACTCGAAAGGCGTTTGGCGGAGGTGACACGGACAATGGAAAGCTGGTTCCCTTTGAATGTATGTTTGCAGCATTTCATTAAATTGATGCATTATGAATTCCACTCGGCCTCTCTTCCATAGGGGCAACTCTTTTTGATGTTATGTATATATATATATATATATATATATATATATATATATATATATATGAAACAATCCCTGCTGCCTCTCGCCCGGAGCCCAGTGCTGGAAACCGCTGCGCAGGAAGAAGAGAGGAGACCTCAGGTGCAGTGAGCAATGTTTTCTTTATTGTACCCTCGAGGAAGCGGCACACAGCATGACGTTTCGGCCTACACAGAGGCCTTGATCACATATATATATGCTGTAGATATGATTTCTAGCAGTTCAGGGGGGTTGTGTGACAAGGCTCATGATTGTTTGACGTATTTTTAAGAGTGCCTCAACCTTACCTCGACTGCAAGCGAGAATCCAGAATAATGATACAGTTGTATTTACCCAAAGAGAAGTGTAGTAAGGTATTGCCAGTCTATCGTGTAATAAGGCACCTGGCCCAGACGTTATTCCACCGGACCTCTTTAAATCTAATCCCTCTCTTTGGGCATCGATTTTGGTAGCGGTGCTTAATGCAGCAGCGAAGGAAGGGTGTCCGGAGTCATGGGGTATCTCCACAATCGTACCTGTGTTTAAAAAGGGTGATCGCAGCTGAGCATTCACGGGCGAATTTGCGGATTTTTGACGATTTCGTGATCAGCGAATCGCACAAATTTGCCCCAAAATCCGCAAATTCGCAAGCTGCGAATTATTTTGCTTGGTCGCGCTTGAAAAATATAATATCGCGCGCGTGGCGTTGACTTACCGTGATTCTAGGTCCGCCGAGTTGTTTTTCTTGCTGTGTGATCGCGTGAGAGTTTTTCGAACACAATTACGTTATCGCGGCTCGCCATCTTGCACAGCGAGAGTTTGACAATGCGAGTACGTCATAAAGGCCTGCGATCACCCATTGCTGGAGTAAACAATGCCGAACACGTAGATGCGGCGCGCAGCTGACTTCCGGCGGGAGATTTGAACAGCTTGCGTTCCTGAAATTGCAAAAATTGCAATTCTGCACAAGAAATCCACTGCAGGAAGCATAAAACTTGTGAAAATTATGATTTTGATCAGAATAACTCCTCAGATTGACATTTGGCTGCACTTTTTGGTGCAAGGAGTCAATTGGGGGGGGGGAGTGCCCCAGAGTCTCCAAGTTCCTGTTCTTGCCCAGCAGGCTCCTCCCAGTGCTTTGTCCATGTCCTGGTCACTTTTGATTTGGATCTGGAGCTGGAAGGATTACTTTTTGTGGCTGCTGGATACTTGTATTTGAGGACTTTTTGGACATTGGAGTTTGGATCACTTTTGGACTTGAGATTTTACTAGTAAGTTGGTGTTCTTTGTTTGGGGCATTGCAGTTGAGGCAAATACAGTTTTAAAACTTTTTTTACAACTTAAAAAAATATATATATTGTGGGTAGCCACAGTATCGAGTAGGCCTAGTGTTAGTCATGGGTGCATGATACAACTGTTTCTGTGATTTTTTTTTAACTTAATTCTCATTTATGTTTGGAATTTTAGCTCACTGTTATATGTTGATTTTTTTTTAAATTTTGGGGTGACTGTAAAGCCTCAATAGCCAGTAGGCCCAGGTGTAGTGAGTGGTGCATGGACCTAGTCTTTCTGTGGGGTATCTTGAATTTAAACATCATTGAGGGCATGGATGGCATTGGATTGGGGTGATTTTTGTTTTTTTTTTCTCGACTTTTTGGGGTGGTGTTGGGGCCTGGCCATGTGGGTGGGGCCATTTTGAGGCCTGGTACAGGCAGGGCCTGGCCATATGGTGGGGGTCAAGGGGCAATTTTGAAGCCAGGCAGTATGTTCAGGCCTGCACCCAGTTTGCCTTGCTTTGAACCATTATGCCCAGGGGTATTCAGTGGTGGATGGACCTAGTCTTTCTGTGGGGTGTCTTGAATGTAAACATCATTGAGGGCATGGATGGCATTGGATTGTGGTGATTTTTGTGTGTTTTTTGACTTTTTGGGATGGTTTTGGGGCCTGGCCATGTGGGTGGGGGCCATTTTGAGGCCTGGTACACGCAGGCCCTGGCCATGTGGTGGGGTCAAGGGGCCATTTTGAAGCCAGGCAGTGTGCTCAGGCCTGCACCCAGTTTGCCTTGCATTCAACCATTATGCCCAGGGGTACTCCGTGGTGCATGGAGCTAGTCTTTCTCTGGGGTTTCTTGAATGTAAACATCATTGAGGGCATGGATGGCATTGGATTGTGGTGTTTTTTGTGTGTTTTTTGACTTTTTGGGGTGTTGTTGGGGCCTGGCCATGTGGGTGGGGGCCATTTTGAGGCCTGGTCCTGGCAGGGTCTTGCCATGTGGTGGGGGCCAAGGCTCAAAGGGCCATTTTGGAGCCAGGCAGTGAGCTCAGGCCTGCACCAAGTTTGCCTTGCTTTCATCCATTTTGCCCAGGGTGCATGGACCAAGTGTTTCTGTGGGGTGTCTTGAATTTAAACATCATTGAGGGCATGGATGGCATTGGATTGTTGTGATTTTTGTATGTTTTTCGACTTTTTGGGGTGGTGTATGGGGCCAGGCCATGTGGGTGGGGGCCATTTTGAGGCCTGGTACAGGCAGGGCCTGGCCATGTGGTGAGGGTCAAGAGGGCCATTTTGAAGCCAGTCAGTGTGCTCTGGCCTGCACCTAGTTTGCCTTGCTTTCAACCATTATGCCCAGGGGTACTAAGTGGTGCATGGACCTAGTCTTTCTGTGGGGTGTCTTGATTGTAAGCATCATTGAGGGCATGGATGGCATTAGATTGTGGTGATTATTGTGGTGTTTTTGGGGCCTGGCCATGTGGGTGGGGGCCATTTTGAGGCCTGGTACAGGCATTGCTTGGCCATGTGTCGGGGGTCAAGGGGCCATTTTGAAGCCAGGCAGTGTGCTCAGGCCTGCACCTAGTTTGCCTTGCTTTCAACCATTATGCCCAAGGGTACTCAGTGGTGCATGGACCTAGTCTTTCTGTGGGGTGTCTTGATTGTAAACATCTTTGAGGGCATGGATGGCATTGGATTGTGGTTATTGTCGGTGTGTTTTTAGACTTGTTGGGGTAGTGTTGGGGCCTGGTCCAGGCAGGGTCTGGCCATGTGGTGGGGGTCAAGGCTCAAGTGGCCATTTTGGAGCCAGGCAGTGTGGTCAGGCCTGCACCCAGTTTGCCTTGCTTTCAACCATTATGCCCAGGGGTACTTAGTGGTGCATGCACCTAGTCTTTCTGTGGGGTGTCTTGAATTTAAACATCATTGAGGGCATGGATGACATTGGATTGTGGTGATTTGTGTGTGTGTTTTTTTTTTACTTTTTGGGTTGTTGTTGGGGCCTGGCCATGTAAGTGGGGGTCATTTTGAGGCCTGGTCTAGGCAGGGTCTGGCCATGTGGTGGGGGTCAAGGCTCAAGGGGCCATTTTGGAGCCAGGCAGTGTGCTCAGGGCTGCACCCCGTTTGCCTTGCTTTCATCCATTATGCCCAGGGGTACTCTAAACATCATTGAGAGCATGGATGGCATTAGATTGTGGTGATGTTTGTGTGTTTTACGACTTTTTGGGGTGTTTAACTGATGTTCCTCTCGCTTCCATTGCTTTTAGGTGCACAAGAGAACCACCAATGCCAGGAAGAAGTCCTGCAGCGATGTGTGCAGCGATGTGTGCAGCACAACGTCACGTGACGTCACATGTGTCCTCAGACAAGACAACTCTGCAACCCGTGCAACTGCGGCCTGCTGTTCTGACATCTGAAGAAGATGGCCCCAAAGAAAGGTGGCCGTAGCGCCTCAGCGAAAAAAGTTGCCAGTGCCACTGTCAGTAAGAAGGAGCAGAAGAAGCAAGTGGCACCACCTACCAAGGAGACTGGTGTGCCCACCGACACCTTTTTTGGGAGAAAAAAACTATGCCTGCAGCAGCAGCGGTGTCCGTCGGGGACCAAGCTGGAAGCAGCTCCTCCGCTTCATTGGGCTCAGTGCCACCACGCCAAGTTATGTCCAAGACCAAGAGTGCTTCTGCGACAGCCACTTTGGTTGTTCAATCACCATCGACCAGTCATGTTGGCTCATCACAAGAAAGTACCTTCGAATCAACGCCAGGTGTAACTCAGCTGACGAGTGTCCAACAACCACAGCCGCAACGACAACCACAGGTGCAACTAGTACAAGCGCAAGTACATGGGCAAGGAGAAGCACAAGGAGAGGCGCAAGGAGAGGCGCTAGGAGAGGCGCATGGAGAGGTACATGGAGAGGCGCAAGGAGATACGCAAGGAAAGGCGCATGGAGAGGTGCTTGGAGAGGCGCAAGGAGAGGAGCATGGAGAGGTGCATAGAGCGGTGCAACTAGAAGTTCATGGAGCGGCATAACTGCCTACAACGCTTGTTCCTCCAGAAGTAGGAGCACATCAGAAAATTGATATTCAAGAGTTATCATCCGAGGAAGCCACTCCTCCTGAGGATGATTCATTGTCTTCCAGATCCCCAGTAAGAATAAGGTCAAGGAGGGCTTCTACTACTACAAGTTCTTCTTCAAGCCCCCTTCATTCTGATGACCTTGATCCTGATTGGAACCCACAAATGCAGTCTGAGAGTGAGGCACACCATGAGCCAACAAAGGTAGCTAAGCCTAAAAGGAAGGTTCCCGCAAGGCTTTGACTTATGTGTGATGACGACGAACAAGAAGTGGTGTCTTCTGCTGCTGATGAACAGTCTGATGACGACCCAGTCATCACAGTTGTCACTCCAGCCACAGTGGGCACGCAGCAGACAGACATTTTGACCCTACCCTAAATGGCTGCTGAGTGGGATGTGGGTGGCGTGGCACTGGTACCACCACCAACGCAGTTAACTACGACACCAACACGACCTACTGCTTCCATCTTTTTTAGTCAAAAGGGCCGGCAGGGACCTCCATCCAGCTCGAGCTCAAGTAGTGGTGCTGTAAGTGAACAACAGAAACGAATTCAGCCACGCCCATCTCCACTTCATCTGGCATTGAAAGTCAAAGTAGCACCTCCACCACCAGCAGACATCACCAGTCCCCAGATTGGGACTTCTTTACTGTTAGCGCAAAGGCGGAAAACATGGTCGTTTGTTCGATTTGTAAAGGATCCGTTAGTCGGGGTAAGCCTGGTACCAACTATGATATGGGAGGCCAGATAGGTCATCTAAAAAAACACCACCCTATCCAGTGGTATTCGCACCTAAGTAAGATCGAGGAAGTCCAACAAAGTAGAACTGATCCAAATGTATCCCTTCACATTGCATCTGATGCTGACGAGGGGGGAAGTCCAGAATCAAGTAACATTTTTTCGGGTACACCCAGTACCCCTGGCAGCTGCACTGCAGTGGTAGCGCCCACACCCTCTACCCCTGCAACATGTATGAGGCACACTAAGAGTATGGGACAGACACTAAGGCAAAAAAGTACATCAATGAGCCTAACTGGTTTAAAGTCTGCATCATCGTCACCATCATCATCACATAAAACGGTCCAGCCCACCATTAGAAGCATGCTTTGGTTGAAGGCGCCATTTGACCGCAACCACCCAACGGTACGTCTGCATAACGCAAAGCTGGCTAAAATGCTAGCGCTGGACCTTCTCCCTTTTTCTTTCGTGGAACGGATGGGGTTCTAGAATTAGTGGCAACAGTCTGCCCTAAATGGAAGGTTCCTAGCCGGTCCTTTTTTGCCAGAGTTGCAGTTCCAGCACTACATCAAGATGTGCTGGAGGTGATTGGGGCAGCTTTGCAGAAGAGTGCTTTTCACACTATCCACTTGACAGCAGACATGTGGACCAGTTGCCAAGCCCTTGATAACATGTGCATCACTGCACACTGGGTCTCTTTTGCAAGGGTTAGAGACAAGTCAAGTGCAGATGTTGACCCGGACACACTTTTTCAAGCCACTTGGAAACATGCAACATTAGCCATGTTTCCCATGGAGAAATCTAATACTGCAAAAAACATTTTGGAGGAGTTTAACAGTAAGATCTCTGAATGGCTGCATCCAAGAAATCGCATTATTGGTTATGTTTCCACAGATAATGGCAGTAATATAGTTAAGGCCATGCAGCAAGGTGACTATTTCAGAGTGCCGTGTTTGACGCACAGTATTAACATCGTGGTGCAAGATTTCTTGAAAAATGAAAACACAGTCAGGAAGTTACTGACCACCTTCCGAAGAATCTGCACACATTTCAGCCATTCTTTTAAGGCCCGGAAGCAGCTGAGGGGCATTCAACATGAACGTAAAGTGCCAGTCAAAGGACTCATCCAGGAGGTGGCAACACGTTGGAACTCAACCTTTTACATGCTTGAGCGTCTGTCTGAGCAGTGCATGATAATCAATGAGTATGTCTTTCGACGGGGTTCTACAATGAAAGACATGAGGCTAGAGTTGGAGGAATGGAAGTTAGTTAAAAGCCTGACAGACATGCTTTGTCCTTTTGAGGTCTTCACGCGTGAAGTCAGAAGTGAGGACTGTTCTTTGGGCAAAGCTATCCCATTGTTGGTCATGATAGAGCACAAACTGAAGGCAGTGTCTTCAACGCTCAGAGATGATGGTGAAAAGCAAGACGCATATCAGTTGGTGGAGAGGTTATTAAGCCACCTACTTGACAAAGAAAGGATTAAAAACATACATACAGAACAATATTACATTTGTGCCACTATTCTGGATCCACGGTACAAAAAGGCAGTGGCCAGCAAAGCATTCATTCCATTTGATGAAGCAGATGTTTCAAAGTACAAACATTGGCTAGCTGTGTCAGCCACTCGGTTCGAAAAAGATCGGCAGAAAAATCAAGGAGCCGGCAGAAGTCCAACTGAATCAGCAGGCCATCCGGCGTCAAGTTCCACTTCTGAATCTGTGGGCGAAGGGAGTCACTTTCCCTCACAGCCGTTAACGACACCAGCAGCAACCGTATCATCATCCTCACCTGCACCAGGCCCAGCCATAATATTGTCGGAAGCAGATTGGCTAACTCTTCAAGGGTTTGCTCGTTCCAGTGCTGCAAAGGCCACAGATGGTACGCAAAGTGGAGCAACCGTGGAGAACCTTGAGTCGATGGTGCAGGCCTATCTGGATGACCCAATAGAGGTCTTTGTTAATAAGAGCCCATTGCTGTATTGGTACAGGAAAATGCCTCTATGGCCACTGATCACCAACCTGGCTCTAAATTATTTGTCTTGCCCACTCGCAAGCGTGTCTTCTGAACGTGTTTTCAGTGCTGCTGGTGCCTTTGTAACTTCAAAAAGGACCCGCCTCTCGGCCAAAAATGTGGAGAGGTTAACACTGATCAAGATGAATCAGCACTTCATACCACCAGATTACAAAGTATGTGAATGCACGCAGGAAGAAGAGGACACCAACTTAGGTGACGGATGTTATTCTCTGTTACCTGACCTACTCCTGTCTCAATTCATGGAGTTTGAGGACGAGCTCTACTTCCCTGACACCGAGGCCTGAAAATGACTTCCTGTTTTTTCGTCCTTATTCAATTTTATTCCTGTGTGTCTTTCTTTGTTTTGCAACTTTTACCACAACAAAACTTTAATCACCTAATCACAACAAGTCCATCAGCAGCACAGTCTTCATCTTATATTCCTTATTGATTTGACAGTGCCACAGTCTGCATTCCTGAGGTTCACAAGTTCACAACTCAATCATGCTCCTCTATACTCCTCCTCCAGACTCCCCCTATCCATTTCCCTCAAGGCAGATGGATGGATTACGACGAGTCCCCTCAAGTCGGACTGAAATTACTGACTGACTACATGCTTGATGATTGCTGACAGAGTTACTTCGGATATTGACAGGAGAGGCTGCCCTGTGGCCCCTCACTTTCTGAAGAAGATGCGGACAAAAAGTAGAACAGGTAATTAATAATTGAGAAGATGGCATACAGTGGACAGCAATGGCTGTCTGGCTCTGATGAAACCAATTGCTGTTTGTTTTTTGTGCATGATGAATCAAATGTCTTGTCTTAGTTATTATTTAATCTTTTACACAGTAATTGTAACTCAGGATAACTACTCTGTTTTTATTTACCTTGTTTAATTCAAATTGTACTTCAAATTCAGGGGCCACTATGTTGCATTTCACAATATGCAAAATGTTCTTGGAGTGGACTCACTTGCCAATATACTATGATGATTGATTAAATAACATATCTTTTTTCTTTACAGTCACTCACTGGGATGGATGGATCATCAGCGTCGGTTTACGGAACAACTATGGCCAATTCGTGAGTGGCAAACAGGTAAACCAGTCTACAACAACTACTACAGCAGAACTACATGTCTGTCTATTCGTGGTATGTAGTGGTTGAGGGCAAGGCAGTGTACTGTTGTTGTTATGCCAGGCAGAGTCCACTCCAGACAGCAGTTCATGTAAAATTGGGGCTATGTGGCTTGCTGCATACAATTAGATATGCTTTGTCTGTCTGACAAAGAGCCTAGGTATGCTACATAAGATTGCTTCACTCAGTGGTGCCTGCCTTGACGGTCTGCACGGCACTGCCTCAAGCTTGGGATAAACATCCGTTATGTTTGGAAAATTTTCTGTTTTTCGGTATTTCGCAAATCTCCCGAAATTACCGAAAAATCACAAATTCTTGAGCGGAACTGATTTTTGGCCCATGCTTGCGGCAGGGCCATGCAGATGGTCAAGGCAGGCATCACTGAGTGAAGCATTCTCCTGATGTAGCATAACAAGGCTCTTTGACACAGACAGACAAAGCATATTTAGGGTTTAGGGTTCAGTGCGATTTACTAGGGTTTTTTGGGTTTTAGTTGGTATGGTTCACGCTGAGTCTAGGGCTCGGGGCCCGATGCAGGCTCGTTCGTAATGATGTTGGCAAGGTTTTAAGGGGTTAGGTGTTCTTTGGTGCAGAATTGGCAGAATTTTGGCCTTTTTGGGTGTTTTGCGGGCGCGTGTGTTTGGGTGAAAACTAGTTGTAGACCTTCTTCTTCTTCTTCAAAGAGCGCAGTGGTTCGATTTTGTTCTGCCTTGCTGAGATTCTTGGGAATCGCTGGAACAAGTGACTGTCCAGAAAGGTTTCAAGAGGATCAAAGTAGTGGAAGTGCTGAAAACAGCAATGTTTTGTGAACAGCGCAATTTTCCATGTTTTGAATGTACCAGTATTGCATGTTTTTGGGGGGCTGTTTGGGGGTGTTCTAGATTAGTGGGAGTGGGTCAGGGGGGCTGACAGCACTGCTGGGATAGTCTAATTTTGATTGCGAGTAGTTTGAAGAAAATCCATGGTGGAAAAGGGGGGTTTGGGCCTAGTTGCAGACAACGTTTTGGCACAATTTAAACTGAGGCCTAGCAGTATTGCGTGTTTTTGGGGGGCTGTTTGGGGGTGTTCTAGATTTGTGGGGGAGGGTCTGGGGGTCTCGGAGCACTGCTGGGCTAGCATAATTTTGATTGCAAGAGATTTGAAGAAAATCCATGGTGGGAAACGGGAGTTAGGGCCTAGCTGCAGAGCGCGTTTGGACCGATGTTGACTGGTTGGCTGAAAATTTTCAAAGTATGAGTTTTTGCATTTTTGCTTTTTGCCTGTTTGGGGGTGTTCTGCTTTTTTGACGGTGGCTGAAGGGGTCTGGGGGCATACCCAGGAAGGTCTAATATCAGAATCAAGTGGTTTGGACAAAATCCATGGTGAAAAAGTTTTTCAGTTTTTGCTCACTTGCCTGTTTTTGGGGGGCTGTTTGGAGGGCTTCTAGGTTATTCGGGTGGGTTTTGGGGTCTGGGAGCACTGCTGGCACAGTCTAATTTTGATTGCATTTGTTTTTCAGAAATTCCATGGTGGAAAAGGGAGTTAGGGCCTAGCTGCAGAGCGCATTTGGACTGAATTGAAGGTAGGCCCATTTTTGCTTTTTGCCTGTTTGGGTTGTTGTGCTTTTTTGCAGGTGGCTTCAGGGGTCGGGGGCATAGTTGGGAAGGTCTAATATCGGAATCAAGTGTTTTGGACAAAACCCATGGTGAAAAAGTTTTTTCTGTTTTCAGACATATCGCTCACTTTCGTGTTTTCGGGGGGCTGTTTGGGTGGGTTCCTGGTGTTTGGGGAGGGGTGGGGGGTCTAGGAGCAATGCGGGGCATGCTTAATTTTGGTTGCAAGTGGTTTGGAGAAAATCCATGGTGGAAAAGGGGAGTTAGGGCCTAGCTGCAGAGTGTGCACGGAGTGATCTGGGAACTAGGACTAAATTTGTCTAAGTCCCTGTTTTTGCATTTTTACTTTTTGCCTGTTTGGGGGTGTTCAGCTTTTTTGCCGGTGGCTTCAGGGGTCTGGGAGCATAGCTGGGAAGGTCTAATATCGGAATCAAGTATTTTGGACAAAATCCATGGTGAAAAAGTGTTTCCGTTTTTAGACATTTTGCTCACTTTCGTGTTTTCGGGGGGCTGTTTGGGGGGTTCCTGGTGTTTGGGGGGGGCTTGGTGGGTCTTGGAGCAATGCTGGGCATGCCTAATTTTAGTTGCAAGTGGTTTGGAGAAAATCCATGGTGGAAAAGGGGAGTTAAGGCCTAGCTGCAGAGCGCGCACAGAGTGATCTGGGAACTAGGCTTAAATTTGTCTAAGTCCCCATTTTTGCATTTTTGCTTTTTGCTTGTTTGGGGGTGTTCTGCTTTTTTGCCGGTGGCTGCAGGGGTCTGGGGGCAATGTGGGGAAGGTATAATATCCGAATCAAGTGTTTTGGGCAAAATTCATGGTGAAAAAGTGTTTCTGTTTTCAGACCTTTCGCTCACTTTCGTGTTTTCGGGGGGCTGTTTGGGGGGGTTCCTGGTGTTTGGGGGGTCTTGGAGCAATGCTGGGCATGCCTAATTTTGGTTGCAAGTGGTTTGGAGAAAATCCATGGTGGAAAACGGGAGTTAGGGCCTGGCTGCAGAGCATGCATTGAGTGATCTGGGAACTAGGAAAAAATGTGTCTAAGTCCCTGTTTTTGCATATGTGCTTTTTGCCTGTTTGGGGGTGTTCTGTCTTTTTTGCCGGTGGCTGCAGGGGTCTGGGGGCATAGCTGGGAAGGTCTAATATCGGAATCAAGTGTTTTGGACAAAATACATGGTGAAAAAGTTTTTCCGTTTTCAGACTTTTCGCTCACTTTTGTGTTTTTGGGGGGCTGTTTGGGGAGGTTCCTGTTGTTTGGGGGGTTTGGGGGGTCTTGGAGCAATGCTGGGCATGCCTAATTGTGGTTGTAAGTGGTTTGGAGAAAATCCATGGTGGAAAAGGGGAGTTAAGGCCTAGTTGCACAGCGCACACGGAGTGATCTGGGAACTAGGCCTAAATTTGTCTAAGTCCCAGTTTTTGCATTTTTGCTTTTTGCTTGTTTGGGGGTGTTCTGCTTTTTTGCCGGTGGCTGCAGGGGTCTGGGGGCAATGCGGGGAAGATCTAATATCGGAATTGAATGGTTTGGACAAAATCCTTGGTGACATTTTTTTTTTAATTTTTGCTTACTTTGGTGTTTTCTGGGGGCTGTTTGGGGGGGTTCCTGGTGTTTGGGGGGTTTGGGGGTCTCGTAGCACTGCTGGGCATGCCTAATTTTGGTTGCAAGTGGTTTGAGAAAAATCCATGGTGGGAAAGGGGAGTTAGGGCCTATCTGCAGAGCGCTCTTGGATTGATTTTGGAAGTAGGCCTGAAATGTTCTAAGTGCCACATTTTCTATTTTTGCTTTTTGCTTGTTTGGGGGTGTTCTACTTTTTTGCGGGTGGGTTGACGGCTCTGGGGACATTGTTGGGAAGGTCTAATATCGGGCGCATGTGTTTTGGATAAAATCCATGGTGAAAAAGGGGGGTTAGGGTTAGGGTTCTAAAATCGCAGTATACACTTTACACCAAGCTTGAGGGGAAAGATCAGTAAATATCGCCCACACTAATTTATCCTTGAAAAGGAGACCCAGAGTACGCACTTTCGAAGTGATGGTTGTATGTTTTGTAATACTGTCGACTCTGAAACTGAAAGTGTTATTTTCGCACTACACAGCGTACCTTATCTTTTTTTCTCCGTGGTGTTTTAATATCACTTCCTGTTTTTCCATCAACAATTACAGGCCGGCTTTTACCCTGTGCAATGGCAAAAAGGATGACCTCAGGCTTAGCGACTCGCAATTTAGCATCCACCAGGCAGGCAGTGAACAAGGTGTCTTCTGGTCCCCAACATTGATCGGCAGAGCGTCAGATGGAATGGAGGAGTACCGCGAAAAAGAGAAATAGCTGGATGCATGCAACTTCCCAAATTCAATAGGACAACTACAACAACATACAGTTACAGTTTCCATCTTCATTTGATACTTATCTTTTAAGTAATGTTATTGCTGTGAACTTCTGTGATTGTGACTCTGTGCATTTGTTTGCTCTCTGCTTCAATTCATCCCACCAGCCATTGTATACTTTTTTCTTTGCTATTTTTTAAACTCATTTAATGTACTAAGTGGTTCTTCTCTCTGAGGACAGATAGGCAAGTGAAATTGCGTAATTACTGCAGCCCTGTACTGTCACATTGTTTCTTCATAGTTAGTACATTGTCGAAAGTACTACTTACATTACAGTAACCTATCCATTTAGCAAACAACTTCATGCATGCAGTAGTGCATGCACTTCCTTTATGTCCCTTAAAAGATTTATGGATAGCTTTGTATCCAAATATTTGTTTATCTTCAATTTGTTGTTTGTCCATGCTGTGTTTTTTTTCCTCTCTCCTCAAAACTTTCCTCACAAACCCCATTCCCATCCAAGTTTCAAACCCTAACCTTCTTCCCCCGGGCTGTGTGGTTTTCATTGAGGTGTGAGTAAATGACAACAATAATTCCACACACTTGCTGGGGAGGATAAGCCCAAAGCAACAGAAAACATCCTCCTCCTACACGTGGCAAATGATTACGCTGCTGTGCCCTTCACCTTCAGTACTATTTCTTGTAGAAGCCGAAGCCAAACTCCACGCAACTAGTATACTTTGGAAACTTTAGCATTTATTAGGTTAAAATATGGCACTGTTCTTGTGTACTATGCTATCTATAGTACTGTTGTAATGATCCGCTCCGGCCACTCAAGGTTTCATTCTCTTTTTTTTCATATGCTGCTACTGCCATTGTGTACCACGACTACCACCACAACAATACCATTTCATCCGCCCAGGATTGCCAACCTTCATCGCCAGTTGCCATGCAGCCAGTCCGGTGCCTAGTCCTAGGCCGATTCTCAAACACGAATCACAGGTAATATAAGCGTTTGGGTGGAGGAAGAATAATTGAGTATGAGGAGAGAGGAGAGACTGACGGTAGTACTACTAAAGTAGTAGGACAATTAAATTCACCAACCCTGTGAGTGGCACTTACTTTTGTAAACATTTGGGCGATTACTTAGATAATTTGAATCAAGCAGCCAGTTAAGTTTCAGGAAAACAAACGAACAGTTAACCCCTCCCAATCCTCCCCGCAAAACAGTAAAAACGCATATGCAATGTTTAAGTTGAAAGTAAATAATTATTTAAATCCATAACAAAAATTAACTATCCCGCAAGACCCGACCCACCCCGCTCCCTAACCCCAAAGAATCTCCATGAAAAAGTCCCCAAAGTCAAAGAAAAAACCCAACTCCTAATTCCCACCCCCCTAAAAGTCTTCAAAAAAGGGGCAAGGGACAGTCTCTCCTCCTCTACTGCCGCCGGCAGTGTCCTTTGGCCAGGTGGGCCCGTTGCTCCCCGCAAAGGTTCTTCTTGAGCAGGCTCTTCATTCTCTTCATCTCCTGCTCAAGGTTGGACACCCTGAGGGTTAGGCGGTGGATACGGGCCTTGCACCTGCTGTGGGGGGCAGCTGATTTTTTGGCTGCTTGGCAGTGGTGGGTGGCTGCGGTACCACTGTTCCGTACCGCTGGACGCTTGCGCTGAATGGCTGACCCAGGGAGCGCGGAGGAGGATGCAGCTGTCATGGTGGATGTTATGGTGGACTGCGTGTCCTCCTCCTCCTGGGCCACCAGCTGCCGATATTCGGCGACAATCGCCTCCACATAGACATACTGTAACCAATGCTCTTCAAGATTAACACAAAATAATTTAGCAGAAAGTTGTGTCACAGTAGAACTAGCAACTTGCAAGCACAGTACATAACATTTGTGGCCTGTATCTATCTAACCTCCTACTTCGTCAGCCTCTGCTCTAACATTAGTGGGAGCTTCAAGAATCAGTTCTGCGAGCACTATACGGACTCACTACATTAGAGTGGACTATGACAGTACACCAGTCTTATTCTTCTTCTACTCTCTTGTTTAGCAAAATTGGTATGTAAACTTCTGGAAGCCGGCATAATGCCAGTGCAGTCAACTTGCACCCGAGAAAAACAGACGCAAGCCATGATGACACAGACTTGCGTTACTGTACGAGTCCAGTACATGCAGGTGGTGAAGCTCTTACTTTTCTATCATGGGTGGCACTGAGAATACTCTGTTACAGGGGCTACTGCTTCATTAATTTAACTTTCACCCTACAGTGCCAATGACTACTAGAAAAGGAAAATGAAGAAGATAAATAATATGATTATCTATCCCTTCACAGGATATTTGCTTACATATGGGATGACTTTAGGTGCTTTGTTTTTTATTGAGTGAACACTGATAGGCCACACATGAATGACAGAGTTGTACTAAAATTATTAACAGAGGTAGTGAGTAGCCCCCGTAAACGCCGGATATATGCTGTGCTTGCAATACAAACTACTGCTACTATTCATGGTAGTATTCGGAAAAATACAACTTCTTTACCTTGCCTTTGCTACACTGGAACAGACGTGCAGGTGCAGTGTTACATGCTCTTCAAAGTAACACTTACTTCATCCAGTGACCGTCTACTCTGTCTACATACACATATGCTATCTATGAGTCAGATAGTACCATGATCCAGGCATCCATCCATTCAAAGTAAATGTCAATCATTCTTCTTAATGTCTCAACTGGACAAACCTTAGTTTTTCTCATGGAAAAACAACATTTTCATTTTATTTTGGAAACCGCAAGCCATGCATCCGTGCTTGACTTCCAATTGAATTTGAACCAAAGGATATATTGCGCCGGAACGCCCCCTGCGCCATCAGGGGGCGTTCCGGCGCAAGGGAGGGCGTTCCTCAGTCACTTTTAGGCCAATGCTGCGTCAAAACACTCTGCCTGCTTGAATCAGACGTACGGCTTGATGCAGCATTGGGGAGATAGGGCACCCCAGAGCATTGCTGGAGCTGCCTCATGCTTGCGACGCAACTCCAGCAATGCGCTGACTTTACGGCACAGATGCGTGACGCATCTAAGTCGTTTTTGCCCCATGGTGCACCGCATTGTAAATGCGGTGCACCATGAGTGGTGGAGGCGTGGCCCTCAATTACTGGCGCATCCCTCCTAATTTGCAGGGATGCGCCAGTAATTGTAAATCTGCCCCTTATTGTTAGCATTACGCAGTTCTGTAAAGTACACTCATACATAATCACTCAGGCCAATGAAATGAGCACAAAATCGAAAACAAGTAAGCATAGTAGCACCACCACTGAGCAGGCGAGCAGTGCACCTGCAATGCAATCACAGAAGATTTTGAAACATAATTTACCTACAATGTAATCGGCAGCATTATCGCTCTTCAGAAAAAATAACCATTTGCAATATGATAACATAGAGCAGGAGAAAACAGAGTAGTGATTAAATAGCTACTACTACGAACCAAGCCCAGGGATCTCGACGCCTAGCAGGTCGAGTAGGTCGTGTTCACGGTCCAGGATATCGGACCACCGGTGTGTGGCCTGGCGGTAGGTGCGCCGGACCCGAGACTGCTGATACATGGCCCGGCACACCTTCCCCCACAGCTGCTGACGTCCCGGAGCCCTTACCTGCCAGCGATCCTGCCGCCTGCTGCGATGGTCTTGGGGAGGCGGCGCTGGACATAAAACATCAGTGCGGCCACCTCCTCCGCGCCAAAGATCTCCCGGGCTATGACTTTTTCCCCCCTCAAACGCCTGCATGGGAGCCGGGTACGGGGTGCGGGACCCTTCCCCTTCTCCTTCCCGGTTCCCTTTGCCATGGTCCTGGACAGGAATGGAAATAATAAATAGGAAAGAGAATAGGTCAGTCAATTCCTTTATTTTCGATTAATTAATATCATATAAAGACAAGAAAACACAGTTATAAAAAGTATACAGTCAATTGCAATAAAAATAAATTACAAATTTTCTAAAAATAGAACGTTTCTCTTAAAATTAATTTCATATAGTATAAAATATATGTTTTTAAAAAATATTCCTAATAACCACATTTATATATGAGTACCATAGTGTCGGCCTGCCCTTAATGATGTTTTTCTAAACATGGGGTCTACTGTTCACAAATATTTAAGAGCGGTAGAGATGTAACATTCTTTTTCCTAATTCGGTTGGCCGCAATTAAAAAACTAGCAACATGAAACATTATTTTAGGTGTGCTAAGTTGTTTTAAATACGCGAGTGCCGGCCTGACCTGTACAAATCCTGCTTCTCTGAGAATTGGTAATAAATATTTCCTCCTGCACTCATTAAAATAATCACAAAACATCAAAAAATGTAGGGTGTTTTGAGTGGAAAAATCATCACATGAGCAAGGATCTGCCTGTTCTGGGCTGCACCATTTGTGATAAACACCCAGAGTAAAGTGAATTAAATTTAACCGAAATCTGGTCAAGAGGAACCGATGGTAGGGATTGTTAACTGTGACCAAGTATGGTTCCGGTCCTATGCAGGTGATCAATGCATAGTTTTCCCTTACCCTGGGTTTTCCCATCTCTATTTCCTCCTGCTCTAGGGCAAAAAGGTCCAGGAGGGCTTTTTTTGTTACAGCAATATCTTTATTGGTTATTGTTTCCGGAGAGGTAAATAAACCAATATGCCCTATTCTCTGGAACCCAGCTCTTATATACGCCAGCCAAGAAATTTTATGTACTTTGTCCAGTCTCTGGCAATCCTTGATTATTGAATGGTTTAGGGGGATCTCACCATTCAGCCATATTCTCAACCAATAAATTAAAGGTGAAATTTTATTCCGGTCTGATATATACCCAAGACCCAGTTCTGTGTGGGTTGTGAAAGTAGGGGTTGATTGAGGAACTGAGAGTACGCTTCTTAAGAACTTGTTCTCTACTAGTTGTAGTTTCTCTTCGCTGGTGTAACCCCATATTTCACACCCGTAAGTTGCCACCGATAAGCACTTGGATTCATATACTTTTAAAATTGCCTTAATTGGTTTAGCTCCCAGTTTTTACTAAACCCCATGAGCCCTGAGGCTGTCCTCATGAATGCCACCGAGCGACTATGATTTTGTGCCCGCCAAGTGCCCTTCTGATCAAAGACCACCCCCAAATAGGGAAATGTGGGGACCCTGCAAACCATTTCGCCATTACAGAAGAAGGTTTTTACTTTGTTCTTTGGGTTACTTCTTCCTGCAATGAGAACCTGGGATTTCTTAGCATTTACTTTCAGATCCAGGTTCTGCATGAAGAAGCCAAAAGCATTTAGCAGTCTTTGTAGGCCTACCCCGGTTTGCGACAAGAGAACCGCATCGTCCGCGTATAGGAGAACTGGTATAACCATTTCCCCCACATGCGGAATGTCTGCAGGAACCTCCCCCAGGGTTTGTTCTAGGGCATTTATATAAAGTGTGAACAGCAAGGGTGCCAAAATGCACCCCTGCCTAACACCTCTATCTGACCTGAACTGCTTAGTACACCTTCCATCAGTGTTCACTCCGATTTGAGCTGTAAGGTTTGAGTGCAGATGTGCTATAAAGTGCACTAAGGGTGCGTCTACCCCCATTTCAAGCAGGATATTCCAGAGTTTGGATCTATTTACAAAGTCAAATGCCGAGGAGAGGTCCATGAACCCCATATACATGGACCCCTCCTTGGCCACGGTGTACTTATTGATTAAAAGGTGTAGATTCAAACATTGATCTATGGTACTATGTTTTGATTTAAAACCATACTGAGCCTTAGACAGGACACCTCTATCGTTTAGTCTATGCAACAGAACCCGACCCAGAATTTTTACAGAGGAATTGATCAGCGATATGGGTCTCTAGCAAGTGGGGTCCTGTCTGGAACCCTTCTTAAAAATTGGCACGATGATTGATGTGACCCATGTAGAGGGGATGCAATCCTGCCCCAATTGAGTTAAAAACATTTGTTAGGACTTTTGCCCACAACTTAGGTGCGGCTCTGAACAGGTCCGCAGGGACCCCATCCGGGCCGGGGGCCTTGTTTTTAGTCATTTCCCCTATTGACCTTTCAATTTCTGCAGTCTCAAACCTTAAATGCTGTGCAACATACTCTACTGCTTGGTTCATGGTATTATCTCCACTTTGAGGAAGAGTGTATATCTGCTCGAAGTGGGCGATCCAGGCCTCATCAGTGATGTTACAATCTAACACAGTATTGACCTTGTTTGCAAACAGTGGCTGATTTATTATTTCCCAAAATCTAGAGCTGTTTTTCAAAACTTCTGGTGATAACAAGTCAGTCCATGCCTCGTCTCGTAATTCCCTTTTTCTAACGAGTACAGCTTGCTTATAAGCTGCTCTATTTTGGGCTACCAACCCCCTATCCCTTGGGATGGTCTTTAGGGATTTAAGGAGTGCTGCATGAGCAAATGAACACTTTTTTATCAAACCATCTATTCTCCATTCTTGGCTTACGTTTATCCTTGATTGTCAGCTTTTGATTTATATGTGCACAGATAATGTTGAATGCATTTATTACATTTGGACCTTGTCCCGTTTCATCTAGGCAAGTATTTATCTCAGCCCCTGAATTCAATAGGATTTCTGATGTAAAGATCTCAGGGATCACTTTTCCCCATTTTCGTTTTCTTCCTTGGTCCATTGGAATAACCTCTCTTGCCTTCCTTTGGGGGGCAGATCTTAAGGACAGTGCTCCCACGGCTGATAGTTCAATTATCACGGGGTTATGGTCGCTAAAGGTTGAGACCTCTGTGAAGTACCTGAAGACTAATCCTAACATAAAAGAAGTTAAAAAAATATAATCAATAACTGTGCCCGTGTCTCTATCCCTCCCTTTAAATGTGGGGATCCTACGTTGCACCTCACCACACCCTGATTCATAGAGGTTCTGGTTAGCTAGAAAGTTTTCCAGATCCTCCCCTTGTTTGGTGTGCTCGAAGTGAGAATGTGCTGAAAACTGTGGGCCCTCGTACGTCTTATTCCCACACTTGTTATCGCACGGATGGATATAGGTCCCCCATTAGGATTACTTCAAAGGAAATTGACCTACTACTATATAGTGATAATAACTCCTCTAACATATCAAACTTTTTATCTGTGTCTTGAGAGTTATAGAAATTTAAAAATAATATATTATCCGAGTCTGGTACTAAGAGTTCTACAGCCAGACAATTTTGGCCTCCTATGTCTAGCTGTCTAAACGATCCCTTTATTTCTATAGAGAACAGAGTGATCAATCCCCCTCTAGCTCTTCCTGCCCCATTTTTCCTAGCTGGGACATGAAAATGAGCGTACCCATCCAGGGAGAAACTATTTTGATGGTCCCAAGTTTCTTGTAAAGCTATTATATGAAATGTTTTTAGATAGCTAATCCAGATGTCATTCACCATTTTCGCTTTTACGCCTGCTGTGTTCCAACTCACTATTCTACATAGTTGAGTTGTTTTTCCTGCAACATTAACAAATGCCTCTTTATTTTTTAGTCAATCGTTTTCTCCTAAGTTGGAAAGTGGAGAAAAGCGATTTGCAAGTGTACAGGGAAATGGGTGTGTTGGTCTGGCGTTGTAGCTTGTGATACAAGGTGGGGGGTAAATGCTCTGCCACATTCTGGGTTTTGAAATTTATCACCACACAATCCCCTTCAATTGTCTTTGTTTTGGGGCCTACCCAGCCCACCCTTCTCACCATATTTATATGAGTGGCTATGTCCATATCGCCGCTACAATAATCCTGGCACCAATTTTTAGTCTTCTCCATTAAATATTTAGAGCTCTCATATACTTTGGTTTTCAGGGGAGGAACCCCTGTTAGCACAACTACTAGGGGGGCTGCTTGTGGGGGAAGATGTAGCCTAGATTTACATGGTAATACCTTTATATCTTTTACTGTGTTTAGCGTGCTTAAGGTATCAGAATTCCTTTTGGTGTCAAGTACACTATTCCCTGCACAAGGCTGCCTCATGAATCCCTCCGTCAGTGACCTGCTAGTCCCTGGTGTGACCATAAGTATATTGCTGTCTACCAAAAGAACACTTTTGCCATCTACCATATGTGTCTCTGCAGGCAAGGTCTTTGTATGGAATCTCTTTTTAAATGCTTGCGCTGCTCTTGTAAAAAGGTCTCTATCATGTTACATTTTTTTAACAGGCCTGCCACACATGTGTTCAAAACATTGATTATGTCCTTTGCTATGCCCGTTAGAATGGGCTCTAGATGTAAATTTACAAGCCCTTCAATTTTGTTGCTGAGTCTATTGATCAAATCATCTTCCCAGAGTTCGCTCAATGTATCAGTGTGCTTAGTCTTCTTAGTGCATTTTTTAGGTTGTTGTCTTGCCCTCTTGCCTGGGTTCTCTGCCGATACTTGTTTCGTGTCTTGAGATAGAGTTATGGCCTGTCCTTTCTCGTTTATGGGTGTGATGGTAGAAACACCAAATGCTAAATTTGATCATAAATCCACAAGTGCATCAGGCTGGGTATCAATGTCAGCTGCGTTGATCGATTTGTCCCCCTTGCGGGCTGGGACAGGTATGATGCCTAATGTGTTAGAAATGGCCAGTTCTTTTTCTGCATTAGCGATTTCTTTTGTGATAGCCCCCACAGCAGAGGTCAAATACGAGAGTATTGAATCTGCCTTTCGTGGCATCTTAGATTTTTTGCTATTTTGGCTCCTATTACATATTAGTTTGCGCTTACCCATGTTGGTAGATCTCAGTTGGTAGAGCTTAGGGGGTGGCCTGTCCTGTCCTTTGTCGTCCGATGACGGCCGCAGACGGCGCGCCCTCTGCCCGGGCTCAGCCTGGCGTCGCCCGCGCGCGTCCCGTGACGCTTGAGGTGCGCCTCAAACTTATGCGCCTCCGGTTGCCTGGAACTGACACTGCAGCCGGCGTCCCCCTGGAGCGCTGCAGTCTGGGAAATGCAGTCCCATTGCTGTCTGGTAGTGGTGCTGGCGTTGGAGCTCTCCCCTCTCTGCGGCCGCGGATGGTGCTGCGGCGTCGGGGGAGAGTGATGCAGAAAGCCTCGGTGATTCCTCGTTGCGGGTGGCGTGTCACTCAGCCCCCGGTAGGTGTGTCTCCCGCTCCTCAGCAGGTGCGCCTCGAACTTATGCACCTCCGGTCGTGTGGAACTGACACTGCAGCCGGCATCCCCCTGGAGCGCTGCAGTCTGGGAAATGCAGTCCCAGTGCTGTCTGGTAGTGGTGCTGGCGTTGGAGCTCTCCCCTCTCTGCGGCCGCGGATGGTGCTGCGGCGGCGGGGGAGAGTGATGCAGAAAGCAGAAAGCCTCGGTGATTCCTCGTTGCGGGTGGCATGTCACTCAGCCCCCGGTAGGTGTATCTCCCCCGCCCCGGGGAAAAGTAAATAAAAGAAGAGGTAAAAAAAGTAGTTTTAAAGTAACCAAAAGTAGAAGTAAACACAAAACATAGATCTAGAAAAATAGAGGGATAGATAATAAGTATAAAAGATTTTAAAAAACTTCAAACAAACAAAGGATGGCAAAGATTGAAGCTGGATATAAAAAGCATGCACAGAACCATAGCAATGAATGAAAAACAAGATGGCCGCACCCATTGAGGACCGTGTGGGTAAGTTCGCGTGATATTTCCCCCGCGAGTACGCAAAAACACACGCAAACTCGTAATAGCGCGCTGCACACAACGCAAGATTGCCAATAGCGCCCCGAAACGGGAATACGCAATGCGCACAAGATGGCCGTGCCCATGTACGACCGCATGCGGTCGGTGCGCTGCAAGCGGTCGCAAATACACATAAAAACCCGCGAACACGCAAAAACAATCCGTAAATTCGCACGAATTCGCGAATTTTGATGATCGCGAATTCGCTTTTGCACAAATACGCGGATCGTGAATTCGCAAATTTCGCCCATACTTAATCGCAACAGCACAATGAATTATAGACCGATCTCCCTCATCGACTCTGTGGTTAAGGTTGTAGGCGGAGTCGTATTAAATAGATTGGAGGCCTGGACGGAAGAAAATAAGATTCTCTCTGATATTCAGTATGGGTTCCGCCCAGGTCACTCTACCTTGGCTCAATGCCTTAACCTCTGTCTGATCCTCGGAAAGTACACAGTTGCCCACCAGTGGACAATTTACATGGCCTTCATGGATCTTTCCTCCACTTTTGACTGTGTCAATCGGTGGAAGATGTGGCAGTCCATGAGGGCCATGGGGGTGGAGGCTAACCTGGTGGACTTTCTAATGGATTTGCACAGGGATACCAAGGCCAACATCAGATTCGCTCAGGATCTGAGGGTCTCTAGGGATTTCAGCTCTTAAAGGGGTGTACGGCAGTGGTGCATTCTAGCCCCATTTCTTTTTAATCTTTATATCATTGACTTAGATAATACCTTGATAGAAACAGGGGCTGACTTCCCATATGTGGGACGCAGGGGACTGCCCGTCTTGCTTTATGCAGAAGATGTGGTTCTCCTAGCAGGTACTCTAAGAAGTCTGCAGACTCTGCTCAACACCTTACGTAGTTTTATGGCCGAACGAGACCTGGCCATAAATAATTCAAAATCCTATGCAATGCAGGTCGGGTTGCGTCCCAAGAGGCAGTACACCTTTAAGGTGAACGCACAAAAAGTGCCTAGAACATCAACTTTCTCATATCTGGGTATTTTATTGGATGACCACCTTGATTGGGGTCCTCTAGTTTGGAGGAGAAAGGGGAAGGTGTCAAGTATTAACGCAGCGATTTTAAATTTCATTGAAAAAATGGGAAAGCGCCCGATAGCGGCTATGCTGAAAATTTATCAGGCAAAGAGTGTAACGATTGCCAGCTATGGTAGCGAATTGTGGGGATACGCAGCATTGGAGGGTATCCAGGTGGCAGAAAATAATTTTTTTAAACAGTTGCTGGGGGTACCTAAAGGAACTTCGAACTTAATAGTTCATGAAGAGGCTGGGTTAACATTCATTTGTGATATTTTGGTTATGCACCCATTGCTTTTCTGGCTCAATTGCTAGCTGAATGAAGATTTCGGCCTTACTCAAGAGCTATTGAAAGACATTTTGAGCCTGGACCACATGATTGATATTCCGTGGTTAAAATACTTAAAGGGCTGTTTTGGAGAGCTGGGGCGTCCGGACCTTTTTTTAAGACCTGATCGAATTACTAGAGAAGATGTGGCCTTCGTAAAGCAATCTTTTATTTTGCAAAAAAAACTAAATAGAGATGGGATTGAATTGTCAAAAACTAGCGTCCGTAAATACATGATGCTCAAATCTACCCCAGACACGGAGCCATATCTTTCGTGGCCTTTGTCGGTTCACAAACAGTTTTTACTGATCAGGTTCCAAAGGGATTATTTCCATCTTTTACTTGCTGTCCCCAAGGGGTGCCATAAAGGACAAGTGCTAGCACCCTGTGGCTGTGACGGAGTGTCTCCACAGGACTTGCTGCACTTCGTGTTTTTCTGTAGCCTTTACGAAGCCCCCTGGAGTTTCTTTTTAAAATCGTTTTTAAAAAAGTTTAATTTTACACAGGTCCGCCCAGCTCTCTATTTTTTACAACCATTAAAGCCAGAATGTATCACATTTGTGGTTGGTTTTCTGAAATGTTCTCTAAGGTACAGAAACAGTTTGGAACCTTAAAAGTTGGCTGCTATATTTTATCTGCCTAAGTAGTAACCATTTTAAACCTTGATGATGATGTGTCCATATCCTCACATATTTTTTCAAAAAGTATATAAATGTGGCTATCTGTCTAGTATGTTTAGATATGTATATATGTGCTTTGTATATTTTTATGAGGATTTGCAACCTTTTATGGTTTTCTATTATGTAAACTGAATAAAGTATTTTTGATTGATTGATATATACACATATATATTACCTACTGATGGTCGCCAGTAGGTAGTTATAGTTAGAACCTATTTTCCATAGGAAAAGCATTTTTTGATTTGCTAATAACTTTGGCGTCGTTTGACGAATCATCTCAACCTCATATGTGCGTCTACATGAACATGTTTCGGAGTTAAAAAACTCCTTCTCAGGACGGGGTTTGCACAAAGATCCCACCTTACTCACATAAATGTAAATGTAAAAGTGTATTCTACAAAAAGGAAGGCCTCTCAGAGACACACTTGCCTACTAGGATTGTTCCTTGCTGCTGGCCACTTGCGGTGCTGCTGCGCTTTCCTGGACCTGGAGACTTGCTGCCAGAACCAATGGAGGACCTCTCCTTGCTCCCTAGTGCGGACCGCACACTGCCCAGGGACTACATATCCCACAACACAGTGCAGTCTCGCATGAGGAGCTGTGCCAGCCACCACCCGCCCTTAGAATCTTGGCGCGGGACACGCGCGGGCTCGCCCGGGCGAAACCTGGGCCAAGGGCGGGCCTGTCCTTGCCCGTCATAGCCCGGAAGTGGCTGGGCTGGGGCCTGTTTCTTAGTTCATCGGTTTTTGGGATATTGGGACTATAGGGACCACAATCAAGTAAGGACATTAATACTGCCAAAAGAGGTTCTGTGTTTAAGTGGATCTTGTTAGTTGACATAGCGGTCTAAGTGTATATGAGGAAGGACTGCCATACTATTAAATGGGAAAAGAAAGTTAAACAGATCCAATGGAGCACTCCCTCTGGATAAGAAAAAAACAACTAACATGTCATTAATGAACTACTTGACCGGTGCAGTAGGGGCCATAGAGAAGCAAATATCTAGTGTTGAAGATGCAATGACTAAAGGAGGTTTGATTACAGGGGCGTTGAGTAAAAACGTTAGTAATCTGGGAACAAAGTCCCCGGGTATACAAAATAGCAGTAACATTTCAAATGAGTTAACTAATGGCTGCATTTTTAGGTTTTGTCTAGGCAGCGCATGCGCTGTCTCGACGAAAGATACTGTATACAACTGTAGTGGGGGAAGCCCCACCCACTTTCAACCTAGCTTTGTCATTGGCCGCAATCATAAATGCTGCATGCTGATTGGTTTATGGAAACTAAATCCCGCCTCATGACGGCCATGTCGTCATTATTGTTCTTTCACAGCTATCGGCATCATTACCTTTAAAAGAGTTTAGTTTCACTGCCTCCTCCTGTTCCATCCTGCAGTTCGTGACTTCTCAGGCCAGCAGCACCTCCCCACCCCCTCCCGTCCATGCCTTCTTTCACGCCTGCACTTCTGTAGCAAAGGCAATATGTCTCTCGTAAATAAGAGTCATATTGCATTTTCAGTGCTTGTTTGGAGGGTGATTGGTTGATGGCTTCACACTCTTTGTTGCAATGGGTCAGAGTGAGCCTCTTTTCATATCCACCGGGACCAGACAGTTGGCCTCAAACAGATTTGCTGCAGTGCAAACAAGCACACGCTTCGCGCTCGCGGGCACAATATTTAAATGCTTTTAAAGCTACTTGCGTATTCACAAAGGGATTTAGTTGCCTGATTCTTAAATGGCCGCTGAATGGGCCATGCAGTAACACCTGCGCCGGAGCAGGTGCGCACTGCAGCACAGCCAGCACTCCACGCTACTTCCACTGTTACAGCTCCCAGTCCCAGTTAATGTGCCTCCTGGGGCGGGGGCCTCCAGGGCGCTGCAGCCGTTCTATTCCTGGAGCCGCCTCCCGATCCTGGCCCATCCGACCCCCATGTCTTCTCGCCGTGGTCTCTGCACTGCAGAGGGACACAGAAGTGGCGGTGCTGGTTTTATATAGCGTGAACTCTACCCTTAGGTATCAGAGCGCTTTACACGAGTACCAGTTGCCCTACAGCAGGGCATATTACCTTTATTTTTAGGCACGGGGAGATTGTGATGTGCCCAGAATCACAGGAAGACCCTAATGCAACCAATATGGCGAAACCAATTGGCATGGCTAATGCTTGTTAGAGGAGGGGACAAAATTCTTTCTGAAGATCAAGATGCTCTCACACTGCCCCCACCAAAGAGAACTTGTATAAAGGAAAAGAAAGCTCCCCCCATTAGCCTACCTCCTGTGATACACATTACTGAGGCGCAAACTAAGAAGCCAGTCGTAACTATGACAAAAACTAAGTCTAATACAGGGACAAATAGGGGGAAAAACGGGCTACTCAGGTAAAAAGTAATACTAAATCGCAAACCTGTAGCCGTATATCTGATTCTAAGCCCCTTTTTGCAGATTTGGTATCTGCTATCCAAACACTCATTGGCCCACTAGAGGAAAGATTAGCGCACCTATAAGCTGGACAAGCCACTATCCGGAGTAAATTAAATAAACTAATTGAATTTATACCTAAGTCATCAAATGGGGGTGATGAACGGTCATGTAGACAGCCCTCCTTTACTTTAAGACAGGGAGCAAATACTCTGAGTAGCTCAGAAATAACCGCTAAAGAAGGTGTTACACATGGGCATAACAATAAAAATCAGGATGGCAAAAAGGGGGCAGGAGGTATAGAAATGGAAAATAATGGGAGGATACCACACACTGAAGCGCATTCACAGGAAAAGATACATAAAGCATCTAGCCAATTATTGCGTCAAGAACCAATTACACTTAACCTTCCTCCAGCAACCGCCCCGTACACCCTAGTACTGGCAACTGTACCACGGATAAACGATTCTGGCAATGAATGCTGGGCTACTCTGCGGAATAAGTACATTCATCACCTGGGGCTAAAGACAGGTTTAGCTAAGGATATGTTTGAGGCCTTTAAAATGGTGAGATGTGTTTCTTGGGTGGGATGGGAGAGAAAGATTTGGTTAGGTGATTGCGTGGTTTTGACCCTGAGTTCCCCCGCCCTGGTCTATGAAATCCTAAAACCAGTGGGGCAAGCTGATTTAAGAACTGATGGAATAAAAGTTCTTCCATTGGGATTTTTCTATCACCCACGACTGTTAAGAGGAGAAAATTTTAGGTTGAGTCATGGCTTTAATGATGATAACCTGACCTATAAAGTTCCGATACACAATAAATTCGAACCATTGAGACAGTCAGATGAGGTGGACTGACTTCATGATGGTATCCATGAAACGTGTAGCTCAGCCCAGAAAGATAATATACCATTAATGCATTACTTAAATAAGATCCAACCAGAGGCCCAGAACGAGTCTAACTTGTTACAGGATGTAGTCTCTCCGCTTGTTAGAGATGTGCTTTTTAATGAAGCTTTAGATTCTGACAGTAATAAAGATCAATTAGCAAGTCTAATAACTTCATGCAGTGTTCAAGCCAGACACGAAGCAGGGATCGGAGTGGTTTCGAAAGGATGAAGAACAAGTGGAAACTGCTGTTAAGGTGGGAGCATCAAAGACCCCTAATGTTGATGATGATTGCATTCCAACAGCCAGTTCACTTATAACTCACAGGCTTGTAAGGATAGCCTCTTGGAATGTTTGTGGCCTTGAGAGCAAAGCCTCTAATAATGTTTGGGGAGATTTTATCTCAAATTTTGACATATTGTGCCTCCAAGAAACCTGGCTCATAAATGAAAAACATTTGAACGGTTACAAAACATTCCACATTCCTGCGGTGCGGTCCATACATGGAAGACATAAAGGGGGAATCTGTGAATATGTATCAAACATGCTGAGGGTGCAGGGTGTTAAAATGTTAAAGATCTCCCCTTTGTTTCAAATTGTATCCATCTATTTACACTCATCCATAGAGTTGCTGGTGGTAAACTTCTATAATAATATTGACAATGCTAAATTCACGGATGTGATGAAAGTTTTCTTAGAGGATTTAAATGATCAAACTACTGCAAAAGGAAGAGATGTAATTTTGTTATGGGGAGGGGACTTTAAAATAAGTGTTTGTAAATTGAATGCGTGCGGCTTCGGGGAAAATGAATAGGAAGAAAATGATGGCCTGAATCACTTTGTTCACACAGAAAGAGGAGAAAAAATTAATGATATCATGGCCACATTCGATCTTGGATTTGCAAACATGATGTCCTCTCCAAAGGTAAAATTTAGTCCGACCTTTATAGGTCGAGGATTCAAATCTGTGATCAATTTCATTATTATACCTATTCGATATTCTTACTGGGTGGAACATTGTAAGATTCTCCCAAATGGCCTAATTGACCATTTGCCCCTTAGTCTGCCCCTAAAATTTCCTGATTGTATCGATTCCTGTACTATAGAGTGTTTGGCATGGTCGCAAGAAATTGTGTAGGCTCGCCAAAATGGTTTTGCACTCAAGTGGGGTAAAAAAGCCCCAATAAAAATTAATGCCAATATTATAGCAAAGGCATTAACACCTATCCTGGTATGTTTAGATGAAGAGTCCACTTATGTTGAGACTCTAGATGCCTTTGGGCAGGTCTCCATAGCTATCCAAAATTCCCTCTCTAGGCCAAATAAAAAGAAATAAAACAAGAGTAATGGGTGGTTTGACACCCAGTGCACAAAAACATATTCCCTACTTAAGGCTGCACTTAGCACACAAATAAGGTATTACGAACTTATTAGAGCTTGTAGAAAGGCCTATAATTTAGCCCGGAACAAGCGGAAAAAAGAAATAAATGAACTGCGTGGCAAAATGTGTATGAGGCTGCCCAACTTAGAGATTCCCAATTGTTTTGGCAGGCAGTGAATGCTCCTTATTTCTCTAAAAAAGATACCTCAAGAATAGAAATCGCCGTAGATAAAAGTACCTGGATCGATTTCTTCTCAAAGGTATATAAAAAAGAGGACGGAAATTCTGTTAGGGCCTTAGAGAATAACGAGCTGGATTGTCAAGCTCAGGAACATTCCCCGATACCTATAGAGTTTTTATATGAGGAAGTCCTATCTGCAATTAATAACAGTAAAGGAAACAAAGCCCTGGGTCCGGATGAGATCCCAAATGACATATTTAAAATGACTACCGAACTTTGGGCACCACTCCTGACACGTGTCCTAACGCCTGTTGTGCCAAAGGATTTATAAAAACCTGGTCCGAATCGGTAATAATACCTATCTATAAAAAAGGGGACAGAGAGAATCCAGCTAACTATAGGACTATATAACTCCTGGACTCACTAACGAAGATTGTGGGAAGGGTGGTCCTAAATAAATTACAAACTTGGGCTGATGTTAATAATATTTTGAGCCCGGTACAGTATGGTTTCAGGGAGGGGATGGGCACAGTGGAACAGGTTCTAAATGTTGTGATGCTACAAGGGAAATATACCCAGGCAAAGACAGGGTGTTTATACGCCATATTTGTCGATCTCATGGCCGCTTTCGACTGTGTAGATCATAATAAGCTTTGGGGAGTATTGGAAGACATAAGGGTGGAACCTGCAATAGTGCAATATCTTCGTCAACTATATGTAGGAGCAACTGCAAAAGTGAGTCACGGCATGAAGGGAGAGTGCACCAAGCCTTTCCGCATAGAGAAGGGAGTTAGACAGGGCTGCGTCCTGGCCCCATTCCTCTTTTCCATATATACGAACGCTTTGGAGGAGGAATTGGAGGGCGGTGTAGAAGACTCTCCAAGATTTAGAAATAAGCAGGCTGTCTCCCTTCTCTATGCAGACAACGCGGTGTTAATGGCCAGAACTAAGATAGGTGCCCAGACGGCACTTTCCAAATATATTGAGTTCATGGATAAAAGGGGCCTAACAATAAATGCCAAGAAGTCGTTCGTGATGAAGTGTGGGAAAGGTCGGGCTAAATGTAAAACTATCCAGGTGGGTGGTGTTTCTATTGAACATACCAAAACGTTTTCCTATCTGGGGGTGCTTTTTGAAGGCTCGGGCTCATGGGGCCCTGCGGTTAAGAGCAGGACCCTATTGTTTAAACACTCAATCATGGCACTAATGAATTTTGCCCAAAAATTTGGAAAAAGACCACCGGAGATCCTTTTAAAAATATATACAGCTAAATATAGAAGCATAGCACTTTATGGGGCGGGCATCTGGGGTTTTCAAAATGTAGCGTCCATTCAAATCGCAGAAAATTGCTTTTCAAGATATCTTCTAGCGCTTCCTCAGGGCACGTCAGTTTTTAATTGTCAAGCAGAATTGGGTATGGAGTTTATTTCAGACCTCATAAAATTACAACCAATCTTACTCTGGCAGAGAGTATGGTCTGAAGAAGCGTTGGGCCTTAACCTGGAAATCATTAAGGACGTTATGGCTTTGGACAACTCAAAACATATTCCGTGGTTAGAGTATGTTCGAAAAACGCTAACTGATCTGCGTAGACCTGAACTCTATCATAACCCTGAACTAATCTGCATGATACCAAGAAAGGAATTAAAATTTTTATGTATGAACCATTTTGAACTGCTTAGATTATCGGGCAAAATAACTAAAATATCAGTAATTCAACATCAAATGACCCTGGCCTGTTATGTGATCCAACTGTATTTACTTCAATGCATAAAGGGTTTTGATCGACTTATTTTGACCAGGTTTAGATATGAAATATTCCATCGCCTGGTGACATTTCCAGCTAAAAATGACTGTTCAAGAAATTTGGGGTCTTGCCCGTGTGATAATTTATCATCGCAATCCACATTTCACGTGGTTTTATTTTGTAAATATTACGAGACTGAACGTAGAAGGTGGATTAGACAGTATCTAAAGCAGGGTTCTTGGTGACAATGCCGGCCAGCGTACTTATTTCTACAACAAATGGAAAGTATATATTGCATTATGATTATGACTGGCTTTTTAAAAAGTATCCTGAGGAAACGGAATTTTATAACTTGCTAACTGTATCAAGGAAAGGTTTTAGCTTGCTAACTGTAATAATTTAATTCTTCTTTTCTTGTTATATCTCTATGAAAATGGTCTATATATAATTGTTGCTTTTATGATTTTATCTTGCTGCTAAAATTGAATAAAGCTTTTTCTGATTCTGATTCTGACACCCAACAGTACCCCGCCACCACCTGCCACCAGCCCCTTGTCCGCCAACCCCCCTGACCTCCCCAGACAAACAAATGTGACAGCAACATTCCGAAATCTGGAACGTAACAAATTGGCTGATGTTGCACAATTATAAGAAAAATTATGCATGTAAAGTTGGACAAATGACAATCACAGTCATCTACGGATTTACATATAAAACATGTTATTTAAACAAACAACAAAATAAAAGTAGGTACAGCCATGGCGTGTCATCCCTCGACAATCTGTGAATCACAGCCTGCAAGACAAAAAGCAAGATAAGATTGTGCATCATGCGCCCATCAAAGGAGAGAGAGAGAGAGAAAGAGTGTGAGAGAGAGGAGGAGAGAGAGAAAGAGGGAAAGAAAGAGTGAGAGAGGAAGACAGAGAGAAGGAGAGAAAGAGTGAGAGAGGCAGAGAGAAAGAGTGAGAGAGAGAGGAAGAGAGCGAGAAGGAGAGAGACAGTGTGAGGGAGAGCAAGAGAGAGAAAGAGGTAGAGAGAGGAAGAGAGAGAAAGAGAGAAAGAGTGTGAGAGAGAGAAAGGAAGAGATGGAGAGGGAGAGTGAGTTCCGACACAGCAGACAAAACCCTCACAGCTCACCTTTCCACAACCGGTGTGTCTCCAACCACGTGCCGGGACATACTGCAGTCCTCAAGCTCACTCATCTGAAACATAGTATAGAATCAGTAATGGCAGAGTACATACAACTGCAAACACCTAAATAATTATCCCGCCCCTGTGTACCCAGGCTGCTGCCCCCATCCACTCCCACTGCCCAGAGGTGTCTGACCGCCCCTGCGCACCCAGACTGCAGCACACCATCCACTCCCACTGCCCAGAGGTGACTGCTTACCGCTGTGCAAACAAGACTCTCAGCTCACCTTCCGCCACCGTTGTGTGTCCAAGAGGGCCTACCACGAGCCAAAGCAACCTCCTGAGCCGTGTCGTACATGCGGTCTAGCCGAGCTTACAATTCAAATCAGGTCTTGATTGCCAGGCTGGTGTATGGAGGCTACTCATAATCGCAGGCTGCACACCCGCTCAGCTCTGGTGGCACTAACTCAGTGGAACTCAAGTTATCGCCACATGGCGGGAGGCCCATGTCGGGAAAAGTGCCTTGGCTGCCACCAAATATGTGTACTTCAAGTCATGGGAGAGAATGGAAATGGCCTCCAGCACGATTGCCGGCCCTTTATATTGGCAGGGTCACATGTTGGTCCATCAAACTCCCAGATCTTAGGAACGCACTCGACAGCTTGCCTCCCATTCGGGTTTTCAATTTCATCTCTCCCCAGCATTGCAGCAATGTTAATGCTCTCAGGACTAAATGTTCCATAATGCAGCATGGAAGAAAAAATATATTGAACCAATTAAAAAGTTGCACTGAGCCAATCAAAGTGAACTGCATAATTTAAAAGGAAGAAGAGCACTCCCCTCGCTGTGTATGCAAATGAGCAGCCTTTGAGGAAGAGGCTTGATAGCCTCGAAATGCGCCAGGCACGAATGCTTGCTGGAAAGCTGGCGAGAGATGAAATTGAAGACCCGAATGGGAGGCAAGCTGTCGAGTGCGTTCCTAAGATCTGGGTGTATGATTGGGAAACTGTGTACACGGCAGCCCTGCCGTGAGGGACTTGCACAAGCAACTTGAACAAACTCCCTTGAGAAGTGAAACGCGTCATGGACGACACCATGTCTTTTTATTTCATCTCTGTGAAATAAATACTTCACTTCAATGGATAATATCGTTGCTGCCTCTTTTGTTATGACCGATTGAAGAATTGTCACGTAAAGAGGTCCTGACCTGATCTACTTTTCACCACGGATTGGTGAAACAGGAACATTGTTATATATATATATATATATATATATATATATATATATATATATATATATATATATATATATATATTCAATGAAAAAAACATTGGTTTTAGGCCATATATAGTTAGGGATTTGCATTTACAAAACCTTATTTTACTCGCATAAAACCATTGAAATTCCATATATAGTTATAAGCGCTAACTATATATCGCGCACCCGCAATCCACTGCTGATGATGTCACATATTACATCATTCATGACATGGTTAGTGACATCACTGATGACATCACTGAAGACATCTCAAATGACATCACTGATGACATCACTGATGACAACATCCAGTGACTGTATGTTTCTGTAAAGTTAAAATATCTCTTACATATTGAAGAATGAGTGGATATATAAGTGTCTGGATGAAGGATTTAGTAGGTGCATGACTGACTGTATGAGTGAGTGATTAAATGTGTCTCACTGAGTGCATGGGTTAGTGACTAAACTGTCTTAATTTGTGCATCATTATGTCTGTTGTTCTGTAAACTGTTGCATGTGTTGATAAGTAGCTATATGAGTAACTATATGGGTTATTGATTGGTTGCCCAAGTATTTGTATGGGATACTGAGTGTGTGTGTGGGTGGCTGGGAGGTGTGTGACTCTGTGCATAGATGTGTGAGCAGTTGATTCACTAGATGTATGGTTTCAAAAGTGCATGTGGAAACAGCTGTATGAGCGGTTGACTGTGTGCATGAGTGTATTGGTGAGTGAATGGATATCTCAGTGCTACATGTCAAAGTAAGTACATATGTAAAACACAGTACATGTGAGAGTTGACATATATAAATAACTGTGCATAAGAGCCAGTGAATGTGTGAGTGGCTGTATGGATCATTGTGAACTTGTATCAGGGATTGTATAATAGAGTAAATATGTGTTAGTATATGTTTGAATAAGTAAAGTTTGTATAACTGTATAGTTGAGGAAATGGAGGTGTGATTGATTCTTTGCATGACTGACTAGGTGTGTGAGTAACTCCATGGATGAGTGACAGTCTGTGAGTGTCTGTTTACACTGATTGTATCTAAGGTTATATTAGAGTCTGAAGAGGTTCATCGTATTATCACATGAATGATGTCATCAGTGATGTTATCAGTCATGTCAAATGAGATGTTTTCAGTGATGTCATCAGTGATGTCATTTGAGATGTCATCAGTGATGTCATCAGTGATGTCACTAACCATGTCATGAATGATGTAATATGTGACATCATCAGCAGTGGATTGCGGGTGCGCGATATATAGTTAGCGCTTATAACTATATATGGAATTTCAATGGTTTTCTGCGAGTAAAATAAGGTTTTGTAAATGCAAATCCCTAACTATATATGGCCTAAAACCAATGGTTTTTTCATTGAATTTTCAAGGTTTTGTAAATGCAAATTCCTAACTATATATCCACTATAACCTATGGTTTTTTCTGTGAATTTCATTGGTTTTTTAATAGCAAATATGAAAAGCTTTAAAATGTCAAGTACGTGATAGATAAAAACATTTTCGTATTTATGCACGCTGATGTGCTTTGAACGCTGCACCCCCCCCCTCCCCTCTTTTGTCTTAGTAGTACTCTCTCTTTGCAGATACTGAAGGGTAGTTAACGCAGGCCTTTACCCCCGTTGTAATCCGTCGTGCCTGCTTGTCTCTCCATTTGATTGATTGTTGTCCAAGCATTTACTGTTTTAGAATTGGTTCTCTTTGGATCATTCTCTATTTACAAACAAGCACAAAGTCGCAATACTCTGTTTAGTCTTTGCAGATAGTGAAAAATCGTGTAAAAAAATAAAAGTAATCGAGCAAAATCAGTAGGCCACTAATTGGATCTCTTTTTGACCTTGCTAAAATAGAAATATTAGGAACAACCCTTCATGAGAAATACGAAAATAGTGAGATGAACTGAGCTCCACACCATGAGGGCTGCAAGACAGCTCGGCTCCATCACCCATCCCGCACAAAATAACGACAAACCCTATGCAAATATTAAAAATATAGACAACACACCAGCAAAGAAACAGGGTAAAACATTTTATTAAAAAACTATTTACATAACGTTGGTTTATAAGATGATGTCAGTAGTGGACCGATGTGTGAATAGGTCGAAAGCAGCACAAGGCTCCAAGATCCGGATGGCAACCTCCTGGATGTTGGGTGCCATAGTTCAGAGTTCTGAGTTTGAGCCTTTTTCAATGCCTGTGCTTTGTTGAATCAAAAT
The DNA here is from genome assembly GCF_964263255.1 of Lissotriton vulgaris. Lineage (NCBI taxonomy): Eukaryota > Metazoa > Chordata > Amphibia > Caudata > Salamandridae > Lissotriton > Lissotriton vulgaris. The sequence continues at coordinate 406,659,769 of NC_141697.1, read as the reverse complement.
GGCGGCTTGACACAAAGCTGACTCAAGCGTTGCTACTGATGCTATGCAGACCAAAACTGGTTTTCAGTTTGTACATTTTTCTAGATTTTTCAATCCAAGTTTGGTTGACTTTGTAGAACGATGGCTTCAAATTTTCAACATACGGTGTGGTGGCGCTGACTGGGAGGGGGCGCTTCGCTCCTGCCCCCTCCCCAAGTAAGATTTTCATACGTGAAAGTACGTTAATGGTTTTGGTCCCTGAGTTGCTTCGATGTCACTGCCATTCTCAAATGGCATAAGTTCTGGATGTTGGGTGCCATAGTTAAGAGTTCTGAGCAGTGCTTGTAACACTGTCTGAAGCTTATTTCCACCTACTGCAGCTTCACTATTCTCAAAGTAAGTGAGTGTCGTTTGTGGACCTGACTGCATTAGAAAACAATGTGATATGTTACCTTCCTAAACAGCTTGACGGAGGCCCCTTAGGGGCGGTGTGATGGCCATGGACTCGGAGAAGACGCTTGGCTCCGACACCCTCCCCAAGTTTTATAGCACTGGTGTAGCCTGAGATCGCCCCCGACATAGGCGTCCGGCTCCCGGGGTCCGGCAGAACTTTTTGCCTTTTGATGACTCTTCAATTCTGAACCTTGTCCCACAATCCGTTTGACCTGAAGACACGCTGTAGTGGGGCGCCCCTTTACCGTTTCAGTTGCCATTCCGCCCACTTTTGCTACACTGTGCCTCTTCCGCCATTCAGCTGTTTACCGCCCGCTCTTGCGACTACAGCGTCTCGCTCATCATGTAGTTGAGTTGCTCCCGCTCTTGCGGTGCAGCGATAGGCGGCTGCCACAGGACTCTCAAAATGGCGGCCGGCTCTTCGGTTTTGGGCCTGGTCCACTAAAATGGCCCTGGGACACCTTTGAACTCGGACGCTTCCCTGATAGGGCTTGGGTCCCATTCTCGAAAAGCGTCCCCTCAGCCGTGAAGATTCTACAAAAGTCTTGGGGGCCTCCGACTCCCGCAGGCTTCTGGTGGGGAGCGGCTGCCATGATTGCTCGTGGAATGGCCACGACGGAGCTACGAGATGGTAGTGGTCTCATGCTGACGCCAGCTTTAGTCTGAAACATCCAGAAACACTGTAGACTACCAATTCGATCAGTTCCGGTAGCGCCCCAACATGACCCGGAAGAGAAGAACTTGCCCTCCCCTCTTTGACTGATGGTTCTTGTTGCCTGTCCCCTCTGTTGTCATTTAACAGAACTTTTTGGACTGCTGAAAGGGGTTGTGTTCCGAACGCTGGTTGGTGGAGACATTTTGACTATATTCTTGACCTACGTTGTCGCGTAATGCGTTATATGACACGCCGCGTTAGCGCACCCGGAAGTGATCCGAGGCGCGGCGCGCAGCGCGTAACGTAAGCATAACAGGTCATGTGACTTGTTAATAAAACTTTTCATTGGTTCATTTTACTTTTGTTAATTTAATGATGAAAAGCTTGATCATATGACCTAAAAATTACGCTTTTTATTGTTTTCGAACAATATTTTTTTTTCAAACATATGTTATAATATTCCAGGCTAATGTACTTTCCCGGAAAATTTACAACTGTCTTGCAAGTAAAATATATTTCTTTTTCGAGAAAAAGGGCGTTTCTTCCTTCCATGACAGAGCCGTTGAGTAAAAGAGATTCGGCCTGCTGTCTTAGTCGCCGACACGCCTGATTATCAGATTCTTATCGATCACTTTATGTTGCAGACATGAAAAACACAACTGCCCTTGACCATTTATCTTTACTGCGTTCCTACATATTATACCTTTTATCCGTCATGTAATTGGACTGCTTTATTTCACTTGCCTTTTACTGATTCGAAAACAGTGACTAAAAGTAAAAACTTTACCAATGTAAATACTACTACCGTGTTTTGTTTTAAAAACCTTTATTGTGAAAATGTCAGTATACAAATACGGGCCTATAACCACGTGGGCCGGCCACGGAGCAAACTGAAATCGTATATGATGAGGAGACATTTACACTGTAGAAGAACGTAACGAGCGGGCCATTAGGTTGCAAGAACAAAGGTGTCTAACAGTTGCGGAATCGGTGGACGTACATTTTGTAATTAAAATACGACAGGGCCACTTACAATAACATTTTCTAGATATACATTTGCGGGCAAGGAGTTACGAGTCCCATTTATACCGGCGCCATTTTGGGCGAGGCCGGGCAGGTCCAAGATATAGTCAAAATGTCTCCACCAACCATCGGCCAGACCAGAACCCCTTTCGGCCCTTTATGCTACAAGATGGTGTCTTCCATTCAGAAAATATTGTTGGCAGCATTTTGAAAGGAAACAGAAACTGCCGTTCTCCTAGTGAGTTTCACATTGTTACATTTAGGAAGAATGTTGAAGAGTAGTATGTGGAAAATCTGAAGCCATTTTTCTACAAACTCTCAATCAGACTTGGATGGAAAAAAAAAACATGAAGAATGTACAAACTGAAAACCAATTTTTGTCTGTATAGCATCAACAGTAACGCTTGAGTCAGCTTTGTGTCAAGCCGCCATTTTCATTCAATCAATAGCGTCCCCCTACACACATTCAGGGACCTGGTCGTGTCTTCAGATGAAACGGATTGTAGGAAAAGAAGCAGAAAGGAAAAGGAAAAAAGTTCCGCCGGACCTCGGGAGCCGGCCGCCTATGTCATGTGCGACCTTTGGCCACACCAGGGCAATAGTGAAGCTGCAGCAGGTGCAAATAAGCTTCAGACAGTCTTACAAGCACTGCTCAGAACTCTCAACTGAGGCACTCAACATCCAGGACTTGCCATTCGGATCTTGGCGCCTTGTGCTGGTTCCGACCTATTCACACATCGGTCCACTACTGACATCACCTCATAAGACAACGGGGCACCCTACACTGACTTTCGGCGCAGCATTGTAGGATGGCCACACCAGTGCGGCAACTTGCTGGACACGACCTCGGTGCCATCCGGATCTCGGCGCGTTCGAGTCACTGTACCGCAAGAGTGACCGGAACTCAGCTGAACACGCCGTCTTTCGGCGCAGCATTGTAGGATGGCCACACCAGTGCAGCAATTTGCTGGACACCACCTTGGGCAATAGTGAAGCTGCAAAAGGTGCAAATAAGCTTCAGACAGTCTTCAACTTACTCTGATTCTTATAATAAACTTCAGATAGTCTTACAAGCACTGCTCAGAACTCTCAACTATGGCACTCAACATCCAGAACTTGCCATTCGGATCTTGGCGCCTTGTGCTGGTTCCAACCTATTCACACATCGGTCCACTACTGACATCACCTCATAAGCCAACGGGGCACCCCACGCCGACTTTCGGCGCAGCATTGTAGGATGGCCACACCAGTGCTGCAACTTGCTGGACACAACATCGGGGCCATCCAGATCTCGGCGCGTTCGACTCACTGTACCGCAAGAGTGACCGCAACTCAGCTGGACACGCCATCTTTCGGCGCAGCATTGTAGGATGGCCACACCAGTGCGGCAATTTGCTGGACACCACCTCGGTGCCAACCGGATCTCGGCGCGTTCGAGTCACTGTACCGCAACAGTGACCGCAACTCAGCTGGACACGCCGTCTTTCGGCGCAGCATTGTAGGATGGCCACACCAGTGCGGCAATTTGCTGGACACCACCTCGGTGCCATCCGGATCTCGGCGCGTTCGAGTCACTGTACCGCAACAGTGACCGCAACTCAGCTGGACACGCCGTCTTTCGGCACAGCATTGTAGGATGGCCACACCAGTGCAGCAATTTGCTGGACACCACCTCGGTGCCATCCGGATCTCGGCGCGTTGTGCTGCCTTCGGCCTATTCGCACATCGGTCCGCTACTGACGCCGCCTCACGTGCCAACGGATTTTCTACGCTTTTTGTAGCCCTATGCCGCATAACAGGTCATGTGACTTGTTTATAAAACTTTTCATTGGTTCATTTTACTTTTGGTTTCCTAAAGATGGAAGTCTTGGTCATATGACCTAAAAATAACACTTTTCATTGGTTTAGAACATTTTTTTTTCCCAAACGATGAAAGCCCCACCTTGTTTCTGGATCATTCAGACTGTAGCTGGCGTCAGCATGAGAGCACCACCATCTCGTGGCTCCGTCGTGGTCATTCCGCGAGCAATCATGGCAGCCGCTCCCCACCGGAAGCCTGCGGGAGTCGGGGGCCCCCAAGACTGTTGTAGAATCTTCACGGCTGAGGGGACGCTTTTCGAGAATGGAGCCCAAGCCCTAACAGGCAAGCGTCCGAGTTCCAAGGTGTCCCAGGGCCATTTCAGTGGACCAGGCCCAAAACCGAGGAGCCGTCCGCCATTTTAAGAGCCATGTGGCAGCCGCCTATCGCTGCACTGCAAGAGTGGGAGCAACTCAACAACATGGTGAGCGAGACGCTGTAGCCGCAAGAGCGGGCGCAACTCAGCTAGATGGCCGCCACCTGGGGAGGCCCGTTCACGCCACCTCCCCCACGCCCCCCCCCCCCGGGCCGCCGCACGCCAATTTTCGGAGCAGCATTGTAGGATACCAAAACCAGTGCGGCAGTTTACTGGACATCACCTGGGTGCCTGTCGTACATGTTGTGTCAGCCATGGGACACTGGACACAGTCCCATCAACATCTCAACGCGTTCTGCTGCCTTGGGACTATTCGCACAACAGACCGCTACTGACGAGGCCTCCCCCCGCACCACCCGGGACGCCCCACGCTGTTTTTCTGTGCTGCATTGTAGGATCCCAAAACCAGTGCGGCACCCAGGCGACATCACCTGGGTGCCGTCCAGAACTCTGCACGTTGTGCTGCCTTGGGACTATTCGCACAAAAGACAGCTTCTAACCATTGTTGCTTTTTGAGTTGAAAAATGTTTAAATGTTTTTAGTTTTTGTTCCGTTCATTATAGTTAAAAGTTAATAAAGTTTTATAATCTTACTTTGTTGGAGTGTTATCTATTTTTTTTAAAACGGGTGAATAGGGCCTTGAATCGGGTTATTGTCATGTGTGGGCTTTGGAAGTGTGCTGCTGCAGGATCGGACATTTCAAACTCAAATGCACGTTCTTTTTCTTACCTTTCCGAAGCATGGAGCGCAATAGCAGGCAGAGAAAGGGTGATGCACGTGTTGAACACTACCTGACCTGGCAAGTTGCTGGCAGTGCCCCCCCGCCCGCTCCTGAAAGAGGGCACACACACACCGCCGCCCCGAGTACTTCACAAATCTTTAAAAGACCATGCGCTTGTTCATGAGGCTTAAATGGTTTATCACCTCTTCTAGAACCCCTGCATCGACCCTCTGACGTTTCCTGGAAAAATTACCATGTAACACAATACCAAGCCCTGTCAGCTGAAACCCCCAAGGAATCGTGGGGCATATTATCAAGGGGGTTTATCTCCGCTTTTTTGGCTTTAAAAGCCATGAAAGCGGAGATAAAATTATCTCCCTATTACCAAGCTGTCGCTAACACCAGTTAGTGACAGCTAAAAGGAGATAGCGACCATCTTGGGCCCCGCTTTGCATGTCAGTGATACTTATCACTAATGACATGCAAAGTGGCGTGCCAAGATGTTAGCGACTGGAAACAGTCCCTAACATCGCTATCTCCTATTACCAACTTTTGGAGATATTTGCGCTAAGCGCGAATATCTCCAAAATCTAACACCTGCCCTGAGCAGTTCTTAGCCATGTTATCCAATGGGAGGTGGATAACATGGCTAAGAGTATTTGCTCGATAATACATGAATATCGCTGACTTTTCTGCGATAATAGCAAGGTTTATCTGCGATAAAAATCGCCGATGTGCGGCGATAATTTTTGTCTCTAAACAAGTTAGAGACAAAAATTATCGCTAGTTGTTCGTAATATGCCCCCGGGTTTTTGCTTGCAGAAATCGGGAGGCGGGAGACTAGCACTGAAATCAGTAGTCACACGCCTGAATCGGGAGGGTTGGCATGTCTGAATTCTCTACAGCTGGGGCCATAAACTACATCCGCAGGGGTAGGTGATAGCCTGGGACCAGCCTGGCATCTAAAATGGCTGCCGTGCACGACAAAATTGTGGCATTGGAAAAAAGGCAAGATGGCGCAGCCGCTGGAAGAGATGTATCAACATATATCAGCCTCCTCAGCCACCCTCAGGAAACATAGGGGATTAGGATACGTCTCCCGCACCCCCTTATACCTAGTAATTTAATTAACGAAGCACAAAATGGCGAATTCCCGTTTCGCTACCAGTTTGCGGCCCGTGAAGCGCTTCTACCGTGAAAAATCATTTTTTTTTTTATTTTCCCCACGGGACCCTTTAATAACCCCAACAACATTCCTAGGGGGTCAAGAGGGTGATACCTTGCCCCCTTTCATTAAATTCCCCCTTCGTTTTTCACCTCTTCTTCTCTCTCGATCCTACCGAGAGACAAGATGGCGGCCGCTCCGGACTGTCACGCAGCAAAAAAAAAAAAAGCTCACGCACAGCCGCTGGAAGAGATGTATCAACATATATCAGCCTCCTCAGCCACCCTCAGGAAACATAGGGGATTAGGATACGTCTCCCGCACCCCCTTATACCTAGTAATTAATTAACGAAGCACAAAATGGCGAATTCCCGTTTCGCTACCAGTTTGCGGCCCAGTTCGCGGCCCGTGAAGCGCTTCTACCGTGAAAAATCATTTTTTTTTTCTTTTCCCCACGGGACCCTTTAATAACCCCAACAACATTCCTAGGGGGTCAAGAGGGGGATACCTTGCCCCCTTTCATTAAATTCCCCCTTCGTTTTTCACCTCTTCTTCTCTCTCGATCCTACCGAGAGACAAGATGGCGGCCGCTCCGGACTGTTTAGAATGTTGACAGACACCGGAGAGCCAATCAGCTTTCTGCGCGCAAAGTTCCGAAACGCGAAAAGTAAGCGGACCGGATCGCTGCCCGGAGCGCTGTTACAGATATATATCTTGATTTAAACGTTAATTTCTCAAAATCCACTGAAGCACATATATTGAGACCTAGCAAAGGCACATCGGGCTAACAGTCCCTACAATTTTGCCAAGTTTCGTGCAAATCCATTCAGCCGTTCGAGCTAAAAGTGAGTCCAACCGCCCTATGGAAAAATGAATGGGAAAAACGCGTTTTGGGACCCCCCTTTTTTCTCGGCCCCCCCTTGACGAAACCCCACCAAATTTTCAGGGGCTGCTCAGAAACAAAATGTGCCATTTTCCTGAAAATTTCAGCCGATTCCGTCCACAAACGCCAAAGTTATTAGACATAGAATTTTCAGAAATGCCATAGGGAATTAATCCTAACTATATATACCTACTGGCGATAGCCAGTAGGTAATATATATATATATATATATATATATATATATATATATATATATATTCTGGAAAAAAGAAAGGGCACAGGAGTGTTATAGTTATGGTGACGTTTTGCTCGCACAAAACTATTGAAATTCAGCAGGTATAGTTAGCTAAGCTAGTTATATACATATATATGGCTCTAGGTTCCTTCTATTTTAACTATTTATACTATTTATTATTATTAAAGTACGAAACATGTCCACATGATATGATAGGATAATCTATAACTGACTATTTATCCATCTGACAACATATATTTGCTTATCGTACTTGATGTAATGACTGGTATTGCACTTTAGCTGGCTTAGCTCAGCTTGTCTTTCTCATGCACTTTTTACAAATGTTGCACTTTACTCACTTAGCACTTTTCAAAACGACTTCTTGCAGATTGACGGATATACTCATAGGCCTGAATTGTATATATTAGAATTCCCTTGTTATGGGTGATCACCAAACAGATGTTTATCTGCTTTTAGAGTAAATGAATATTTTCTAGTATACACTGGCTCTAAGAGATACATGATTGCCATAATGGATTTAACCAGTGAGAATTTATCGAATCATGTATACTAATACCCGGATTTAACCAGTGATGTTTTTTCTGTCTTGTGATAATGTTCCATTAGACACACTGTCACTTTACTGCGGAAGTATGTTGTTCATTTCTATACAGTCACATGACTCACTATGTCACTGTGAGGGGTTGGTCACTATGTGTAATTAGCATATAAAACAGCATTGAGTTTGATGTACTGGTTGCAGCGTGAACAAGGGCACAACTTGCCAGAAACGCGTAGCTGCTTTCTGTTGTTCAATAAAAACAACTCTGCTGATGTGCTGTGGTCCGTCTCCTTCCTGTTTGCTGGTGTGCTGCGTGATTGCCGAGACACCGAGAGATCAGAGGAGTCACGTGTTGGACATATATATATATATGTACATGCTTTTACTTGGGTTTTGGTCTGTTTGCACAGTAGAAAGCTGTACATTTCTTTCTTAGGTTACATGCGTGCATGTTTCCCTGTGTGCTTTGTGCTTTTGTAGGCATATAGCAGTCCCTATTCAAGCACCAGAACAATTTTCTTTGGTAATGCTTTTTTATCAAATGTAGGATCCGTTTAGGGAACTTTTGGATTGACCATTACTGCAATACAGTTCAATGTTACGTTACATTAAATAACAAACACATGTCTCTAAAAATGCCAAATAGACATCCTTATTGTTTTTGACCATTCAAAAATATCTTCTCCACACGAATAAAACATTAATCAATTCTTTCGTTGGTGGTACTTTGCCTCATGCATTATAAGGCATGCCCTTTTTTTCTACTTAAAAGTTTAGATGCTCATATATTTGTATTCAAATCTAAGATTCTTACATTTCGAAAGAAGTTTAACGTTTTAGAATCTGTTAAAAAATGTGCCTCTCTGATACATTTGGGAGATCCTTTGTTTTCTGCCCTGACCAGAATGGACTTCGAAATAACGTTAATACTGAACTGCCCTTTGCTGTAAGTAACAGAGTAAACATTTGAAAAGGTCAGGGCAACTCGTGATTTCATAGGCGTCATTGACTTCAAGGAAGCAGCAGAGAAAATATTTGCCGGAGGCAAATTCTGAACGAGGGATTGATAAACTTCTGACATCCATTATGCTCAGCTTTGCACGCTTACAAAATACAACGAAGTCCATCTTATACAACACTTCTAGTGGCTCTGCTGATGCTGAATTAAATTTGGGTAAACAATAACATGCTCCACCGAATTTCAAACTGTGTGGCGGCAGAGAATTTTCAGTGTTCTTTATGGGAACTTTTAGAACATCGCTTGTGTGTTGCTGAATAAGGGGTGCTCACTTAATCTCGACCGCCAACATACCAGTTCCTCAAGTGAACACCCCTATCCTCTTGCTTCAATAGTGTTTACATGCTGATGCGTGCTCTCTGAATGCACTCTATCTTCATAGGTAATACATTTGCAACATAAACAAGACACCTGTCTTTAGACAGGTCGATCCCTTAGGCGCACAGTTTGTAATACAGCAAAACGTGTAGATTCAATATACATTCAATCGAGCACGTATGTAATTTACAATGTATTTGATGTTTAACATTTGTGTTTGACTAAAATCTGGACCTTGCAATCATCATTAGTTGACACTTTTGACATGTGATTGGAATTAATCAAATAGAGACATGTCTTTTTTTCACATTCATTGAACCAAACAACAGTCTGTCAATGTGCTCCAATGCATTTAGGACAAGGTCATTCCTCAGCAGGGCTATCATTCAATATATTTCATACTGCAATCTGTATGCAGATACCATAATTCACACTGAAGGATGAGGACGCGGATAGTGCATCTGTGTTATGGTATCTGTATACAGATTTACAGATTGCAATATAAAATATATTGAATGACAGCCCCCCCCTCATGAAGAATTTTCTACAAGTACATTTTCCTTAATATTTACTAAACATATTACTTCACTAGTGAATTGGGCTTTTAACAAATAGAACAATGAGTCAAAGAATGGTATTTCTAGGTGTTTCTCAACTGTTTAGAATTATTAAACTTAATAGTGCACCCCAGTGTTTCCTTATGGAACAACCAGCCTTGCTTTATTGAAAATAGCTTTTAGGTGCAAGTCACTGAAACGACCTGTTTAACATTAATTTTATACACGTACTACTTTCAAATACCATGAACTCTGCCTTATGGTCTGAAAGACATACTTACGGGTGAATGAATCATTTTTAAAAGAAAGGAAGATTTAGACCTGTGAGGAGTTTATTTTGACAGTTCAACTTGCAGTTTAACACCTTAGCTGCTTCGAACGTTCAGCACCCAGTGCTGAACGTTCGAATAACGAACGCTGGCCCGTCAGCCAACGGTCGTGCGCAGCACTGGGGAGGTAGCGCTCGTGACAAACGTTGGCCGACAGCAGCGCTTAAGGGGTTAAACCGCTTCGGTCAGGCTACAGTGGTAGGCCTGAGCCATGTTTACATTGCTATTATATTGAATGGGACAGTAGGTGCTGCAGTCCACTGGTGACATTCAACTTACAGGGCCTGGGTACAACATGTACAATATACTAGTGACATATAAGTAAGTTACATTTTAGAAGCAGGGTAATGCCAAAACACCCATGCTAAAATGGTGGGAGCTCAGACACTTTACTACAGGTAAACAGGGGTAAAGGTGGCAGAGGTCTACAGCCAGCAAGGACAGATAGGGCAAAAATCTGACGGTACACCACACAAGTAGGAAGATGAGGAGAACTACCCAACCCCTTTGGAGTTGTCATTGCTAGGTGGGAAATCCTAGAAAGCCACCCAGCTTTGACGTGGTCAGTCCCATGGCAATGTTCTACCATTAAGTTCATACTCTGTAGGGAGAATGACCACCTCAACAGTTACGATTCTCACCCTGCATTTGCAACAACCACCTGAGAGGCCTGTGGTCTCTTTGAAACATGACATGATTCCCAAACAGGCATGGTCTCAGTTTCGTTAGTACCCAGACCACTTCAAGTGCTTCTCTTACAACTGCATTCTACTATTAGTAGCCTCCTGCTGATAAAGGCTACAGATTGGCCCAGGGCCCACAAAGCAACCACAAGGAGATGATGGGCGGAACGCTGGAACTTTTCAGACACTCACCCCTAGCCACAGATCTGGGTTGAATCCATCATCCTTCTTTAGCTCACTTCACAACCCCAGTTCAGACCAGCCATATGCAAATCAGTCTTGACCCAGTTCCTCATGGTCGTCCATGGACCGGAAACAAGCATCCTGGGACCGGTTTCTGGGTAACACCCTTCATCAGTCAGGCTAGCTTGGATCCTGTGGCAAAGTGAGCAAGGGACCCACATCTGGGCATACCCAGCCAACATAGGGCGAACAAAGCAAGCACTATAAAAGGTGGAAGGACCCACTCTTTCATCTGTGAGAGAACAGCCCCAAAACCATGCTCTGAAGAATATTTCTGTACAACATATGCCTTCCTGAAGTCAGGGGCCATGAGTGCTCGTGCTGTGCACATGGCTACCTTCTGGGTGTTAAATGCAATCTGATACACCTCTGTCCAGGTCACACTCCTAGGCTGTTTTTTGGAAGGCAGCTCATCAACATCATCAAACAGCTTTATTTGGTTTATCATAGAACCATAAAATCACATAAAATTAAATACAAAAATTGTTAAGATGTAGGATACAAGAAAATACTCTTTTCCCATAATAATTAGTAATATATAACAACATAGAGCTGACATAATACCTGCGGTGTAAAGGCTGACTAGTAAAGGAGCGAGGACCCAGCTTTATACAGTCCCAAATTGTGAAAATCTTTTTTGAGACTGTGCATGCTTTTACAACTATAACCCAGACCCTGGCATAAGAGTATACTGACATTATCGCTTGAAGCAAAGTTGATGAAGTTCTCCATGGTACCAGCTTTATCCACAATATATGTCAATGGACCTTCCTGAGGGGAGCCATGTAATCAGTAAAACATGCATATACAGGGGGCCATTGGGGACTAGTGGCTCGGTGGGCTAGATAAAGAAGTAGTACAACATTATCTACAGTACTGCACTTTTGTCTGAACCCAGTTTGAAAAGAAGGGATGGTGTTCTTACTGGTTTCCCAAGTCTTAGTTCTTGTAATGAAATGTTTGCATAGGCTTTACCTTTGACACCTCGTATTAAGATTTGGTGACAATTAGAGGAATCTGATCCACTGCCCTTGTTCTTATAAAGTGGGTGTAAGAGTGATTCTCACCAAGAGTCCACAACTGACTAACTAACTGTGCTAGAAAGGAAGTTCTGAACAAGAGGGTCAGCCGCAACTCCCAAAAGTCTCTGTCTGATTTAAACACAGATGATGATGTGACATTCACACCCGAGGCTCCACTCGACCTATGTTCACTTAAAGCTTAAATCGTTCATTTCAGGTGTTCATTTTTATAAGAGATGGGTCATCATAGTGAAGTCGCAAAATGAAGTTTTCCCAGATATCCGGGATTATTTCATTTTCTTGCGATGGTTAATCCTCATTATCTAGATTAGTAATTCTTAAGCTGTGGTCCAGAGACACCTGGTGTCTGCGAATCCTACTCAGGAGGTCTTCGACTGCATTGAAAATTAAGATATATAAAAAGCTTATAAAGTTATATAAATAAAAACTAGGGGGACGAATACGATGTAGGGCGGAAAGCCTCCTCCTGACAGCCAGGATCTCCTTGACGTGGTCGGAATGCTTCTGACTGACTCTGAAGGTTAACAATCTGCCCCACCGATTATGATATTTGCAGTCGGATTGTAACCTGCACGGTCTTTCCAAATTGGTTCTGACTGGCCCTCGCAGAATTCATGTTAGTCGGAACCACCTCATACAGCTCTGCCAACAGTGTTTCCGACCAAGCGATTACAATGCTGATTTCCAACAGCCTTTCCAAGTCTCCCTGTCCCACACGAAAAGACTGTTGGAAACTAACTTTCGGGGCCCCTGGCAGGCCCCCCTTTATCCTGCACCCTCCGGTTTGGGCCCTAAGGGGTACCTAAAGGGCCCCCCTGTAAAACCATGCACTATGTGGCAGGCACAATGGGGTGCCTGAGCCAGGGTGCAGGGTTTTCCACAGACATTCCATTTCCTCCTAGAAGACTGTGTTGTCAGGCCGAACACATACTCCCATAGAAGTCAATGGGATTCCGACCGAACAGTGTTTGGTCACATCATAATCGATCGGGCTGTACTGCCGACCGCAAGTCAGTTGGTCCCAATGCCGAGACAGTGAAAACATAATGAACCCCTTAGTTGGTATCCTCAGATTGATACGTGTGAGCAGTGCTAGTGCATCAAATAGAATATAGTATAGACCATTGGTGGCCTTGATTGAATTTATTAAAGTGCCAACCTTCAAATTAAAATGTTTTTCTTCATTTGCTTGTGAATTAAATATAATGCTTTGTTACTTGTGTGATGAAATCGTATTTCCTTATTCTTGTGTATTGCTTTACAGTTGAATTCATACAAATTGCTTAAGCTGGGCATCCCCAGATTCTAATACTACCTCAGTAGGAATCCCTGTATTCATAAAATGATTCAGTAGGGTTCCTGAATTCCAGTAATTCCAGAAGTCAAAAGGTGAAGAAAACTGGTCTAGATCATAGAGAAATTTCCAAAGAAACTGTGATCTGTGTGTTTTCAATAACTATTGATCATAAGCCATTGCCTTTCAGTATATTTGATCTTTCTTCCCACAGCCTACTTCAATAGGTTTTTTTGAGAGATTTTAATTTTTCTTCCCAGGAAGGGTCAAATTTCCCTTTTCCTATGACTTTTTATATTCCCTGTAACTGAGCCTTATGGAGCAAATACTCTTGGGTATACCATTTGTTTTGGTTTTATATTTGTAACTATGGGCTCAATGTGGTGATTGGTCCTGGGAGATTAGTTGGAAGTGCGGGTCTTTAAGAGTGACTTGTGGAGAGATTTAGTCAGTAAAGGCCAGGCCAATATTATGTTGCTAGGAGATATAGCTCCCAGCAGTTTTGCCCTTAACTGTGTGAAAACACTGAATGTTTTCCAACAAATCAGTTACCTCTTAGCTTCAGAAGGTCATTTGAGCCTACCTAGCTTATTGTCTATTTGGCCGTGAATAAAATGAAAGAATGAAATGAAAATGATTTTTATAGAGTGCACATAGTTGCCCTGAGGCATCCAAGCGCTAAGACTAAGAGTGTTAACTAGGGAGGCGTAGAATTGGGGAAGGCTTTACTTAATAAATAGGAATGTTTTTAGTTGTTTCCGAAAAGATGTAAATTCCAGATTGGACCTTAGATGAAGAGGGAGAGCATTCCATAGCTTAGCAACATTGAGGGAGAGGGAACGACCTCCTGCTCTGGTTCTTCTGACCTTAGGCACACAAGCCAAAAAAGCATTGGCTGATCGTAGTTGTCTTCTTGGGTGATACGGGGTGATTACAGGGATATTGATTGCTGGACCGGTCTCCCAGAAAGCCTGATGGGCAATGCATAGGGACTTAAAACTAATTCTGTCCTTAACAGGAAGCCAGTGCAGTTTTTTCAGGCCGGGTTTAGCAGACATCCTGCGTGGGATTTGCAGTAGCGTGCGAGCAGCGCAATTTTGAATTATCTGCAGTTTCCGCAGAGTAAAATCAGGAGCTCCTAGGTAGAGGGCATTACCAAAATCCAAACAGGATTGGATCAAGCCCTGTATCACCATTTGTCTGGCTATAAAGGGTAGAAGGGGAAGAATTTTCCTAAGGGTTCTGAGTAGGCCGAAGCAGGTAGCGGCTAGCATAGTTGCCTGGTGGTCAAATGTCAGGGGCTTATTAAGCCGGATACCCAGACTCTTGATAGCGTTCTTAGGTACAGGTGGCGGGCCTAGATTGGAAGGCCAAATGGAACTGATTGATGCTGGAGCTGTACTACCCAGTAGAATGAGCTCTGTCTTGTCCCCATTAAGTGTGAGACAAGACAGCATCATCCAGCTCTTTACCTTCTCCAGGCAGCCTACCAGGTCCACCTTGGCTGAATAGTCATTTTCCTGTGCCACAGAGACCACCAGCTGAGTATCAACCGCATAGGTAACAATCTTAATACCATACGGTCAGAGGATCTCAGCCAGCGGTCTCATAAAGACGTTAAATAACGTCGGGCTCAGGGAGGAGCCCTGTGGGACTCCACAGCCAAGGGGTTTGCTGGAGGAAATACTGTTTCCTTCATATACCTTGTAGGTTCTACCACTGAGAAATGACTTAAGCCATTCCATCGCCCTGCCTGATATTCCAATATCATAGAGATGCTGCAGTAAGATGTTATGATTTACAGTGTCAAAAGCAGCGCTTAGATCGAGGAGGATGACTGCCACCGATCCTCCTTGATCCAAGATTTTTCTGGTTTCCTCCATGACTGCCAACAAGGCAGTCTCTGTTCCATGTTTGGGGCGAAAACCCATCTGTGACAGGGCAAGCAGCTGACTACTCTCAAGGAAGTTTGTTATGAGGCCATTTATATACTTCTCTACAATTTTGCTGGCCCACGGGAGCAAGAAGATGGGGAGGTAGTTGCATAGGTTGTTAGTATCCATATTGGGTTTCTTTACAAGTTTCCGCACCATAGCCTGTTTCCACGCATGTTTATACCATGCTAGTCGCAATTGAGGCGTTAAGTACTTCTAGCATGTGGGAAGAATGGTCCGAGTAACGGTGAGCAATATGCGTGGGGGGGCAGGGCCACTAGGGGATCCCGATTTCACTTGCGTCATTAGAGTAGCAAGTGATTCTGATTTTAATAGGGGAAACTCACCTAACAAAGGTGATTGACCACACAAAGTGTCCTGTACAGAAATCGTCGGGATGTCCACTGGGCCATTTAAATCACTGTCCAAGGAGAAGGATGAATAATTGAGATCAATTTCATGAAAAAAGAAATCTGCTAGATCGTCACAGCGAGCTTGTGAGTTGTTGTTAATTGAAGGGGATTGAGGGAGTTTGGTGAGGCTTTTCACGATCGGATAGATCTCTTTTGAATTGGAGCTAACTTCAGTGATTTTTTGTGTATAATACACAGCTTGTGCACTCTTTATCTCTTTTTTGTAGTTTCTATTTCAAAAGTTTTTATTGGAAGTTTCAGGGTTATATATCATACAATCAGAAATTGCAATGTACATATAATCAATACTTGTAATTACACATCATTCAGCATAAAAATGTATTATGTCCCATGGTGGTGGTGATCCGGGACGATCTTGAAGACAGTGTGGCAAACCACCATGCAGCCTTCCTAGGCTGGGTTCCTGAGGGGCTATAAAACAAGGGAATTAGAGTTGGAAAGGAAAGGAACGGAGTAGATAAGAGGAAAAGGGAGAAAATAGAAAGAGAGAGTAGAGGTTAGAGGTGAGATGTAAGAGGTAAGAAGCTAGATGCAAGATGTAAGATGTTAGATGTTTGGTGTTAGATGGTCCACCAGGATGCGGCTTAGCAGTCCATGTTACGAGTGACGGGCTATTTAAGCTGTGAGAAAGTATGTAGTTTTTGTAGTTTTTGATGGCTTCTCTGTAGATGTTTTTTTCTGACTCGGCGTACCCCAGGCGCCATTTTCTTTCTAATCTCTTGCACTGGCATTTTTTCTCCCGGAGCTCCGCCGAGTACCAGGGAGCAGTGACTCTGGATCTTTTTAATGTGTTTTTTTTGGTAGGCAGTATGATGTTGAGCGATTGTGTTATCCAGTTGTTAAATTTGGCATATGCTATTAGGGGGTCTTGAGTAGTTAAGGGCTTTGTGGTCTCTAACTTATGGATCCACTGGTCTAGTGAAAGTCTAGACCAGTTCCGTGCTTCCCGTAGTCCTAGTGTAAGTACAGGAGTATTATGGGTTTCCCACATGAAAGGGACTAACCAATGGTCCATCCATGGGAGGGCAATCGGAGTTTTAACCATCAAATTAGGGCAATTGCTAAACACCGGGTCTAACAGATGGCCTTTAACATGCGTGGGTGATAGGACAAGCTGGTCCATCTGCAATGCGGAGAGATCTGCAATTAGCTCTTGAGCCTTAGAATCTGTTGTATCATCAAGGTGAGTGTTTAGGTCGCCTAGCAATGTAAAGTTAGAAGGGGAGGAGACCAGATCCGTAACACCCAAGGGCAGAGATGTATAAAACTGTTTTGCAGGCCCTGGTGGGCGGTAAATTAGTGCCCTTATAGGACCTAGGTTCAATGTTATTAAAGTGAGGTTGTGATAGCTTTCAGAGCACTGTGAAAATTAAAAATTAAAAATCCTGGCAATAGGGTAAAAGTGACTGAGATATATATGTATAGTCAATAATAGACTCTCCACCTAGTGTATGGTGAGTCATTCTACAGGCTGAAGGAAATATGTTACATAGTGTCATGGGGACCAAATGACAAACTGGGAAAGTGACCGTCAATTTCTTTCCCCAACCAATCTTGCTTACATCATATTGTTCTGGGGATGTAACTTGAGCATGTACATGTCGCAAGACTGACTATATCCAGCATGGTTATGTGAAAATAACCTGTGATTATCACATCAGAATTTCACAGTTGCTTTTTCGTCAGTGCTATGTAATTTAGATAGACATTTATCAAACATTACCTGCGTGCCCGGCTAGCAGTAGCTAGTATTTCAGTTTAAACGGCCTGAAAGAAAGGGCATGTTGAATTTAACAAACTACTGGTTACCCAACCTAATAAGGGAGACTGCTGATGTAGAAAATGCTTGAAAAAAGGAAGGGATTTTTACTCTATGTCTCCTGGAATCAGATTCTTTTCCATTTCAGGAGAAATGCTAAGGAATTCTGATCCCGAAGTGCCTTTTTTAATCCAGCCATGTTGCAAGTTATAATTGTGAGACTATTTTTGCAATGACTCACAGCTTCCTTCCTGCAGTTCTGAGCAGTGTTAGGAGCACCATTTTAGATGCTTCCCAGTATATGTGGGTGCCTACTACAGTCATCTACCCTGGGCTTTGGAGGAGTAGTTAGGGGCTGGGCAATATCGCTTTTCTCATCAGAGCAAGTGATGCTAATTGCTTCAAATCTGTTTGACATAGAACCTGAGGCACCTGCAGTTCCATTTAGAATGCTTTAAACTACTTATTTTCCTGGGCCTGTTACATATTGAGGAGCTAGTTCTACAAGGTATTTTTCTCTGGCTTTTTTGATCAAATATTTCCCCTATTTTGCCTATACATTTTTTTGATTGAATACCAGTTTTGATAATTCCATAGTTTTCCATGTTAGTTACATGACCTACTTTTGCAGACATTGTATAAACCAGATACTAAGAATATCCTGGAAAGTTAGAGCTGTCAAAACTGGGATGTGCTGAGGAAGGCTGAGAAAATTACTGCAATTGAGAATGCCCCCAGGGCCTCTAGATAACTATTCTGGAGAGAAAATCAGAATGTTGGAATCTTTTTCTTCGGTTTCGTCCCCCTCTGACTCAACAATGAATCAGATCAAAGTGAAACTGAAGAAAGACCGGATGTAGGTACTGATCAATCTCTCTGCAGTATCCCTATTACAGTTCCCTTGGATTTTCTAGCTTGCAGGAGAATTTTTGATGATGTGGCCAGAATTTTCTAATCTGGAATTTGTTTCAGCAACACCTTGGTTTTGTTTAATGATTGCAGACCACAGTGCGCTACTATAGCCTGGCCATGCTGGCCTCTTTGTAAGGCCTATTGTGGCAAGGAATTGATTTTTATGCTAGATGCTGAAAAAACATGTTGTTTGGTTGACAGAATGTGTTTTCTCTGAGATTGAGAACATCCTTTGATCATCATCACCGTAGTCAGGAATAGTCCTAAAACAGTTTCATTAAAAACTCCTCACCAAAAGTTCACACAGACCACTTATACACAGCTAAGATTGTAATAAATCACAATGCATTTATCGCCTAGTGCTCTTCTAATTCTGATTGCACCCACAAGGAAACTCTACAACAGAAAGACAAATCTTCCCATCCGGTAGGAGCTGCAAGTACAAAAGCGCCGGTCTGAACAGTTTAAAATGTAACAACTTCAAAATGGGACAGATGAAACATTCCTTAAAGAGCTGTACATGGGGCAGATCATAGTAAAGTGCAAGGTGTCCTGTTGAGAGATATTGTCACAACTACATGGGCCAATATCTGAGTCCTCAGTCATCCCTTCAGTATTTTAGTAAATATTGAAACATATTCTACCTGAACCTAGTCAAGAGGTATCTATCGTAGTTAGAGAACACAAAACAAAGATAAGGCTTGATTGTCTTTGTAGTTTGGATCATTATTGAGTGTCTAACTGTCGGTTTCAGGAAGGCCCCAGATTCTCTCTCATACTGTGTCCACTGAAGAAAAGCATTCTTTATCCAGGCCCCATCAGCCTTAATTTTATTACTGGGTAGATTAAGTAAATCAGGTTGACCAAGGGCCCAAAAGTTCTGTTATACCTGTTGCTCAACCAGTATGAAAGTGCTGTGTGGAATGTTGGTGCATGTTAATGCTTTGGAATGTTAGGGTGCCTCTGAGGTGCTTGAGTGTCAGTTGGAGTATGGGCTATCATGAAAGATATCCTGAGATTTAATAAACTTACCTGCAACTAAGATAAATAAACCATTTTATATAATCTACACCTCAGCTAATGGACTTCCTTTTACAATAAGTTAGACTCTGAGAATTGCAGTCAGAGTATTGATGATACGTCAGCAAATTCAAGGCAGTCCTTTAAAATGAGTTGATTCAGCTTTGTTGGGGGGTTAATCTAAACTTTGAGCCATAACAAATAAGGATGCAACTTTATCATATCAGTTTAGCTAATACCCGGCGTTCCATGTGCCACCACTGAAGCAGCATTATTTGGCAAGGATAACAACATTCTCATAAATTTGTTCTCCTCTATCAGAAAAATATCCCCAAATATCACACCCATAAGAAGTAATTGCTGAGCACTTAGCATTATGTATTTTAATTATAGCATCAAATGATGTATGACCTAGATGCTTAGCAAAATCAAATGCACCTTGGAAAGCCGTGCCCAATAGTGGACATTTATGTTCCATAAGCAAGGACCAACTCAGCGAGGCATCAAACTGGTCTGTGATAAGATCATGATTTCACTTTACTAATATGATTGAACTAATAAAAAAAGTCCTGTGTTTGGTACTTTTTGGACAGATGACCACAACATGCAATGCATTGACATTAGAACCTAAACTCAAATAATCTATAAATGCAACAAAATAATCTAAAATCCACTGCAAGCCCATAGCAGTTATTGAGATAAGCACAAAATCATCCGCATATAGTAATGCACCTATCGATAATGAGCTGATGTTGGTCCAAAAATATATATACAAGGTAAATAGGATGGTGCTTGAATACAGGTCCAATGTACTCCCCTTTTTAATCTTAATGGTTGTGAGCATCTCCCACCTCCGATCACCATATAGGACTGAGGTGGTCCGATTATGGTCGAACTCTCTCAGCAAGCAAGCAAGATTCTTCTCCACTTCCATGTTTCCTAGGACATCCCAGAGCGTATCTCTGTTCCCCCTGTCAAAAGCTGAACTGTGATCCATGAAGGCTAGATGGACTTACACTTTCTTGGCAACAGTTTATTTTCAAATACTCAAATACAGATTTACACACTCCCCAACAGTCTCCTAACAGGGACTAAAAACATACGGTATACAAATAGCACATTGTGCTGTTTAGCCCAAGAACTCAGTTGATTTAAAATCACTCGGCCAAGTATTATTACTTCAGACTGAATTAGCGAGATTGACTAAGAGCAGCACAAGTCCTGACTGGTACACAGTCAAAATATCGAGTAGGAAATATCGACCTACCATAATATCGAGTCTGAAATATCAAAGGAGCATAATATCGAAGGCAAGAATATCGTAGGACAGAATATCGACCCAAGGTAAGTAATATCGAAATTCTTAATATCGATGTAAGTAATATCGAAGTTAGTAATATCGATAGCATATATATCGATGTTACTAATTTCGATGACATTAATATCGATATTTGTAGTATTTTATAGTTTTTTATTATATATGTGTTATATGTTTAACTTAAGTATTTAAAATAATTACTATTATATGTGTATTAATTTGATATAAAAATAAATTAATTTATAAGAAAATGTTATGTTTTAGTACTAGAGCGGGTTGTGGGTTTATAGGGGAATAGGGTGGGAAGTAATTTAATTATGTTAAATTGATTATTAATTAGTAGGATTTATTAATACATTATAATTAATTGGTAATTATTTTAAAATATTAGGAAAATAATTTTAAATAAATTATTAATTGATATATATGTTCAGTAGTTGGTTGTGGGTTTATAGGGGAATAGGGTGGGAAGTAATTTAATTATGGTAAGTTGATGAATAATTAGTAGGAATAAATAATTAATTCTAATTAATTGCTAATTATTATTAATTAATTGAAGAAAAAAAAATTAATTGAATAATTGATATATATTTTCTGTAGTGGGATGTGGGTTTATAGGGGAATTGGGTGGGGAGTAATTTAATTATGGTTAATTATTTAATAATTAGTAGGAATTAAAAAATAAATTTAATTAATTGGTAATTAATTTTAATTAATAGTTAATTAATTTTAAATATTTGCTAATTAATTTTCATTAATTCATAAATGGATAAATGTGTTATGTTGTGGGTAGTGGTTTATAGGGAAATATGGTGGGAAGTAAAGTTAATTTCATTAATTAATAATGTATAAAAACTAATTGTATTGTTAATAATATAATTGTTAATTAATTATTAATTGGTAATTAAATATTATTAAATGGTATTATTTAAAATTTATTTTAGGTAAAATATATTTTGCTAAGCATGTGTTTTATAATTAAGTATAGGTATTGTATATGGTTTATTTGATATTTTTTTTTTATAACTACAAAAATCGTTTATTTCTAAGTATGTTATTTTAACCCTTATACTTTCCAACACTTTCCCTACTGTTGCACTCTCTGGAGTTGGAATAGTATTTTTTACTCCTACGCTATCCAACGCTTTCCCTACTGTTGCACTCTCTGGAGTTGGAATAGTAATTTTTACCCCTACGCTATCCAACGCTTTCCCTACTGTTGCACTCTCTGGAGTGGGAATAGTAATTTTTACCCCTACGCTATCCAACGTTTTCCCTACTGTTGCACTCTCTGGAGTGGGAATAGTAATTTTTACCCCTACGCTATCCAAAACTTTCCCTACTGTTGCATTCTCTGGAGTGGGAATAGTAATTTTTACCCCTACGCTATCCAATGTTTTCCCCACTGTTGCACTCTCTGGAGTGGGAATAGTACATTTTACCCCTACGCTATCCAACGCTTTCCCTACTGTTGCACTCTCTGGAGTGGGAATAGTAATTTTTACCCCTACGCTATCCAATGCTTTCCCTACTGTTGCACTCTCTGGAGTGGGAATAGTAATTTTTACCCCTACGCTATCCAACGCTTTCCCTACTGTTGCACTCTCTGGAGTTGGAATAGTAATTTTTACCCCTAGGCTATCCAACGCTTTCCCTACTGTTGCACTCTCTGGAGTGGGAATAGTAATTTTTACCCCTACACTATCCAACGTTTTCCCTACTGTTGCACTCTCTGGAGTGGGAATAGTAATTTTTCCCCTCCGCTATCCAACGCTTTCCCTACTGTTGCACTCTCTGGAGTGGGAATAGTAATTTTTACCCCTACACTATCCAACGCTTTCCCTACTGTTGCACTCTCTGGAGTGGGAATAGTAATTTTTACCCCTACGCTATCCAATGTTTTCCCTACTGTTGCACTCTCTGGAGTGGGAATAATAATTTTTACCCCTACGCTATCCAACGCTTTCCCTACTGTTGCACTCTCTGGAGTGGGAATTGTAATTTTTATCCCTACGCTATCCAACGCTTTCCCTACTGTTGCACTCTCTGGAGTGGGAATAGTAATTTTTACCCCTACGCTATCCAACGCTTTCCCTACTGCTGCACTCTCTGGATTGGGAATAGTAATTTTTACTCCTACCCTATCCAACGCTTTCCCTACTGTTGCACTCTCTGGAGTGGGCATAGTAATTTTACCCCTACGCTATCAAACGCTTTTTCTACTGTTGCACTCTCTGGAGTAGGAATAGTAATTTTTACCCTTACGCTATCCAACGTTTTATATGATTAATTGTAAAAAAATTAAATGTTTATTTTATTTTTTATATTACTTACATTTTATTTATGTTATTGTTTTATGTTTGTAAATGTATTACTAATTTAGAATATATTTTATTAATTTATAAATTAGTAAAATAATTATTAATAATTATTGTTCAGTACATTGATATTATATATTTACTGTATATATTTAATTCATGTATTATTAATATATATGTATTATTTATTAATTTTAAACATTATTAGATACTTTCAAATATGTATATTTTATTTATTAGTGTTATATACTTAATTTTACATTTATATATTAAAAGAAAAAAAATCGATATTTTTAACATCGATATTTTTTACATCTATATTATTTTTTCGATATTTTTGTACTTACCAACCATGTTGTAGATAGGATGTAGATATTTTTGCCTTCGATATTGTTGACTCGATATTCTTGTAGGTCGATATTTATGAGGTCGAAATTCTGTCAGTGATCCGTCCTGACTATGGCCTTCTTTGCAAACTGACACAATTCCTGAGTGTGACCAAAACCTCGGAATGGCACAACTCAATGCTGCATTGAGATGGATGGTGACCAAGAACGCCCACCACTTTACATTAGATTTAAACAGGTCGCCTGGTACTATCTGGACCAAGGGCTTTGTTATTCGGAAAGGCTATAATGGCATCCTTCACCTCCTCCCATTCAAACCTTACATTTTCTCACTCAACTTGGATCCTCATTACGAAGTCAGGTGGAAGGCCATCAGACAACTCATTGGTGGCGGTCCACTTGACATCTAAGGCATCTATCCGACTGCCATATTAGGATACATGCAGTCTGACCAATGCCTAGGGGGAAATCTGTTCCGCCTCCAACAGGCTCAAATAGCCCTTCAGGGCGGTGGGTGGATTGTAATCCCCAAAATGGAGGCGATGTCTGCTCAATAGGAGTAAATGTCAGTTGTAGTCAATCTAGGGGGCGATTGTTACCCAGGGTCTCAAATCTGATAGCGGTGGGAAGGTAACCTCCTTCCCCCCATCAGCCCTTTCAACTGTATTCTCATCATGTTTTCTCTCTCTATCTGGGTGACCATAACTTGGGACCTTCAGAAGAAGCCAAACTGTAAGTCCCCAATTCTCGAGTCCTTTTTGGTAGGGCGAGTTAAGTCCTTAAGAAGCTTAACAACTACATGGGCATTGTTAACATTTACCACCACACCATCACCCTAAAAAATATTGCATTCCTATCCACCCATGAAACTTTTTTAACCCTATTAATTTGATAAATGATTGGTTGGCATGAGAGAAACATTATTCTTCAGCTGTGGGAAACTTTCAGTCCCTTTATTCCTGAGCAGTAGTACATTGGCCAACACCAATACAAAAGGGGTTGCTGCTGGTGGTAAGTCCTCAGTTGTGGTTTCCATTGTGGGTCTTGCCAAACCCTAAGATCAACACTCTTCCTAGGGTACATACAAGTGTCTAGCCCCAGGGACCTTCTAAAGTCCATGCCCTGTTCCCTGTTCTCTTTGGACACATTGTTTCAAATGTCCCATCAGTCCCCAGCTGCCTCTGAGCTGCTGCCAACTGAAGAATGTATACAAATGTTGATGTTTGGGGGGCACTAAATTGGTTATAAGAATACATGCTTCAGTAATCCAGGAAGCAGCTATAGAAAAACGTTTAGGTTTATTCACTGTATTGAGAGTTCACCAAATTAGAAATCATGGTCTCAATCTTATATTAACAAAGATATGAATTAAATGAGTCCAGAACCAAAAATGATTGTTTGATTGCGGTAACAGTGTGGGCTGTGCCCTTTTTGCATTTTTAATCCCTTAAATAAAGTCACTGATATTGAGGATAGGGATAGCCTTACATCCCAACTCATGATACAACCCTCCCATTTTAGTAATTAATTCTATTTTGGTTAAGGAGGTGGAGCTAGTGATTACTCAGGGCTTCTGTGGAAAAGAGCCAGTCACGGAAGTGGTCCCACCTGACCTTTTTAAAAATAACCCCCCCTCTGGGCTCCGAATCTTACCAATATCTTCAGGGTCACTGTTCTTCGTCCACTCTACTTTTCATGGAAAGAGGCCATTGTGGCCCCAATTTAAAAAAAGGGGATAGAAATGGTCCGGCATGTTACAAAACAATGTCCCTGATAGATGCCATGGCCAAGGTCCTAAGAAGGGTGCTATTAGCCCGTCTGAAAGTATGGAGTAGTGATAACAACACACTTTCAAGACAAGGCCGAGGAACAGTTGAGCAGTGTCTTAATTTAGCTTTATTTGTCAGTAAATACACCATGTCCATGAAGTACCCATTACATCTAGCCTTAATGGGTTTGTTTTCTGCTTTTCACACTGTAAATCACAATAAGCTCTGGAGCAATATGGGGTGCATGGGGGTCGGGGAGCCCTATGCCATTCTCCTTCAGAGACTAAACCAGAACACTATGGTGAAGAAGATCCGTTATGGTCCTGAAGGAGACAGTACTGACCCCATAATTTCAACTCAGGGTGTTTGCCAGGAGTGCATTCATGGCCCTTTCTTGTTCCTTGTATACACAAATGAATTGGAGGCCTCTCTGTGGCAGAAGAAACTAGATTGTCCAAGGGCTGATGATTTATCCATCCCTTTGTTTTTTTATGCAGACAAAGCTTTTCTCTTAGCCATGCCAGGAAATAGCTTACAGAAAGTCCTTGATGCCTTTGCAGATTTTATGGACTCTTTAGATCTGAAATGTAACCTAAAAAATCGGATGTAATGGTTTGTGGCCCAAAATCAACAAAACTAAAAACTTTCTATCTCGAAGGACCCCAGTGAATAAAGTCACAAATGTCTCCTAATTAGGGATCCTTCTTAATGATCTATCAAAGTGGAATCCTCTCTTATAATTTAGGGAGCAGCAAGTCAATAAGGTGACAGAAGCTCTTTATTGCTTTACAACTAAACTGGATCAGGAGCCAGCTAGGTAAGTGATGATGTTGTATAGCGTAAAATGTACTTTAGGTACTACATAGGGAGCCAGAGTTTGGGGGTACACAGATTGTTCCAAGCTACAACTTGTTAAGAATGCCTTCCTCAGGAGGCTTCTGATGGTCCCCCAAGGGTCCTCAACTTTCCTTTGTCACTTTGAAGGGGGTCTGAACTATCTTGAAGACTGTCTAGCTCTAGCTCCTTTATTCCTATGGGTCAAAGCGTGGTCTGCAGTTGAACTTTAATGTTCCTGACAAATGTTAGATGACTGCTTGTCTACTTGTAATGTTGAGAAGATCCCATGGTTAAGATACGTTAAATGTGCACTTAGTGCCTATATACGAGTCTGTCGAGCCTCAGACAGGCAGACTTGTGGTGGGCCAGCCGTGGCGCTAGTGGTATAAGGACAGAGATTTAGATCCCATTTCTTCAGATGTAATATCAGTAGTCAACTTCTTAGCCTTGCTAGCCTCTTAAGGAAAGAGTGTTTGGATAAAATATCAGAAACACAAATATCGTGGGACAGGATATCGTGTCAAAATTATCGAGGACAAGAATATCATCAAGGCCATTTTTTATGGGTAAGTAAAGTTTTACTGCATATAACTCCACATACATGTACCTTGACAATATATATCTTCAAGGTACGTAGGTAGTACATTTATAACTAACTATTTGCAGTTACCTTCTTGATATTCTTGTCCTCAATACTTTTGGCATCATATTCTGTCCACACAATATATTTGTGGTCCTAATATTCTGTCAATGAACCCAAAGAAAGACCTATCATTTGATTAATACTTACAGGTCAGCCATTTCAGCTGCACATCTCAGAGTGGATGAAAGACCCCTTGGTGAACATCCCTTGGTCTGTCATCTATTAAAGGGAGTAGGATGTGGCTAATCCTCTGGTTCCCAATAGGCCCGGGAGGTATACTCGGCTCCGCTCACGGAGTTTGCGGAATTAGGGCACATGATAAATACCACTGTATTGCTAATTATTTATAACTTAAGTAAACACAAAGTAATCACACTAAATGGTGTTGTTTGTTTGCACTACTAATTGAACTGCAACAATGCCACGTTTCAGTGATTTTCTTTTTGCTTGTTTGCATTTAGGTGCACAAGAGAAGAGACATCACCCACAGTACTGCGAGACAGAAGGCCTGTGCACGACATGACTGACTTCGCCACACAGGCATCTCTCAGTTTGTGAATCTA
The DNA here is from genome assembly GCF_964263255.1 of Lissotriton vulgaris. NCBI lineage: Eukaryota > Metazoa > Chordata > Amphibia > Caudata > Salamandridae > Lissotriton > Lissotriton vulgaris. The sequence continues at coordinate 406,632,521 of NC_141697.1, read as the reverse complement.
CGTGCCAATGCCAACTGACAGATTCAAGATGGCCCTAAAGAAAGGTGCTGCCAAAAACCTGGCCAGTGGGGAGGAGAAGAAGCAGATTGCCACCACTGATTTGCCGACCACACCCTTTTTCGGCAAATTTGTGCCTGCCACACAGGCCTCTGGCGAGCAAGGTGAGAGCAGCTCTCTTGCATCAACACCCCCTCAACCTAAGCCCAGGCTCATATCTTTCAGTGAGGCAGCCACTGCAATCATGTAGATGCCGATGAGTAGTGACGTTGAATTGGATTTTTCCCTTTCGCAAAGTAGTACACAATCATTTCCAGAAACAGAGCAAAGTGGACAGTAACCGCAGTCAGCAGTAGTGCATTTGCCTGATGTTGGAGCAGAACAGGAGGTTGAGCTTCCTTCTGAGTAGAAAGCTGAACCTCCTCTTTTAGAATCATTGACTCTCAGATCTCCAGCAAGAAAAAGGAGGGGTACTACTGCACCATCTTCTCCAAGCACCACTTCTGATGATGATAGGGGCATGGAGTAGACACCAGCAGAGACCAGGAGACAACAAGAGAGGCAGGGGAAAAGAAAAACTTAGGAAAGACTTAGATTTATGGAAGGGGATGATGAGGAGGATGACAATGGTGAGGCAGTCATTGTGGAAGGTGACACAGAGGAGTGTGATGTTACTATTCAACCTGCACCAAGGGATGTTGCAGAGGTAGCGCCACCACCAGCTCCCATGTTAGCAAAGCCCCAGCTGAGACCTGCACCAATCCCTATCTCACGAGAAGCAGAGAGGCAATCAACAACATGCCCACCTCACTCCAGTTCTTCTCCAGGCATTTGCAGTGTTACAGTAAAAAAGTACTCCTCTCCAGTTTGGTGCTTTTTTACGGTTAGCAAGGGGGGGTAGCACAAGTGTTTGCCGAGGTAAGCCTGGTACACACTATGGTACTGGGGGCCAAATGACCCATATGAAAAAACACCACACAATCAAGTGAGAGGGGCACCGTAAAAAAAAATTGCTGAACGTGATCTTGAAAGTGAGGAGAGCATGATCTACAAGTCCAGTTACAGTGGAAGGTGATGATGAGAAAGAATAGGGTAACATCTTCACACAAAGCAGCCCTGTCCCCAGCAGTGCACCAGCAGATTCACCCACCTCTGCGAAATCACAATGGCACAAGAGTGAGATGGGGACGCCATGGCATACAGTGACTGCCCCACCACTGTGCACATTCAGTCTATCACCACCATCTACTTCTAGAATGACTCCTGTACCAGTGGCCCCAGAAAAGAAGAAAATCTAGTCTACTATTATGTGCATATTGAGTAAGGAGGGGCCCTACAAGCGGAACCACCTAACTGAACGTTTGAACAAAGGGAAGCTATACAAAATGTTAGTGCTGGACCTCCCCCTTTTTAACTTGTGGGAGGAGAAGGATTCATAGAATTTTTGATAGCCATTTCCCCGAAATGGAAGGTACCAAGTAGGACCTATTTTGCCAGAGTAGCTGTTCCAGCGCAGCAACACGATGTGCTGCAGTTGGTTGGACAAGCTTTGCAGTAAAGTGCTGTTCACACAATTCACCTGATGACAGACATATAGACCAGTTGTCAGGCGACTAAATAAATGTGCATCATTGCACACAGGATCTCTTTTGCAGGGCAAAAACAAAAGATATCTCCAGTTCTTGGCCCTGAAGAAAGTTTTAAAAGCGTTGGCGGCAGGCAAAAGTGGCCATTTATGCCATGGAGAAATCACATACAGTTGTTAACATTTTGGAGGAATTTAATAGCAAGGTGTATGAATGGCTGCGACCCAGAGGCCTCAGAATTGGGTTTGTTGTCATAGACAAAGCCAGTAACAAAGTCAAGACCCAGTCAGATGGAGGCAATTTCAGGGTCCTGTGTTTGGCCCATTGCAGCAACCTGGTGGTGCAAGACTTCCTCAAAAAAGAGGACATACTCAGCAACATACTGATCGCCTACAGAAGAAACGTCACTCATTTCAGCCATTCTTTTAAAGCCCAGAAGCAGTTACAGATTATTCAGCGTAATAATAGAGCACCACTTAAAGCCCTGATACAGGGGCTGCCAGCATGTTGAAACTCAACCTTTTACATGTTGCAACATCTATTTGAGCAGTACAAACATATCAGTGACTATGTCATTCAAAGACAATGGAATGCAGTTGGGAAAACAATGACCATGGATGCAGACAAATGGGGCTTAGTCAAATGCTTGACACAGATGCTACTCAATTTTGAGTATTCCACACGGGAAGTTAGCAAGGAGGACAGTATGATGGGCCAAGCTATCCCCTTGTTGCATCTCCTACAGCACCAGCTAAAGAAGGTATCTGAAACGTTCACCCCCGCAGGAAATAGCTACAGGGAATAGATTCCAAAAGCTGCAGAGGGGTCCTGCTCATGCATGCGCACCCTCATACACAAAACCAAGCACTCTGCCTTCAGGATTGATAAGGACTACCATAGGAGTGACTTATAGGTTGATATGTGTCAGTGATTAAGGTAGATATAGGTAGCCTATATCTTTGTAAGGGGTGCATGCATCACCTCACCAGGCTTCAGTAGCAGACCCATGGTGCCATTTTGGAAGTCTTCCCAGGGGTGGCATAAAACATGCTTCAGCCCCTGGTAGGCCTCTGGGGTACCTATGCTCTTAGTACTTAAGGTACCATATACTTGGGACTCTCAAGGGTAACCCAGTAACCAATCTGGAGTGTACCTAATGTACATGCAATCATTTTGGAGGAAAGCAGATAGGTTGGGGCCCTGATTAGCAGGGACCACAGCCAAACGAAGTAAAAAACCATCAAAACACCAGGACAAAGTGGGGGCAACCATGCAGTCAGATTCCACCTTCCTACAGCGATGTATCAATCCCAAGCGCAGATCTGGCGCGCTACCTTCAGCTTCCAAAGAGGGCAGTCTTGTCTCACAGCAGCAAACAATATCAACCAGAACACCGGCAACAACAGCAACAGAAGGACCACACCCAACCTCTTCATTTTATTGGTTTTAATTCGCAGGGCTCAAATCCAGTGCAGAAGCGATAGCAAAATAGGTCGAGCAAGTGGCAGCACCAATGACCATCCACAGGATGTTCCGTGAGTATCTGGATGATCTAAAAGAGGTCTATGTGAATAAAAATCCATTGATGTATTGGAATGGGAAGATGCGCCAATTGCCAGAGCTCAGTAGGCTGCAAATAAAGTATCTGGCTTGTTCTGTCACCAGTGTGTCCGCTGAACGTGTGCAGCTGGCGCAGTAGTTACCGTGAGAAGGACCAATATCTCGCCTCAAAATGTTGATAGATTTACTAAGATCAAAATGAACCAACATTTTACACACCACAATTATACCATTCCTGAAACAGCAGCACAGGAGGAGGGTGATTGGTTTGAAAATGAATTAATGTATTAGCTGATCAACGTCTGGGTGAATCACCTGGGTTTGAGGACTAAGTATGCCAGTGCTCCTATAGAACTTTTTAAATATTTCTCGTTAAACTTAATTCTATCTTTGGAAAAAAAGCTAGTGGAACATTATTCTTTTGTTTTTCACGTATATTGCCGGATAGCAGTTGGACAAGTTTGCATTGAAGAAGCCTCCACAATCCCTATATGACATTTGAAAAAATACCTGCCCCACTTGCACGCCTATTGCCTATCCCTTTTTGCATCACTTAGCACTAGAAGGTCAGCTCCAGAAGATCATTTATTATCCACAAGACTACCTGCTAATACAAAATTCCAATGTGTGGCCTGCATCAAAGATAAATACCTAAACGCTTCATTGTTTTCCCCAGGGGGTCATCGTCTAGTGACAGTTAGACAGCAAGCCCAAGGAGCCAGTGGGGCACGGTGTGGAGTCCCAACCCCTCCCTCCCGCTCACCAAGCTACAAGAACGGCTTGCGCCTCCCACTTCGTGGGAGATGCTTCGTTGTTTTCACCAGGGGGTCAGCGGCTAGCGGCAGTTAGACAGCAAGCCCCAGGAGCCAGCGGGGCACTGTGTGGAGTGCCAGCCTCTCCCTCCAGCGAACAGAAGAGGACTTAAATAGGCAGCTTTCCATCGCTCGCGGGATGCACGCGCACGTGCGCCGGGCGAAGCCCGGGCCAAGGGCTGGCCCGTCTGAGCCCGTCCGAGCCAGGAGGAGTCAGGGCAGGGCCTGGTTCCTTTCATCTGCCCCGGAGCACAGAACTGTGAGTTACTGCCAACCTTTGAACTATTGACTAATACAAGTATCTTGGTTCTTACCCGCATTTGATTTGAGCTGTTACCTTTGTGATTGTCCAACAGCGTTTTGGACTCTTCACTTTCAGTGAACTGTACCCTAGATAATAACCTAAAAGGTCTGTCCAACTTGACAAATGGGAAAAAGGAAAGCAATGGAGGGAGCTGGGGGATGTAATGGGCTGCCAATAGAGCAAAGAAAGAAAAAGAGGCAGAGGAAACTTCTAAAACATGCTGCTTCTAATTGCGTGATGATTCAGAAAAGGGGGTGGTGATGAACAGAGTGTCTGAATTAAGCAGACCACTCTTACCCAGTCCAAAGATCAGGGCTTGATCCATCACCGTTTTTTAGCTCACTGCACCATCCCAGCTCAGAACCTGGCTATATGCAAATTAGTCTGTCCCTGGCCCAGTGCATCATGGGAACAAGGCAGACCAAACTACCAAGCCAATTCTTATACTGGGAAGGAAACAAGCTACCGGGGACCGGTTTCTGGCATTTCAGCCGTCTTCGGCCCGGCTTGCGTGAATCCTGATGGTGCAATGAGCAAGGGACTCACATCTGAGTATACCCTTCCACGCTTATGGTGGACAAAAATGATTCAGAAAAGGGGGTGGTGATGAACAGAGTGTCTGAATTAAGCAGACCACTCTTACCCAGTCCAAAGATCAGGGCTTGATCCATCACTGTTTTTTAGCTCACTGCACCATCCCAGCTCAGAACCTGGCTATATGCAAATTAGTCTGTCCCTGGCCCAGTGCATCATGGGAACAGGGCAGACCAAACTACCAAGCCAATTCTTATACTGGGAAGGAAACAAGCTACCGGGGACCGGTTTCTGGCATTCCAGCCGTCTTCGGCCCGGCTTGCTTGAATCCTGATGGTGCAATGAGCAAGGGACTCACATCTGAGTATACCCTTCCACGCTTATGGTGGACAAAAATGATTCAGAAAAGGGAGTGGTGATGAACAGAGTGTCTGAATTAAGCAGACCACTCTTACCCAGTCCAAAGATCAGGGCTTGATCCATCACCGTTTTTTAGCACACTGCACCATCCCAGCTCAGAACCTGGCTATATGCAAATTAGTCTGTCCCTGGCCCAGTGCATCATGGGAACAGGGCAGACCAAACTACCAAGCCAATTCTTATACTGGGAAGGAAACAAGCTACCGGGGACCGGTTTCTGGCATTTCAGCCATCTTCGGCCCGGCTTGCTTGAATCCTGATGGTGCAATGAGCAAGGGACTCACATCTGAGTATACCCTTCCACGCTTATGGTGGACAAAAATGATTCAGAAAAGGGGGTGGTGATGAACAGAGTGTCTGAATTAAGCAGACCACTCTTACCCAGTCCAAAGATCAGGGCTTGATCCATCACCGTTTTTTAGCTCACTGCACCATCCCAGCTCAGAACCTGGCTATATGCAAATTAGTCTGTCCCTGGCCCAGTGCATCATGGGAACAGGGCAGACCAAACTACCAAGCCAATTCTTATACTGGGAAGGAAACAAGCTACCGGGGACCGGTTTCTGGCATTTCAGCCGTCTTCGGCCCGGCTTGCTTGAATCCTGATGGTGCAATGAGCAAGGGACTCACATCTGAGTATACCCTTCCACGCTTATGGTGGACAAAAATGATTCAAAAAAGGGGGTGGTGATGCGTGATGGACAGGATAGATAACATAATACAGGAATGCGAAGATATTCTAGTCATGGAGCCTAATAACTCTGGGGCCAAACTATCGATAGCGACCACAATCCTTTAATGCTAAAAATAAAGAATCAATGGGCCCCACCCCAAAAAAAACTAAATAATCTTGTGAATCCCCACTTTCCACTAAGGAGCTTACTCTCTCTAACTGTGGTAGGCGCTTAAGGTGATCAAAGGTTGTAGGGGAGGACTTGAAACGAACAAACATCTCCTCAATATTAGTGTCAAAGACAGCTGAACTTGAGGCAGCTTCTGTTGAAATTGCAGGGGTGGGAGATGATCCCCGTTATATACCAAGAAACAACTGGTCAGATCGGTGCTCATTTCCTTGGAGGACCACACAGCGGCCATAGTAGGAGACATATAAAAAGCTCCAATTTATGGTACACTGAGTCTTGCAGGGAGATAAGGCAAGTATTAGTTACAGCAGTAAAGGCGGAAAACCATATTAAGGTCAAAATAGCGAGGAAGGAGTACAATCTATCCCTAAAGCAAGCAAGGCCTGATTGGGATGAGGCACATTGGGAGGACCTAAAAGTTGCATGTAATAGGAGGGACTCCGCTTCCTTCTGGGCTCTAATTAAGAAGAGAGAAAGGAGTGACAATATCCCAATCTCAAACCTTATTGGCAACCAGGCCAGGCGGGATCATTTTGCCCAATTGTACATTGAGGAAGCTGACGGGCCATCTACACTCAAAGCTTCCATTCTCTTCTAAATGAATGAGATTGTGAGTGCAATTAATTGTATTACTCCTGCTAAGGCGGCAGGACCAGATGGTATCCCGGGTGATTTGATTCTACTAGAATCACAGAAGTGGGTCCAATACATTTTGCTTTTAATCAACACCATAATAAAAGGAGCGGAAGTTCCCATATCCTGGAAAGGAGTAGAGGTTATACCTATATATAAAAAGGGAGATCACCAGGACCCTGCCAATTATAGGCCCATTAGCCTATTGGACACCATGCAGAAAGTGATTGGCAGAGCCCTTTTAAACAGGATCCAAACTTGGAAGGAGGAGGAATGTGTTCTCTATAACTACCAAGCGGGCTTTAGGAAAGCAAACAGTACAGTAGATCAAGTATTCAGACTACTTCTCCTCTACTGGAAAGTAGTGGTAATTGGCAAGGGAAGCCTCTACCTTGCGTTTATAGATCTCAAAACGGCATTTGACCTAGTGCCGCGCGAAAAGCTATGGTCAGTGCTCCAGGAAATGGGCATACCCTCCTATATCCTAAATCTTCTAATACGACTCAGTGATGAAAATTATGCCCGAGTTAGATGGGGGGATCAGGGGCAAACTACAGAGAAGATACGGGTCAACAGGGGGGTCAGCCGGGGCTGTGTGATGGCTCCTACACTCTTTTCACTTTATGTGAATGGAGTGGTTAGTTTCTTGAGCCAATTTCCAGCAGATGCCCCAACTCTGGCAATACTCTTTTAATTTAAAAAAACCTGATGGGACTGCCAGCAACGTCTCACCCGCTTCCAATTGTTCTGTACACTAAAGGGCCTAATGATAAACATCACAAAGACGAAGTTTATGGCTTTTAATCCTGGGAAACATTTTAGTAACAAACTTACTCTTAACGGTTCTCCCTTAGAGAGAGTCCATTCCTTTGATTACCTGGGTATTAGGTTATCTGATAAAATGCAATGGGGGACTCATTTGAATAAAATGTTACTAAACCATAAGCGGGTGGTGGGTGCCATCAGTAGGGACACACGTTCATCCCTAACTAGACTGGCAGCCCCAGCCCTAGCAGTCTATGAAGGTAAAGCTGTGAGTTCAGCAATGTATGGTGCTGAACTCTGGGGCTTTGAAAAAACTGAAGAGATTGGAAGATCTGAGAGCAAACTCCTTAGAGACCTGGTATCTGTCCCTATCAATACACCACTTAAGCCTTTACTCTATGATATGGGCAGACGCCCTTTCAGTGAGGTGGCTAGACTTCGTCCTCTTTTGTACTGGGTAAGACTAAGACGTACCCCAGAACTCCTTAACTAGGAGCCAGGTCAGTCTGAGCTCATTACCCTGGATACTAACAAAAGTGTTAAATGGCTTAGGGACTTGAAGGACATGTTGACCAAATTGGGCTTAGCCGAATCCTGGGCTAACCAGGTCCCTCCATCCAAGAGCAAGTTAAAAATGATCTACTGGAGCTGGGTTAACCACCAGGTCTTATGCAACCCAAGGCTTGGCAGAATAACTGATGAGTTCCTACAGCACAAACCAGTTGGATCCTTGGAAACATATCTAGATTTTATCAGGACCCCTTGGGACAGGGCATTATATATGCAGTTTGATTTGGATCCCTAATGCTAAATACCACTCTGGCAAAATGGGATCCAATGAATCACACCTTAGCTAACTGCCTTTGCTGCGATGCTCAGCAAGAAACTCTTTGTTTACCCAGCTTACAAACAGGCCAGGGCCAAATGGCTCAAGCCTATATGCATTCAATTGGGCACTAGAAACCATCATGTAGCTCTTCGTATCCTGAGAACGGATCCAACCAGGTCCTCGCTTGCATGTGGTGTTGCCAAGTATCTGGGATGTGCATGGATTATCCGTACAAAAGCACAAAATAAGTATGAATGCCCAAACAAATAATATCTAATTTAGAGTTAAGAGTGTAAACTTTTATATAGGATTGATTTGTATAGCACTGATGATTAATTGTAATGTGCGAGACTTTTGTATTAGTAAATTTGTTAATTTTAAATTCAATGGTGGAACATCGATTAGGATATGATGCCTAATTTTAGAGTGGTTTTGTACCAAGGTCTTTTTTTTAAATATTTTAACCACATGAAATGTTAATTTTATACCTTTTTATGATTGTGAAATGCTTTTATGATACTTGCTATCAAATAAAGCTTACTTGAATACCTAAACTACCCGTGCTTGGATTGGAAGAGGTAACTACAACTATTGCAACAATGAGAGACTGATTGTGTGAGTGATGATATTAATTGATGCTTCATCTGGTGGCCGACAGTCAGGGAGAGTATTGAACTGTAATGTGGGAACTTGCCTGAGATGATTGATTTGCTATGTTTGCAACCTGACTGATGGGTGATAATTTTTTCCCAGGAGGTGATTGGCCTTCACAAACCTACTTAGCGAAAAGGAATTAACCTGTATGGCCCACTCCTATGATCCTTCTATTTTTTATCATCTAGGATGGCTGCCCCAGACAATCTTTTGATTTACAAGGCTTCCAATTTCCACCCTGTTGCTTGTATTAAAGGGGAGATACCGTACCTACCACTGTGCCTGGATTGCAACAGGTAACCATTGCACCAATAAGTGTTTAGTTAATCTAGTGACTGTGAGTGATGATGAATGTGGAGTCTGACAGTGAGGGAGGGTGCGCTGAACTGTAATATGGGAAACTTCTTGAGATGATTATCAATTTGCAATGTTTGGGGCCTGAGTGATGGGCGATCATTTTTTTCCTAGGAGGTGATTGATACTTTCACACTTAGCCACATTTAATTGCAGGGTCCTCTCCTTTTGTTCTGGTTCTTCAGAGACCAGAACAATGACTTTAGTTAACAAACAAAAACCTATCCAAAATACTGTATTTCTGTTTCTCTACTTTTTCTTCCACAGCAGTGTACTAAACGTCTATCTTGCTCAGGTCAAAATGATGACTGGTCTGGGACGGAGTTACTCAGAGTCAGTTAGGACTCAGGTGGAGGATGGAAGAACTCAGATCTGGATCTGCAGGACTGTATTATCTACTGCTATAAGCAAAACATTATCAACTTCATTTCAAAGGTAAACTAAGAGTCTGAGGCCTAGTTCTCAGCTATGTCGAACAGAGAGAGGTGCGTTTGTGAAATGTTGCTAAGTGTGTGTGTGTTTGTGTGTTGGACTTGTGGCAAAATTGAAACTCTGAGTCCGCCTCTTTTTTTTCTCTGTCTCTGAGTCTTCTTGATACACTCAACATGAAGCTTTCCTTCCTTCTGTCCTTCTCCTTGACTTTAAAATGCAGTTTATATGTTACGAGGCCTTCTGCTAGTCTCCTGCACAAACGAAAGGCAAACGCTGACCTCAACAACACTCCTGCTTACCTACCAGGCCAGATCAGTCCACACAGGCACTAAAGAGTGGACATTCCCTAGGAGAAGGCAGATTCACCACCTAATTTTTTAATATAGTATAATTTTTCTTTTAGCAATCATATTTGGAGAACTAGGTGTCTGGGTTCACTCCTCAACCTAAAAGACAGAGAATTTAGATATCTGATAACTTGGGTCTCAGGGTCAGAAAGACTGTTTGCAATGCACTTATCTGTACCCTGTCATACTCATTCCTCTGTTTCCTTCCACAACAGATTAATGGTGAATTATATGCTGCTGTCCATTGCCCAGATTAATGTTGTCCTTGTGTAGTGTTTGTGTTTGTCAAACCTTTCCTCAAATCCCCCTTCTTATATATTCATCAAACCCCTAAACCTCTATCCCCAGGCTGTGCGATTTATTGAGGTGTGGCTTAATTTACTCTGTCAAAGGATCACAAACTTGATGAGGCAGATGGGGTGAGAGCAACACTAATTCACTGCAGGGCCTTCTAAACAATAGCCCAAACTGGCCCCATTTACTCACCCATGCATGAAAAGTAATCTTGCATTTTAGATATAGAATGATGAATATCAGTTGTCAGGATCATCATTCAAGTCTTCAGTTGTGTAACCTTAAACGCCTAACCTAAGCTTGTCCACTCCAGACTTTGAGTCAATTTTTTATGTTGTTCGCAAATAATACTACAAGCTCTCTATTAGCCAACACTTACTAGTATTGCTATTTTTTGTATTTTAGCACTTTCCGGTATCATGTAGTACTCCGGTGTTGATTCTTTGTAAAGCTTTGATAAAATATAACTCACTAACTCAGTCTTTTTATTTCCATTAGTTGCCTACGATGGATAATCAATTTTTCAGATTAATCCTACAGTTGGAGCTCACCGGGATGGAACTGGAAGCAGGACCTCACTTTTGAAGTTGTGATGCTTTCCCTGTTATTGTTACATATATATTCAGGTAAGACAACTACTATGGGTGAAATTGAACTTGATAACTTAGTAAGTAAGCAACTCTATTTAGGTTGTTGTAGACAATATACGTCTTCATGGCAGCATTACCCCTAATGGTCAAGATAGTTAAAGAAGTGTAACTTTGCAACAAAGCGCTACACTCTCTCTTAAAAGCCCTTAATTGTGCTGCGTAAAACATGCTGAAGGCAGCAGTGAAAGGAAATGTGAAACAAACTACTTCAGATATAAATTTAGATGAAATAAAATAGTTTCCCCCTTTATTTATTTTTTATTTTTTACAAAGAAACCCACATTCTCCACCCAAACAACATGTCCACCCCTTCCCGCAAATAAAACTGACCCAAGCCACAAAGTCTCAAAAACTGAAAATGTCCAGGGAAAACATCACTGCAGTCCCAACTCCCTTCTTACCCTTCCACCCATCCCCAACAAACAGGTCCCTCCCACCAAAATTAAAAATGTAAAAAAGAGCAACAAGAAAGCATTACGGATGTCGGTTAGGAGCTGATCCTGGTTCTGCTTCTTCATGGTGAGCCAGCCCTTGATGGTGTCTAGCCACTGCAGAATGAGATGCAGCAATGGCCTGTTGTCAGTGTTGGAGGAGGTGGCAGCAGTTGGCTGGGGTGGTGCCAGCAATGAGATGGTTAGGAGGCTGAGGCGGACTGGTGGTACTGGGGCCCAGCTGAGGAGCGTTTGCTTCTTCCTCCTCCTCTTCCAGGACCCCAGCCTCCATTACTCTTGATGGATACACTCCAGCCTCTCGTGTGCAAATGGGACACTGTGTCCTGCCTGTTGGGTGGTCCAGCTGGACAAGGAGGAGCAGCTATATTCAGAAAAACAAAAAAAGAAAGATTTTAAATAATGCTCTGTGCAAACAATTGTTTTAAATTACTGGGTGGCACAGTAGCAGTACATTGCTGGTCCACTAGGGCAATTGGAATTTGATGTGAATATGTTTAGGAGAGTTACAAGTCCAATTTTATGTTTTACCCACACATGCCTTGTATAAAAAAGCATTCAGTGTGTGGCAGAAAAGTACTAAAAGGCAGAATAATAAAGGATTTAAAAAAGTGATTTGATTATTTTTTTCACCTGTAAAGGCTTTTCAAGTAACTATAAACGGACACCATGAGTTGAAAAAAACTATCTCTCATTAATGAGTATGGCATTATGCACTATATGTAGTACAAGTTGTTTGTTGTCCCCAAAAAATTAAGCCGTAGTCACTGCTAAACAGCGCATCAGGTAGTTTGCTAGTGGCTGCAGCTGGGGCAGCTTTAGTTGAAAATTATCTATTTTTAATTGCAATGGCCCTGGTCTTCTCCAAATGCATTTCTCTTTCTCCCTGACTCCAAAGAGGCAGATGAATAATAAATAAAACACTACATGACACACCTCACAAATAAAATGCAGATAAAATTATCCTTTCTGTGATAAGTAGACGTTGGGGAAAATCTGGACTGCAATACAGGGTAAGAAAAGAGCTATATAGATTGTATTTGGCACATTTGTCACTGTGTATCCCAAATGCCAAACTTAACATCAAATCATGCACTTACTTCCACTTTACTCAGTGGGCTCACCCACCATCACATAATATTTCCAACAAATTAGGTTGCTGGTCAATAAGCAAGAAAAGGAAACTTAACTTACTCTACTGCTGGGTAGGGAGGAGGGATTAGAGAGGTAGGGTAGAGCTTTTTTGATATGGAATTGAGGGACCTCTAGATTGATCATCGATTTGTCATCTTAGACGTATTCAGTCACCGTACAATTCGAAAGAGAAAAATCTTAACCCAAAGAGAATACATCTGAACCCATGAAATATATTCTGAAATCACTTCACTTCACATTGTTATAAAATGGAATGTGGCACATGCGAAGAATGAATTTTCCTATTCAGTAGGGTGGGACAGACAAACTTAGGAAAAAATAAAGGAGTAAAGTACTACAAAGTGACTGGGTGGGCAAAGGGGAACAACACACCTTGTGTGTTTGCTTTGCAATGCATTGAAAACATTGTAAATGCCTCATTAACTGAAGCAGACATACATTGCACAGCCAACACTGCTGTCTCATATCGATCCATACTGCACTTCGGTTATAGGTGGCATAAAGACATTGACAGGGAGGGGATGATGAATGATGGGTGGGATATATCTGGCTCACTTAACAAATACAGCGAGTCAAGGGAGTAGATTAAGGAATAAAAAATACACCAACTTAGAACCATAGCTTTGAATGATAACCCTACATAGATAAAAGTAGGAGAGCAGCATGGTCCTTATGAGAGGAGCTGTATTGCTTAGTCATCCAATCAATCCAAATATTAATTCATCCTTTCATTCTAATTCATCCATAGCCACCAGGATTAAGCTTTTCTTTTTCTCATACAGTATTTGACCAGAATGTCCAATCCATTATACATCCATTCAATAGCCAACCTTTCTTTAAACCATCCTTTCGCCCATCCATCCCTTTACCTATTCACTCACCCTTTCAGCCACCCACCCTTCCACTCATATACCATTTCCCTTCTTTTAACCTTCTGTTGTTTTAGGTTGCCCTCAAGTCATCAATGCTAATTATGTGAGCTTTTGCTGAGTTGGAGATAGTAGAGTCCATAATAACTCAATCACCGCTGCAGCTGGTAAAGGTGAGGGGGTTCACTTCATGGCCATATGTGTATGATGATGTCCTGGCACAAGCTAGTGAGTATAGTAATTGCAAGAAATAATGTGAGTTACCAGTGCCCATCCCTGCTTCCGTTTCTCCCCCTCCAACTGACTGGTCTCCTCCTGCAGCAGCACTGGAGCCAGCATCACTGGTGTCTTGTATGGCTAGAATAAAACTTTATACATATTTTAGATGCCAAATTGAACTTCAATACAGCACTCCAGTACAGTTAGTACTGCTGCATCTTCTAAAAATCACTCTGGGCATTTGATTGGTTCACAAAGTTAGACAAGCCAGGGGTGGAATAATGGTCAATGAAAAACATATGGTGTCATTTGGCAAATGCATGCAATGGGAGTGGGACCTCATACTTATTTTCCGCCCATGCTGTATTGTCATGGGAAACCGCTGGTATACTGTAGATATACATCATCACATTACATTAGAGAGGGAGTTCCATGATGACCATGGTCACTCTCTCATGAACACAACTGTGTTAGAGCATAAGCAGGACAAATAAAGCCTTCTCAAAAAACCTACATGGTAATTTTATTTATAATACCAGCTTATTTGGGCCTGCAATCTGAATCTTCACAATAGGCAGCACCAACATTCCAATACCCCAAGCTTCTACCATAAGAAGTCCACAACAATCATAAAACCCAACATTAGTAAAATAATAATGATAAATAATAGGACTTACTGGGTTCAGGAGAGCTATCCCCAGTGGGACTGGTGGTGGGCGCCGGCTGACCGGCTTCTCCTACACCCTAAACAACGTCCCTCCTCTTGCCCATGGGTTGCGATATTCGAAATTAAGAAGATACAAACAACATAGATTAGTGATTCAATTAATATTTTCCACAAAATGTTTTGTGACAAGCGAACGCTGTCGCATTGTACTTCTCTAAAACAGATTGCTTATAGTACTATTTGTTTCAACTTGAGTCTATCGACTATCGTTATGTTGCTCATACTAAACCTGTTCAATTCCAAATTTCCCTAGCAAAAACTACATTTGGAACTAATGCATTGCAGTGAATGATCTTTGATTCTATTTCCAATTACTAACCTCCTTCATGGACCAACTCAGTCTCCATTTGTTGCAATGCATCGATGCGTACTACACATTACTGTGAAGTAAATCATTTGAAACTATACGAACCACATAAACAAAGTCACAGGCAGAACGTGCTACTCATTGATTAACTATAGTGACAAAAGAACAGTCTGCATTGGAGCACCGGGAGCCTTCCAGCCTTGCGCATCATGCGTGCCACCATCTTTTGGTTAGCAACAGCAAACACCCAGCAGAACTCGAATACACTTATTGACTTTGCCTTTCTCTACAGCTCTGTGTTCGCGCTGTTTCTTTTTCCTCATCCATGAAGGTCCTCAACATTGTGGGTGTTTTCTGTTTACTGTCATGAACACTGGCATATTGATGGAGCAAGGTTTCACTCGTAAAGAGACTGCGCACTAGAACTAAAGATGGCTGCTCTATGTTTTCATGTGCTAACGCTTGCATTGCTGCTTTTACTAAATTGTTCATTCTGCCTAAATCCTAACGCTGTAGTTAAAATTAAGTAATGGGAATAGAGTAGAGATAAGTGGTATACAGTGCATTCATTTATTCTTTGTTCTAAAACTGTTCTTCCTAGATTTTGCTATTAGCTCGTGTTTGGACCAATCAAGTACAATGTTACTCCATCCTGAGTCCCGCGACTGTGCATGAACTGCATTTTCAAGAGTCCACAAGCCATGACATTGAATCTCTGCCAACGACAGTCTTGCCTGTGATGCGCCTTGAAAAATGAACTATTGACCCATGGAAAGGAAGACAACTTACCAATATTCATATACATTGTATTTGTTATTGAAACATCCATTGTTGGGAGCAATAAAAGTGCATGGTAAAATAAAAACATGGGAGGGAACATTAATTGTAATATTTGAATGAAATGACCTCTCCTCGTCCTCTGACCAATCAAATTGAAGGAATACACACATTTCCAACACTGGAGGGTGGTTCACTGCCCTGGAAAATGGTATACCTAATGTAGGCTTAGCCAGTTAGATTTTCCGACTCAACGCACTCAATAGGCGATCGAGAACAGAGGTGCTGGTGGAGCACTCTGTCAGAAGATTCAGGAGCAGAGGTGCTGGCAGAGCACTCTGTCAGAAGAATCGATAACCCAATCAGGGTTCTGGGAAGGAGTTCGATTACCAATCGGGGATCATGAGGGAGAAGATTCGCTCACCCGATCGGGGTCCAACCATTAGCCGCAAAGAGGGGTGTAACGCTGGTGTTGCACTTAGCTGAGGGTACCTGGTTCCAACCTGAATCCATCCTAATTTGGTCTACACTGGTTCTGATCTACACCTCTGCCATCTTACTGGCATCCGAACTACAAGAAGTCCTGTCTTTTATCCCAGCCTGTGGCCGAGGGTTGGTCTTCACACCATTCTAGGTAAATATAAAGTACATGTGGGTATGTCATTGTGCTTTTTCCCTTTTCTTACCCTTCCTATGTTTCAATGCTTAAAGAAAGTTTCATCAATTTTTTGCATCATCTTGCTTTGATTATATTTTTGCTAATTGATTGCGCTTTAATCAAATTAGTATGGACTCTGACATTTAAGAATTTACATATATAAAGTGTTTAAATCTTTCCAGAGTCTGTGATTATTTATGAGTGCAAATGTTTATTTACTACCTATTTTCTTGCTAACTCCCTTGATCACTCTAGGTACCGGTGACTAGGATTGGTTAGGTCCTAAAAGGTTAAATAAAATTCTGAATTAGCGTAGATTTACCTGGTCAAAGTGTGTATGTTTCGTGGGCCCAGGTGAGTATGGTAAAATCTCGAGCAGGTTAGCCCGCGCTCTTTCAATATCTTGGGACCAATAAAATGGTACCAACACTGTCTAGTGCTGAAGTCTGTAAGTGCATTTTGTGCATGGTTTAGGAGCCCTCATTATTTCCCTCTTTCGTCTCTTTCCTTCATGTGCCTGCTACAATATAATCGGCATATAATGCACAGTTTGGTGCTGTCATATGTGGATTTCCTAGCCATTCTATTGAAGAGAACTGTTTTACAAGGTGACATTCCTCTGTTCTAAGTAATCCACTATCGTATACACATGCTGTGTTGTTTTACCAATATGCTCAGAGGACAGTGGAAGCCGGCAATATTTTCTACTAACTTTCACGTCATAATTGATGAGAGACAAGTTATCTCCATACAAATTTCTATGTGTGTCTCAAGGCTTCGGTGACACACACACATACACTAAACTCTCAGTCAGCAAATGTAATCCTAATGTGTCTCATAATTTAATCCTTTCATAAGCTTGTTTGGGATTTCACAATAGGCTTACCTATTTTGTCTTGTGGCTTGTGGTACATAACATAAGGATATTTCTATCTCCACCCTTGTCACAGGATTGTATGGGGGTTTTACGTTCATTGAATCTGGGTACACATCCCCTAACGGTTTCATTAGTACATTTCATATGTGTACACCTTACATTTCTTTTTTCCCTACATAGGGATGGGATTGAGTCTGGCCCCTTTTCCACACACACACACATTTGTCTAAGTGGGCTACGTACGGTTTAAACCCCTCACTTAGGCCACCGTTGCATGGGTCACAGTCCCATTTACATTTTCAGAGGTACCCTTACACAGGGCACCGTTTCATGAGTCAGAGTCTAATTCACATTTACACAGTCAACCTTGCACAGGGCGTCTTATGGGTCATAGTCCCATCTCTACCCGGCACTACTGTTTTCCTCTGCAAGGGGGTTTACTTTAGATGGCCTGCTGTGGCATGGTTTTTTTCTCATTCACATTGCTCCTCATCCTCCTGCCTAGGAGTAGAAGGTGGCCATTGGTCTCTGTCCCATTGGCTGTTATTTTTCAAGCTATGTAATCATTTAAGTTACATTGTCAATTTTATTACGCAATACTATGCATTTTATCTTTATTGGATTGTCTATGAAAATAGGGGAGAATAAGTGATACTGTTCGATTCTTCTTCGCCATTTATCGTTTGTTCAGATTTCCTCTTGATGTCATTTCCTTTTCATCGTTGGAATCTGGATCATACATATTTCTTCTTTGGTCTTCAGTCTTTCCCTTTCTGCAATGTTCCTCTTGTTCTTCCTTGGGCTGAGCAGCAGTCAGGCTGCCTCTCGTGGGGCTCTCCTTCACAGCTTAACTACTTGTTATCCAGAACTATACTGTATGCTACCTACTTGAATAAATCACCTTTAATTTCAACCTTCCTGCTTGGACCTCCTCACTAGACAATGCCAATGGATCAAGCTCCCGCAAATGCGAGACCTATTGCAATGACAATGCTTGTCCTACATATAGTTTATAAGTCACAATCTTTGTTATATAGCACAGTGGGCAATGATCCAGCATCAAATAGCTACATATAAAGTGCAGGGCATTGGTTTACATTACTCAAATTTTTTTTTATTCTAAGGTTGAAAAAAAATGGTTGTTTTCGTTGAAATAATTTCTTGTTAGTATACACAAGCCTAACTATTGTGTTTTGTTTTTTACCCGAAGTTTCTATTTCTGCAGACCAAGAACTCTTCACACAGAAAGTCTACCGGTATAGGTGGCTTGTGATTCCTACAATTTGTAGACCTCCTTTTATGTACTATTCCCTATGCATTGTTTTAGACATGCACATGATTGGTTGCCTTTTTTCATAATATAAGTGTGAGTGATACAAAGCGCCCTGTCACCCTACAACGGGATTAATAGCACCATGAAAGAAATAAAATACATGTGAAAGAGGCACTATGGAGAAACAAGGGGCCGTGGCCGGCGGGGGCAATGTGGGAATTCCTTGAGAAGGTGGACGATGGGGCAATGTCAACAAACAATGTTGTGCCAGGTGCTACCAACTCCAAATCCGTCACTGGCAGCAGTCACACAACCAACTGCGCTGTTCTTGGTGGCTTGCTATGACTCCTTCCATTTGAATTACCTTTAGGCCACAGAGTGGGCAAGGGTAATATGCTCTTTCCAATAAAGAAAAGAATTAGCCCGGGGTCATAAGTGCAGCCTTGGCTTGCTGGAGATTTTCCGCAGCCATCACAAAAAATTAGCAGCCTTTGCTTCATTGCACTAGAAAAACATGCGGTTGAAGCCAAAGTTGCGGACTAAAGTGCACAAGCATTTGCAATGCAATAGGTCTTGCATTTGCGAAAGCTTGAGCTGGTGGAGCAAGGATTCGCACGTTAAGCGACTTGCTTGTATAATGAAACTCAAATAATGTTAATAGACTAAATCAACATGTTTGTGTTACTAATATTGCACATTTTTACAATACATGGGGGTGTCCCAGTGGCGCTTACCTATGTGTTTACTAAACCTAATACGCTTGCCATTAAAATGGCCGCTGCTACGCGGGAATTTAGACTGTCCACCTTATACTCCTGGACAGACTTAGGGATATTGGCATCTCCGACCTGGCATTAGACTGGATAACATCTTTCCTAACTGAAAGATCCCAATCCATCAAACTAGGACCTTTCAGCTCTGTAGAGAAAAAGATTCGATCAGGAGTTCCGCAGGTTCCATTCTAAGCCCCTTGCTTTTTAACGTTTACCTCATTCCCCTTATCTCCCTGATCGAATCATTCGGCATCACTGTTACATCTTATGCCGACGATACCCAACTCATAGTCCCGCTAGAGGAGAACTCTACGACTGCCGAGCAAAATCTAACAAACTGCCTGAAAGATGTCTTCCTGTGGATGGAAACTAACCATCTCAAGTGTAACACAGGTAAGACAGAGATCCTCCCCATGGGGAAAAACGTCAACTTCTGTCCTCATCTCTGGTGGCCAGAGGATTCCACAGCCCCTCCCAGACCGTCGCAACTGCATGAAACATTGGAGTCACCTTCGATACTGACCTATCCTTCGACCAGCATGTCAGGAAAGTAGCAGGAAGCTGCTTCGGAATCATTAAATCCCTCAAAAAAAAATTTGACTTCCTACCAATAGAAGCCAGAAAGGCGGTAACTGTGGCGCTAATTCTCTCGCGCATAGATTACTGTAATGGTCTACTGGCAGGTGTGAAAAAAGCTACACTCAAAAAACTGCAGAGTGTTCAGCATTCGGCTGCCAGGCTGGTACTTAAACTCCCCAGGAGATCTTCAGCCTCTACCGCTCTAAGAACCCTCCACTGGTTGCCCTTGCACAAAAGGATCCTTTTCAAGATCCTAATTGTTGCCTTTCGGGCATTTAACCACACTGGCCCCAAATACCTAATCAGACGCTATCCCCACTACAACCCCCAGAGGACTCTGAGATCCTCTAACAATAACCTTCTAAAACTAGCTAACTTCAACCTAAAAACTAAAGGGGGTAAAACTCTTACCCACCTATCCTCCAAAGCATGGAACTCCATGCCCCAACATCTGAGATCCCTGACCAAGGAAAGCCATTTCAGGAAACAACTAAAAACATGGATCTTCAGCCTATCTGACGAGTATGTGCGGGACACCATCTAATCCTGCCTAAATTCAATTCCCTGCACACTTTCCAGTTAGCGCCAGGATGCTTCTTCCGGAGCGACAGCCGCGCTTTACAAATACCAATACCAATACCAATACCAGATAAGGTGGTTCTAAGAAGGAACTACAAAGCCTATTGACCAATGAAAAGCCACCTTTTACAAAGGACAGGAGCAAATTAAGAAGATGGGTGGAAAGTGGGTGGAGCTTCATGCCCTAGCCTGAATACTTAACAACAAGGGGTGGCCTGAATACAGCATATCTAGAAATAGAGTTCACTGACAAAATATCGACCCTCAAAATATCCCTATACCAAAATATTGTGACCAAAATATCGATGTCAAAAATATTGTCATCCTATACTTATAATGGTAAATATTAAATATGTTACATAATCATACTAACTGTAAAGAATTAAAATAGATCTAATATATATATTTAAAAAAATATAACAAATAAACTTCATTTAAAAAAAGTTAAACACACACATATATATATATATATATAATTAATAAAAATATTTACATATATTCACTTAACAACTATTATTAAACTAATAATTGTACTTTATATTCTAATTTCAAATGTTTCTACTAATATAAAAATATAACAAATAAATATATATATATATATATATATATATATATATATATATATATATATATATATATATATATATATATACCAATACCATAAAATCTTTAAAAAACAAACCATTCTAATTAAATTTAAAAAGTAAGCAACTTAAAATTTAGAAACAAATATTTTTCACATTAAAACATTAATAATTATAAATATTATAATTTGAAATAAGCAAAAACCTAATAATATAAATTATAACAATATAAAATAATGTATCAAATAAAATAAAAGAATGTATAAAAAATGTAATTTAATACATCTACTATTTCTATTATACTTAAAAAAGAAATTATTGAGTTTTTAGTTTATAAACATTCAACAATTGCAAGTACTTGTTCAGCAGTGACAAAATTGGAGTATTTTCACATTCCACCACAACACAACAGATTTTCGCTACATATAGGCTTCACTAATAGTGGTTGGGAAATCGAGATCTTGTTACTGTGTTAGTGTACAACACTCCCTCCACAGCTCCAGTCATGGCGCCCTGGCCACATGGCAGTCCAACTTTCCAGTGAAGCCCGCGGGCACCCATGAGCATGCATTTTATTGCCAGGGACCAGCATCCAGGTGTTGCAATCAGTTCTTTCACAAAGTCCCTCCCATGCCCATCGCAATGTTTCTGTTGTGTCTATTTCGTGCCTGACGTGCTTGTAGCTTTCATATAGTGCTGTGGTTAAAGGTACGGGAGCAACTTGATCTATTTCAATAGTTACATGTGGTTGAAATGGCGTGGGTTTGGCCAGAAGTGACAAGACTGGGCTTGAGCACAATATGCATATAATGCACTTTGGCTGCGCTGTGCAAGCGGTAGTGTGAGGAGTTCCCTGGAAGCTCTAGGCTGTTTTCCTGCCCAGACTTGCTCGATCATGCTTGATTTTAGACGCTTGAGAAATTGCGCAGTTATAGGCCTAGGAATATTTGCGAACAGGTAAAGCAGTTTAGGCAGGAGTATCATGTCATTACCCTTCCATAATTTGAGCTCCAGAGTTCCTGTATGTCCCTGCTTACCAAAAACACCCAGCTAGCGTGTTAGGCCGTCTGCCCAGACTATCGGGAACTCAAGCATACATAGACACTATTAGTCCCCTGGTGGTGAAGCCTATATTACTGTTCGCATGGTGCTGCCTCAACCACGCCGCCAGTTTCTGGTATCCCCATAAATTCTGCCATTATTACTTCTGGATCTGGCCTTCGAATCCTAATTTCTGCCATTTATTAGGCATAGTATCTTGGATATCAGCAGCCGCTGCTCTTGTTACTCTGCTTGTCGGTCGTTCAAGGCAGAAACTCTGTTCTCAAGGGCATCAATCCGCGTTTAGTGCACTTTGACCTGCTGTTTCACCTGGTCAATGCAAGCGGTGAGGGAGTCTATTTTAGAGTCTATGGCCAGCAGGCTGGCCTTCACTTCTTTCAGCATAGTTCGTGGACCCTCCTCCTGTGATGTGTCCGCCTCGATTTCCCCCACTGCAGTGCTAGCCACAGAGCCACTGCCATGTGAGTCTTTTGTCAAATTACAGTTTGGGCTGTTTTATGTCAGTTTTTCCCATTGCTTTGGTTTCCAACAGGCAGGGTGCCAGGAAGGTAGGTGTGCAGAAGCCACAGACTGTAGTGTCCCCTCAGCAGCAGATCAAGCGGGCCCAGGGTGCGCCCAGTCAATTCCAGCCACACAAACAATACCTGGGGAGCCCCTCAAGCACAACCAGCTCTGATGAGTAAGCAGTGTGTTCACTGTGTCACGACCCATGGTCCACACGTTATGTCCATGAATGCAGCAGTTGTTCGCACTGTCTTTCTGATGCGGGGGGCCACGGCCCCATCTTCTCCGACCCCCACACACCACCAGATTGAGCTTATGTCTGTATAAGAGCATTCACTGTGGGTCTCTCCGGTGCTGTTTATTGTCTGCAACATGGCATGACCCAGGGAAGTGGTGTCACCAGTGTGATGCAAGGGGCAGCCTTCCTTCACCAGGCCCAGATCCGGTGCGTGTATGCCACTCGCTGGGCAGCCACCACCAACTTGGTGTCACAATTCAGTACCTGAGTGGGGAGTCCAGAGGAGCCAAATGCCTGAAGTCCTTCTAGTTGGGAATTTCCCAACTCCCCAACTCCCCTACACCTCTAAACCAGACTCTCTCTGATCTCAGAAGCGTGGGGGAAAGGGGAATGGGAGAACAGAGAGACTGCCACACAGGTGTCTTCTTGCGCTCAATCTTTTGGTCACTGCACCTGAAATTACCAAGCAGAAAATTACTAACGTTCTCTACTTCTAAGATAACCACTACTCTAAACCTCTCACTATTCTCTGTACCTTTTTATGTGTGGAATTTGCTTCTCTCTAATGTCTTTTCTTCATGCTTTGTTGGTAGTCAAAATATAACTGTCTCTTCCTTTTCTTTCAGCTGGATGCGGTGAACAAACCGGTAAGTACTAGAATATATATATATATATATATATATTCACTGAAAAAAACATAGGTTTCAGGCCTTATATAGTTAGGATTAGCATTTGAAAAACCCTTTGAAATTCACAAAAAAAACTATAAGTTTTAGGGGTGTTATAGTTAGCTGGACATTTCACTCATACAAAACCATTGAAATTGCTCCTATATAGCTAGTTGTACTGTATATAATATGAAGCAATTCCCCGTACGGAATGCTGTTCTTTAATGATTTAGCATGACAGCCGCTTTCTTCGAGAATCGAATTTCCAGCAGTGGCTTTCCGATAAAGTGAGGAGCATTTGTTGCCATCTTTAATGAAGACTTTTAAATCTAAAAAGTCAACCTCAGTATCGCTTATGTTGCCACTGAAATGCAGGTTCACTGTGTTATCATTCAGGTGTTTAATAAATGACTCAGCCTCTGTTCGGGGACCGTTCCAAAATATGTAAAGGTCGTCGATGTAACGGTACCACCCTTCAATTGATGAGACCCATTGCTGATTTTCATCAGCCCAGGCGACCTGCTTCTCCCACCAGCCGAAGCGGGTTCCCATCGCCGTACCCCTACACTGCCTGAAATATTGCTTCTGAAAAAAGAAAATATTGTTATTAAGGCAAAAGGACAAAAATTCTAACAGCATCGCATTGTGTTTTGAAAACCTCAATGATCGTGTTTTAAGAAAATATTCAACTGCTTGTATACCATGTTGGTGGGAGATGCATGTATATAGTCCAGTGACATCAAGGACAATCATTAACATGTCTGACTCCCATACAATGTCACATTTTGGTTCTCATAAAATCAGTTGTGTCACGAATATATGATGGTAGGGTTTTCACATGATCGATCAAAAAGAAGTCCAAATACTGTGACATTTTTTCTGTCAGGCTCCCCCTCGATGAAATAATCGGTCTGCCTGGTGGTAAATTTGCATTTTTGTGTATTTTGGGCAGATGATAAAAAGTCGGTGTAACCGGTTGTTTGCAGGATAGAAATGTAAGCTTGTTTGTATCGAGCATACCCGCAGCTGCACACTTCTCAATCAGATCATGTTACTGTACAATGCTGTAATTATATTCTTCTTTGTTGATTTTCGTGTAGCAGGTGGTGTCCCTTAGTTGTCGTAATGCCTCAGTACAATAGAATTCCCGCGTCATCAGGACAAGGTTACCACCCTTGCCTGATGGTTTGCATACAAGGTTTGGATTGGATTTTAGTTTTTCCAATGCTTGTCGGTGTGCCTGAGAGAGATTCCACTGTTTGTTGCTATGAGTGCTCTGTTTTCTCAGATTCTCCAGACCTGTTTTGACCGATTCTTCAAACACATCTATAGCGTCATGTGGCATATTTGGTATAAATTTTGATGGTGGTTTAAAATTAGTTGTTGCTCTCATTTGTGTTATGCCATATTGTTCAGCCGCTTCAGCGTGTTGTGCTGCATCACTGGCAACTGGTTGACTGTCCATTATATATAAGAGGTCACAATCTTCTCCCTCTAAATTCTCCATTACAGTCACTTCTCTAGTGTTTACTGGTGTTGCCTCGCCGGATCTTTTAAGCTTATGACATTTTAGAAGCTTTAATTTCTGTGTAAACAAGAATAGGTCAATCATTGTCTGGGTAAATTTAAAGTCATGTGATGGGCAAAACGTGAGTCCCTTCTTAACGACTTAAGTTTCAATTGTTGAAAGCTGGTATGGTGTCAGGTTCACAATTGTGAGGTCTTCTGCAGGAGTTATCTCCGATTGCCTCTCTTGCTCCTTTTATAGGTGGATACTCCTTCTTGTGCTGAAGTCACCTCGTCGCGTTTGTCTTGTCTTTGCCTTTGTTCCGGGGGTTTGCCTTTTGCCCCTCTCCGATATGTTTGCCGCATTAGTTGGAACTCCTTGTGAAAATGGGATTGCGAGGACTCAGTACCGCTGGAGGTTGATCTCTCATCTCCTGACTGTTCGGTATCAGTTACATCTGATTCCGAGGTGACAGCCGCTGTGGGGGCAGCTCTGCCACCCCTCCTTCGCATGGCCTTTCTTGGCAGATCATATTTTCATGCGAATGTCAGGATACGCCCTTGCTCATAGTCTCGGGCGTTCCTCTGGAATTTTGCTTGCTTGTGTTTCATAATCTTGTCTTCATAGGCATGAGACGTTTTTTCATTGCTTCACGCAGCAGTTCACATTGTGCGGTGTCAGGGTCCTGTGCAATCAATACTTCCAACTCATCAATTTCTTTGCGGCATTTATCTTGGTCACTCCACGCACATTTTATCAGTATTCTCAGCACACCTTCTGACATCTCAGCTGTATATGTTGCCCACTCATCCAGCAGTTGCGGGTCAGGATTTTCATATGAGGGAACAGTATATACTCGAAGCCCTCGTGGGATCCGCTTAACTTCCAAATACTTCTGCAGAGAGGTGGCCTCCCACCATTTTCGGACTTCACGCTCAAACAGTCTCTCAAGCTTGATAAATAACAATTTAAGAGGGGTCTGTTGGCTCTGGGTACTTGCAGCGCCGCCACTTGCTGACACCGTTTGACTCTCTTTCAGTTGAAAAATATACGCTGCAGCGTCACAGCGCTCCTGTTCGGAGTACATTGTTGTTGTTTAATGAGGATTTAATCTTGTGTGCCAGTATTTGTATGTGCCTTATCCACTCGCCCCAGTCGTTGAATCTGTGCAACTACTTATTTAACCACGACTTCCTAAACTACGAATATATTTTAAATTGCCCATTACTAATTGACGCCATTATGTTCTCTTAAATAAACATGTTTAAACCCATCAGCGTGCACAATCAAGTAGAGTGAGATGAAAGTCTTATCTTCTTAATCACCTAACAAGTAACGAACACAAACACTTCAAGCTGTGCCCCTCTGCACAAGCACAATCAAGGACATTAGACTCGTAAGGCTTAATAAATTAAGCATGCGCTTGTTTTAAAAAAAATAGTAATATTAGATTAATATTTTGTCATTCGGTTTGATTACTTTAAAAAACGTATTTTCCAAATAAAAGTAATACTTTTAAATACATGACAAACAAGAATTAAATTACTTCCAAAACCATAACCCATTTCATACCTACAACCTGTGTCTTGAAGTAAAAATATTTAAATCAAATTAAATACAAATGTAATGCCACGAATATTAGAAAACAAAACACCAGAATTGTTTTTTAACTTTTGCAAATTCATTGATACAAATAAATGACCTACCTGTTAATTCCATAGAATTTCCACATCGTACAACCAAGCAGGATGAAAGCAGACTACTGCCCAACACTCTTTGTAGTCCGCCAGTCAGGGTGCAAACTAGACGTAATGGCTGACCTTTGCAGTTCACGTTGCCCCACAGCATGATTTAAGAAATGCTTTTCAAAATGTATGGAGGCCGAAAATGATTGATGTGCCACAGATTAATGTGAGGCATTAGCACGTTCACTACTGTGCAGTTCGGAAGGGTGAGGGGGCGGAGATGAGTGACGTAACACTCCAACACTGCCTAATCAAAGTGAAGATGATGGATATTGAGGTGGAGAGAAGTGGCGTGCCACACATACTTCCTGGAAACAAGCAACACGTAATTCTGTCATGGACTCCGTAATATGTGATTCCACGTTGTTCCCAAAAGTCGTGGTTCAGGCCTTCGTGGTTCTGGACTTCGTTGAATGAGATTCTTCATTGTTAACACATCGTTGTTCAGGTAAGTCGTAGTTCGCACTTCTTTGTTTAGGATGTTTCCCATATATATATATGTGTGTGTGTGTGTGTATATATATATATATATATATATATATATATATATATATATATATATATATATATTTATGTATATATATATATATATGGATGCCTTCAATCCTCTCTGCACGACCCAGCCGGCGCCCTGCCAAAGGATGAACCACAGACACCAGGAAAACGTGGAATGCAGGTCTTTTATTTTTCAATGCTTTGTCAGACGCGTTTAGAAAACCTTAGTTTTCTTTCTCAATATATATATATATATATATATATATATTCACTTAAAAAACCATAGGTTTCAGGCCTTATATAGTTAGGAATTAGCATTTTAAAAACCTTGCAAATTCACTTAAAAAATCATAGGTTTCAGGCCTTATATAGTTAGGAATTAGCATTTAAAAAACCATTGAAATTGCTCCTATATAGTTAGTTGTACTAACTATATTTCGCGCACCCGCAATCCACTGCTGATGATAAAACACATTACATCATTCATGACATGGTCAGTGACATCCCTGATGACATCACTGATGACATCTCAAATGACATCACTGATGACATAACTGATGACATCTCATTTGACATCACTGATGACATCATCCAGTGACTGTGTGTTTCTGTAAAGTTTAAATATGTTTTACATATTGAAGAATGAGTGGATGTATAAGTGTCTGGATGAAGGATTTAGTAGGTGTGTGACTGACTGTATGAGTGGGTGATTAAATGTGTCTTACTAAATGCATGGGTTAGTGACTAAACTGTCTGAATGTGTCCATCAGTATGTCTGTTGTTGTGTAAGCTGCTGCATGTGTTGATCAGTACCTATATGAGTGGCTATATGGGTTATTGATTGGTTGCCCAAGTATTTGAATGGGAGACTGAGTGTGTGCGTAGGTGGCTGGGAGGTGTGTGACTCTGTGTATAGATGTGTGAGCAGTAGATTCACTAGGTGTATGAGTTCAAGAGTGCATGTGGAAACAGCTATATGGGCGGTTGACTGTGTGCATGGGTGTGTTGGTGAGTGAATGGATATCTCAGTGCTACATGTGCAAGTAAGTACATATGTAAAACGCAGTGCATGTGAGAGTTGGCACATATAAATGACTATACATGAGAGCCAGTGAATGTGCGAGTGGCTATATGGATCATTGTGTACTTGTATCAGTGATTGTATAAGAGAGTAAGTATGTGTTAGTATATGTTTGAATAAGTAAGGTGTTGTGTGTATAACTGCATAGTTGAGGAAATGGAAGTGTGATTGATTCTTTGCATGACTATCTAGGTGTGTGAGTAACTCCATGGATGAGTGGCAGTGTGTGAGTGTCTGTATAGGTGTATGAGTGCATATGATAGTGTTGTATTGATGAGTGACTGTATGTACGAGTGATTCTATGGGTGAATGAGTGAATGTGTGTGTAGACCTAGGAAACAGTGAGTGCGTATGTAGTAACTGGAGTGTGAGGAGGTACATCGTGTTATCACATGAATGATATCATCAGTGATGTGATCAGTGATGTCAAATGAGATGTCATCAGTGATGTCATTTGAGATATCATCAGTGATGTCATCAGTAATGTCACTGACCATGTCATGAATGATGTAATATGTGACATCATCAGCAGTGGATTGCGGGTGCGCGAAATATAGTTAGTACAACTAACAATATAGGAGCAATTTTAATGGTTTTTTAAATGCTAATTCCTAACTATATAAGGCCTGAAACCTATGGTTTTTTAAGTGAATTTGCAAGGTTTTTAAAATGCTAATTCCTAACCATATAAGGCCTGAAACCTATGGTTTTTTAAGTGAATTTGCAAGGTTTTTTAAATGCTAATTCCTAACTATATAAGGCTTGAAACCTATGATTTTTTCAGTGAATTTGCAAGGTTTTTTAAATGCTAATTCCTACCTATATTAGGCTTGAAACCTATATTTTTTTTTAATAAATTTCAAAGGTTTTGTAAATGGTAATTCTATTAGCGGATAACGTTTATATATGTCATTATCCTTCTGGGACGACCTGAGCAGCCATCTTGTTTCTCAGGACAAGTGAAGCACAAGAGAGCACAAAACAAGAGTGGAAAACGCAAAAAGGGGGCAGGGTTGAAACCCCCTGACCCCCTAGCCCTTCTCAGGGGGTCCTAGAAGGACCATCAAGTGCAAATAATTGCGGGGTATACGCACGGTACGCATACCCTACGCGTACGGTGCGCGTACCCCGCGTTTATTTTTATTTTTACCCTTGGGGGTCCTTTTGGGACCCCCTGAGAAGGGCTAGAGGGTTGGGAGGTCTCTACCCTGCCCCCTTTTTGTGTTTTCCACTCTTGTTTTGGGCTCTCTTGTGCCTCAGTTCTCCTGAAAAACAAGATGGTGCCCAACACTTCCTGGTTTGGACAGTTTGGAATGTTGACAGTCGACTGCCAGCCAATCAGAAACTCGCTCGCGTACCGTACGCGTACGGTGTGTGTACAGTGAGCGCATACAGATATATAATTTGATCAAATTCAATTACTGGAGGGATTTTCACCAAATATAGAAAAGGCACTACTGCATACCTGTCCCTACCATTTTGCCAAGTTTGGTGTAATTCCGTTCAGCCGTTCGGGCTGTAGCCGTGTCTAAAGTTCCATAGAAAATGTCATTTGAAAAATTTCAAATTCAATTTTCTCAAGAACTACTGGAGGGATTTTCACCAAACATAGCAAAGGCACATCTGTACACCAGGCCCTACCATTTCGCCAGGTTTCGTGTAATTCCAACAGCCGTTCGGTTTGTAGCCGTGTCTAAGGGTCCCTATGGAAATTAACATGGGGAAAACACGTTTTGGGACCCCCATTTCGGCCCCGCTTGACGAATCCCCCCGAAAAGTTTCAGGGAAGGAGCGGAGCAGAGCTGGCCAAAATTCTGGAAAATTATACACAGATTCCTCAATCGGCGCCAAAGTTATTCCCAATAGAATGTTGAGCGCATATAGATATATAATTTGCTCAAATTCATTTTCTCAACAACTACTGGAGGGATTTTCACCAAATATAGAAAAGGCACTACTGCATACCTGTCCCTACCATTTTGCCAAGTTTGGTGTAATTCCGTTCAGCCGTTTGGGCTGTAGCCGTGTCTAAAGGTCCCATGGAAAATGCCATTTGAAAAATTTCAAATTCAATTTTCTGAAGAACTACTGGAGGGATTTACACCAAACATACAAAAGGCACTGCTGCATACCAGTCCTTACTATTTTGCCAAATCTGGTATAATTCCGTTCAGCCGTTCGAGCTGTAGCCTTGTCAGAATGTCCCTATAAAAATTAACATGGGAAAAACACGTTTTAGGACCCCCATTTTTTCTCGGCCCCCGCTTGACGAATCCCTCCAAAACTTTCAGGGAAGGAGTGGAGCGCAGCGAGGCAAATTTAAGGAAAATTACAGGCAGATCCCTCAATCGGCGCCAAAGTTATTCCCAATAGAATGTTCGGAATTTCCTATGGTAACTAGGTCCTATATATATATTAATATCTACATATCGTTCTTAAACTGATGGACTCTAAGCTTCACTGGAATCTTGCCCATTTCTCCTTGTTGCTTTGACTGGGTTCACGATGATACAATTATATCTTAACCTTTATTTTACAAACGCTCAGGACTCAGAAAAGTGGAAGTCCTAAATGGAATTCAGTCTCCTTTATAGTATGTGCGCTTCTAAACTCTAGTGCATCTCTGGAATATTGTATCCTGATGTGTCCAAAATTCGACTCTTCTGAACTGCTCTTCAAGACATTTAAAAAATAGAAAATGAAATACCTGAGTCTTCTGAGAGAAATACGAAGTCCACAAATACCTCCCTCACTGGACTGCTCAGAAATGAAAGAAACTGGGAAAATCACCTCCGGTGAATTCTTCAGATAAGATTGCTTCCGAACTGAATTACAAATATGAGAATGCGAATTCTCATTCTTTTCTAATTTCAAAATTCAACTGTGAGCTGTCAGAAGACACGTCTCCTCAGCGTGGAAAAAACTGTTGAAGTGCGTCGCAACACAGGAGAGAACGCACGAAGACAAGCGGCTGAGGCAGAACGACTAGAACGCTAACCTTACTTTAGCGTTGAAAGAGGAAGGGAACCTAATGGAACATGGAGGAATCAGCAAAGCACTTTGCCACCAACTGACTCCACGCGAAAAAGGTTTCAGGGAGAGAATGGCCACAGTGAATATTGTGAGTAGTGCAGGAAAATTGAAAACGAGAACTATTTTGTGTACACCTTACACTTGGGCCCCAGTAGTCAGGCGATGTAGCGATGGGAGCCTACATGGAACATGGTGGTATCGGCAAATGGGCGAGCGATGAGGAAAGCGCTTTGCCACCAACTGACTCCATGTGAAAAAAGTATCAGGGAGAGAATGGCCACAGTGAACATTGTGAGTAGTCCGTTACCTGAATCACAGCTGGACGCATATGCACTTATCCGTGCACTCCTTTACTCAGCCTAGACTCCACCACAGGTTTCCCAAGAGGAACTCCATCCTCCCCCTGTGGATTACACCATCCACTTCATTTGCATTGATATTTTCTCAGCCAGAACAGATCATTTTCTAACTGGCGCTCCGTTACTTTCGCTTTAATAACAACAGCCCTGAAGAGTCACAACCATCACATGGTGTGACGAAACAAGTGTCGGCTAGTTGTTTTCTCTCCTGTACTGATCGATACTAAAGGATAAAACTTATCAACCACGACGCTGAATCTCGACTAATTTTTGAACTTTCACTATTTACATTGAAATGTTTGCACAGGATTTGCTATATAACATTGTGAGTAGTGCAGGAAAACTGAAAGCGAGAACTATTTTGTGTAGACCTGACAGTATCCCGGGGGAAAAGCCCCCTCTCTAGGCTTCTTGAGATATCTTGTGTGGAATTCCTCCACTAATCTGGGGGCATGAACATTCTGACTGGGCTCCCATGATCTCTCCTCAGGGCCAAACCCCTTCCAATCAATCATGTAAAACAGTCTTCCCTTGCTATACTTGGACTCTACAATTCTTTTGACTCTGAACTATTCCTCAGATTGTACCAGCACTGGATCTGGAGGGGTGACTTGTCTTAAATGTGGTGGGGTCCACTTGATTAGGGAGACATGGAAGGTAGGGTGCATCTTTAACTGACGAGGAAGCCTAACCCTGATACTTACTGGATTAACCATCTCAATCACTGGGTAAGGACCAACATACCTTGGTTGGAATTTCCGTTTTCCCTTCAACCGCATATGGCAGGTGGAAATCCAAACTTGATCCCCAGGCTCAAACTTAGGATTCTCCTTTCTTCCCTTATCTGCCTGTCTTTTATAAGAGGACTTGGCTTTAGTCAGATTCTGTGTAGCCTTTGAAAAGCCTCCCGAAAGCCCTGTAGTACCTCCTCTGCTGCAGGTACATCCATCTCAACTTTACCAAACAGCATGTTAGGATGTCTGCCAGAGTTTAGATAGAATGGAGAAAAACCAGTAGAGGAATGGACTGAGTTATTGTTGGCAAATTCTGCTGTGCTCAAAAGAGCTGGCCAATCTCCTTCCTGATCCATTAAATACAGACGTAAGTACTGCTCACGGTCCTGATTTACTCTCTCAGTCTGTCCATCCATTTCCGGATGAAAACTGGTGGACAAATGAGAATCTACACCCAAACCAATCAAAAAAGATCCCCAGAACCGAGACACAAACTGTGAACCTCGGTCGGGAATCACAATCTTTGGAATTCCATGAAGTTTTACAATGTGTTCTATGAACAAAGTGGCCAATTGGGTAGCATTTGGCAAAACTTTCAGAGGTATAAAAGGGCTCGTTTTACAGAAATGGTCTACCTCCACCCAGATTACAGAATAACCTTGGCTAGACGGTAACTCAACTATAAAGTCCATTGAAATGGTGTGCTAGGTTAGGGAGCTATAAGTATTGGCATGAGAAGACCCTGAGGAGTCTGTTGTAAGTCTTTCCTTTGACACACTGCTCACATGAAGCTACATACTGGCTCACCTGAGTTTCCATGCTGGGCCAACAGAATGATTGTTTAAGAAGTTCCAATGTTTTCACAGCTCCTTGATGGCCTGCCAAAGGATGATCATGGAACAATTGAATGATTTTTATTCTCAACTCCTCATTTGGAACAAAAGGTTTGCTTTGAAAAAATGGTTTCCCATCCTTTACCTCAGGATCTGGACCTGCAACTTTCCAGGCCGTCAAATCAATATCAGAGAGACTTTTCTTGATCTTGTCTTCCAATTAGGAATATGTGACCGATCCCACTTTCATCTCTTCTGGAATTAATTGGCCTTCTTTAGAAACCTCTTGGATTTCCCCTGTGTTTAAATGAGATATAGCATCTTCCTTCCCATTTGCCGAGCCAGGTTTGTATGTAAGAACAAAATTGCAATCCGCAAAAAAGAGGGTCCATCCATTGCCTTGGAGTGAGTGTTCGAGCAGATTTCAAAAATTGCAGATTGCGATGATCAGTGAAGACTGTTACTTTATGCTTGGCTCCCAATAAATAAAGCCTCCATTCCTGAAATGCATCCTTTATGACTAAAACCTCCTTGTCAGCGATGGAATAATTGACTTCTGTAGGTGACAATTTGCGGGATCGATATGCTACTGGATGAAGCTGACCCGTGTCCTTATGTCTCTATGACAATACACCCCCAATCGCTAAATTGGAAGCATCTGCTTCAACATAGAAGGGCTCACTCAGATTGGGATGCTGCAAAACAGGTGCAGTGATGAAGGTCTTCTTCAATAATTGAAAAGCCTCCTCCTTTTCCTTGGTCCTAACAAACTTCTCTTTTTTGTTTAACAGGCGAGTGATTGGGCTGACATTTTCGGAAAAATTATGAATGAACCGTCTGTAAAAATTAGCAAACCCAAGGAAACTTTGTATTTCTTTGACTGTTTGTGGTGCTGGCCAATCCTTAATCACTCACACCTTAGAGTCGTCCATGGAAACTCCCTGAGCTAATAATACAAAGCCCAAAAACTCCACTTGTGAGGCATGAAATACACGCTTTTCCAGTTTGACATACAATTGGTTTTCTAATAGCCGTTCCAAAATGGCACGAACATGCAGTACATGATCTTCCATATTTTGGGAAAAAATTAGAATGTCGTCGATATAAACGACAGCAAAGCAATCCAGGTAATCTCGTAAGATATCATTCACAAAATTCTGGAAGGCTGCCGGAGCGTTACAAAAGCCAAATGGCATGACTTGGTATTCAAATAAGCCAAACCGCGTCCAAAAAGCCATCTTCCACTCTTCTCCTTTGGCCAATCGAACCAGGTGGTAAGCCCCCCTCAAATCCAGCTTGGAATACACTTTAGCATCTTTTACTTGATCCAGGAGCTCTGAAATTAAAGGTAATGGATAACGATTCTTCTTAGTTACTTGGTTGAGAGCTCGATAATCGATAAGAGTTCTCAAACTTCCATCCTTCTTGGGAATAAAGAAGAAAGGAGAGGAAACTGGCGACTGTGAGGGTCGAATTAACTCATTGGCCAGGTACTGATCAAGATATTCTCTCAAATGGTGATTCTCAGCTTCAGACAGCGCATAAATGTGGCAACGTGGTAAAGACGCTCCTGGTTCCGAGTCTATCTTACAATCGTGGTAATTTCTGAGCCTCGTGTTTAATAAAAACCGGTTTCAAATCATGGTATTCTTCCGGAATGCTCGGTACTCCCACAGTGCAGATGGCTTGAGTCTGTTCGGCCAAACAAGATGACGGAGACAACCGGCAATCACAAGTTTCATGATGAAAACAGTTCCTTAAACAATACTCAGATTTCAGTTCGATGGTTCTCTTTGCTCATTCAATGGTCGGGTTGTGCTCAGTGAGCCACGGCAACCCCAAAATCAATTGGAACTGCGGAGCATCAATGAGATTGAAACTCAAGAAACTCTGATGACTTCTTGGTCCCATCAAAATGCTTTCTTCTGTGTCAAAGGTGATGGGTCCTGACGGAAGGTTGGTACTATCAGCTGCATGCACTGGCTCCGGCTTTTCCTTCTTGATAAATCGAATTCCCAAAGATTTGGCAAATGCAAGATCACAAAAATTTCCGGTAGCTCCCGAATATATCATAACTGAGACGTCATGAATATCTTTTTCCCGAAACTTAATGGTGCTAGAAATAATGAGATGAGGGGCCGCTGCTTAAAGAGTATTCACTAAAAACTGAGTCTTTGGAGTGGTCTCATCGGCAGCTCCCACCAGGGCAACTCCTTCTACTGGTGGAGTCTGTTTTTTACCCATGAGCAGTTCTTGGGTTTCTTGGGACACTCTTTGACGAAATGGCCCGTACCAACACAGTACATACACAATTTGCTTATCCGTCGCTTCTCCCTTTCCTCCTTGGTGAGAGGTCCTCTTACCGTTCCAATTTGCATAGGTTCCTCACCGGACCCAGCACCATGCACTCTGGTCGCTTCTGTTCTACTTAGATCAAATCGTGGAGGAATCTGGAGGGTTTCCTTTCTATGCTCACTCCTTCTTTCCGATTGATGTTGGTCAATTTGCAGAACTAAATCTACTAGTTCTGACACCTCCGTAGGTCTTTTGGGAATTTGAGCCAGACCATCTTTCAAATCATCTCTTAAGCCCCTATAAAAAATCGCTGCTCCTTTTGACTCATGCCAACTAGTTTCCACAATCAATTTATTGAAGTGAGCCAAATATGCCACTAATTCACAATTCCCCTGCTTCAAATCCAATAGCTCGTTGTCAGTAGTGTGTGAGATGGGTCTTTAATCAAAAATTTGTAGAAACTCGGATTTAAACTCTTCAAAATTATACAAAACTGAATCATTGGTAGACACCAATGGCATAGACCAAGCCTCCGCATCTCCACTCAGGTAAGACAGTATAAAAGCCACCTTCGACTGGTCTTCCTTAAAAATAATTGGCTTACATAAGAAATGTAATGAGCACTGCATGAGAAAAATGAGGGCTTTATGGGGGTCTCCCTGGAACCTTTCTGGTGGAGCCAAGGGAATAGTTGGGGACATAGCATGAACAACCTGCGCGATCAATTCTGAGGAGGAAAGAGATGGGGGGAAAGCTGAAGTCTTTTGTTCTCTACAACTGGGACTGGGACTAATGGTTAATTCATCTATCCTCTGACGCAGATACCTTGCTTCCTGATTGGATTTTCTAACCTCCTCCCTAGTTTCACTTATTAATTCTGCGATCCCTCCAGAATAGACGCTAATGTCTTGACATCAAAGCCTTCAGCCATTTTCCCCAGGTGGACGGTATTTTAGAGGCACTTCAATCTGTCACGATTCAGTACCTGAGTGAGGAGTCCACAGGAGCTAAATGCCTGAAGTCCTTCTAGCTGAGAATTTCCCAGCTCCCCTACACCTCTAAACCAGTCTCTCTCTGATCTCAGAAGCACGGGGAAAGGGGAATCAGAGAACAGAGAGACTGCCACACAGGTGTCTTCTTGCGCCTCAATCTTTTGGTCACTGCACCTGAAATTACCAAGCGGAAAATTACTAATGTTCTCTAATTCTTAGATAACCACTACTCTAAACCTCCCACTATTCTCTGTACCTTTTTATGTGTGGAATTTGCTTCTCTCTAATGTCTTTTCTTCATGCTTTGTTGGTAGTCAAAATATAACTGTCTCTTCTTTTTCTTTCAGCTGGATGCGGTGAACAAAGTTCTACTGTCGGTAAGTACACGTATATATATATATATATATATATATATGTTGGAAAAAATGCTCAGTAGATTTCGGCGAGAGGGATTGATTTCAGGTGAGGAATATAAATTTATGCACAAAGAATTTCCGGTCCTCCCTGTTTTTTATCTAATCCCGAAAATACATAAAAATGTCTCGCCTATCCCCGGAAGACCTATTATTTCGGCGATTAACAGTGCTGGAGAGAATGTTAGTCGCTATGTTGATTACTTTTTGCAAGACTTGGTGAAGAAATTACCCAGCTATGTGCGGGACACTGGCGATTTCTTGATGAAAATCAAAGACTTGGAATGGCAAGAGGACATGTTGCTCATCACTTTGGATGTGGAATCCCTTTATACTAGTATTGGTCATCTAGAGGGATTAAGGGCTACTAAACATTTCTTAGACACCCGGTCAGCAGACTTTTACGAACACAACAAAGTCATTTTAGAACTTATGCACTGGTGTCTTAACAATAATTTTTTTGCCTTTGGAAAAGATGTATGGAGGCAGCTACGAGGCGTTGCCATGGGTTCCTGTTTCTCCCCCAGTTACGCGTGCTTGCACGTGGGCTGGTGGGAGGAACAGGTCCTGGGCACAACACATGCAACCTGGGTGCGAGAGAAGATCATCAAATATTTAAGATATATTGATGATATCTTTATTCTTTGGCAGGGAAGTGTAGAGGAAGCTCAGTTGTTTATAAATGAAATCAATGACAACTCCTTAAACCTCCATTTTACTTCACACATTAGTGCCCGCCAGATAGAATTTCTTGATGTAAAAGTTTATGCGGAACAAAACAAACTAATTTCCACATTACATCGGAAACCTGCATCAGGTAACATCCTTTTACATGCTTCTAGCCTCCACCCGAAGCACACTATCTACAGCATCCCTCTAGGCGAAATTCTTAGAGTAAAACGAATCTGTAGCTCCACATCTGAATTTGACAAATGTATTAACGATCTCAGAATTAGATTTTTGGAACGGGGCTATTCCAATTACATTTTCAACCAAGCTTTGGCTAAAGCAAGGTTGAGAAGTAGAGATAGTTTGTTTCTGACACCTGATCCTGACAATGCTGATATTTCTGAAAGGTCTGACATCACTACCCTTACATGTCCTAAGTTCATCACCGCTTACAGTAGTGATGAACAGGCCATTAAAAGAATCATCCAAAAAAACTGGCCTATCATAATGACCGACAATATTCTGAGCCCTACTTTACCTGCCAGGCCAGTAGTGACTTTTCGCAGAGCTAGGAATATGGGTAGTTCTTTAGATGTCTCTAGTCCGGAATTAAAACAAAAGGACATCTGGTTAAAGGCCAGACCTGGATTTCGGAAATGCTCGCACTGTAGAGCTTGTAAATTCGGGGAGAATAAAACACACTACCGTACCCCATTCTGCTCCAGTGACATTCCTATCAAAGGCAGCTACGACTGCAAAACGGAATTCGCAGTCTATGGTCTGACGTGCACCTGTGGACTACATTACATCGGTAGTACTATAGCCCAGGTGCACGTCAGAATTTTACAACATTTAAGGGCTATACTGCATACTGATCCATCGTATCCTGTAGCACGCCATTTTGCGGCTAAACATAACAAAGGTCTCAATTGTTTGAGATACTTTGTAATAGGATCAGTGTTGCCCTTATGCAGAGGAGGTAACAGAGAGTTGTTATTGCGACAACTCGAAACACGTTTCATATTAGAGTTCGACAGTAAATGGCCTAACGGTCTGAACAATACTGAGGATTTTTACAACTTCCTGTAGAACATCACGAACTCTATTTTGATTATGATAATTTAACTGTTCCTCCCTCTTTTAGCTGCCTGTTTGCAGTTTGTCAAGGGTTTTCTGCCAGTTATCATGCCCTTTGGTTCATGAGTAGTCAGGTTCCCTGTTGCTCATCATGATATACTACATGGGGCAGATCCTAACTGTAACATTCTCTCTCTCTCACTCTTCTAATTGTGATAGATAGTCAGGATCCCTGTTATCTATCACGGTTCATGAATCACTCAAGATTAAATAGCACTGAATATGTATAATAAGATTAATTGCTTGCATATATATGTGTTATTTATTTTTCTATATTGTGCCATATCCCTTTTTATACCAGGGGTTCATGTGTCTTCCCTTCACTTTTAACACTTTTTATCACTATTTAATGGTTATAATATATTCTGATATGTTCTTTTTAGACAATGTTTACATGAAATTTATGGTTTTAGAAATGCTATTTTATAAAACATAGAACAGTCCCTGATTTTATCATGGGTAATAATAATGTTTTTTCTTAGTGCTTTCTATGAAACTCCATGAATTTGATATTTATAGTCTTGATGAACATGCAGTCTGCACTTTATCTTTAGCCTCCTTTGCACACTAGGCATGGTTTGTCCTAGCTTGTTTGTGGTTGTTAGTTTAAATTGCTCCGTCAGGCCAATAATTTCATGGACAAAGGCTAATTCCTTTGTAATAATGTCTATATTGGTTACCTCATGTATCATTACTATCTCTATACAACATGTGTTATTTGGCTCTTAACTTTTGCTATGGACATGTGTTATCTGGATTTATCCAGTCATGAGTTCCTTTTTAGGACTATATGTAATAATTTAATTTCTTTGGTGTACTTGTATGATAATAGGAAATCAATAACTGTTCCTAGACCGGGTACACAATATGCATTTATGCAGGAATTTTTGTTTATTGCGAAAGTATGACATGCTTTCTATATGAGATAGTCTGTTTTCCATTGTAATAGCGGTCACGTGACCCTCTGAGGAACAGGGTGGTAGGCGGAGCACATTAAGCACTTTATAAGCACTGTGAATTGCACTAATGCCTTGCATGTGAACAAGGGCTGCATAGCCCGAAACGCGTCATGTTTGGTTGGTTGGCAGCGGAAAAAACTGGAAAATAAAATTACTCACCCGAATGCTGTGGTCTGTCTCCTGCTTCGCCGGTCCTGTCGGATTGGAGGTGGTTCTTTGGAGTGACTGTTGATATATATATATATATATATATATATATATATATATATATATATATATATATATATATATATATATATATATATATATATATATATATATATATATATATATATATATATATATATATATATATATATTAATATCTACATATCGTCCTTTAACTGATGGACTCTAAGCTTCACTGGAATGTTGTCCTTTTCTTCTTGTTGCTTTGACTGGGTTCACAATGATACAATGATATCTTGACCTTTATTTTACAAACGCTCAGGACTCAGAGAAGTGGAAGCCCTAAATGGAGTTCAGTCTCCTGTATAGTATGTGCGCTTCTAAACTCTAGTGCATCTCGGGAATATTGTATCCTGCTGTGTCCAAAATTTGTCTCTTCTAAACTGCTCTTCGAGACGTTTAAAAAACTAGAATACCTCTTTCACTGGACTGCTCAGAAACAAAAGAAACTGGGAAAATCACCTCCGGTGCATTCTTCAGATAAGATTGCTTCCAAACTGAATGACCCTCGACCCTGTTTACAAGCCAGTTCGCTACCCCACCGTGTCAGCATTCCCCCTGCTGCCTCTATTCTCCAGATTTTCCTACCGTTCTTCGCTTCCCTCTCCCGACGCTGCCTCCCCAGTGGCCATGCCCCGCGCCTGATTCACCACCTGCTCCCCCTCCCAGCTGCTCCTCCTTCCCTTACACCCTTCTTAATGGAGGACACTGCGTGGTCGCGTTTCTGGCGCGCCGAAGGCGCGGCAATGGCAAGCCCGTCTGTGCCCGTCCATGCCTGGACCTCGCCCATCGCCAGAACCCCTGGCCCCTGCCGATACCAGGACAGCCGACTGAGGTACAACAGCACCACCCTCACCACACTCAACACCGGACGACCAGCCGCCTGCCACCGAGCCACCCCAAGGCGCACCCACGGACCTTTGCCCTGCTAAGCCTGCAAATTCACCTGCCTCCAAACCTGCACCCCGCCCACCGAACACGGCAACAACAACAACCACCTCACGTTCATCCTGCTCAACACCCGCTCCATCCACAAACACGCCGTCGAACTTTGGGAACTCCTTGATACCACAGCACCAGAAGTCGCCTTCCTCACCGAAATCTGGATGAACGCCTCCACGGCCCCTGACATTGCCATAGCCATACCGGACGGCTACAAGATCACCTGGAAGGACCGCATCAACCAAATTGGAGGAGGAATCGCCATCATCTACAGGAACTCCATCAGCGTCACGACCAACGCCGAAGACACACTCACCGCCGCCGAACACCTACACTTCCAGATCCACACCGACCCCCAGACCACCCTCAGAGGAACACTCATCTACAGACCCCCGGGCCCACGGACACAATTTAGCAAAACCACCGCCCACTTCATCAGCCTGCATGCCCTAGCCTCACCAGAGTACATCCTCCTAGGAGACCTGAACTTCCACCTGGAGAAAAACAATGACAACAACACCACCACCCTGCTCAACAACCTCGCCAACCTCGGACTCAAGAAACTGGTGGACACACCCACCCACCTAGCCGGCCACACGCTCGACCCCATCTTCTCCGCCAGCATCCACGTCTCCTTCAGCCACTCCACCAGACTACACTGGACCGACCACAGCTGCATCCACTTCACCTTCAAGAAGACCACCTCCCACCACCAGATGCTACAGATCCCCCGCAGATACTGGAACAAAGTCACCGCAGACCAACTGACCACATCACTGAGCCAGAATCCTCCTGTTGACACCCCCAACACCAACGACGCAGCACACAATCTCGCACAATGGATCACCAAGTGCGCTGATGACCTCGCCCCTCTGAAGAAACCCCCAGGCAAGACTAGCAACAGAAAAACCGCATGGCTCACAGACACCCTCAAAATCACAAAGAAATCGTGCCGAACCCTCGAAAAAGCCTGGCGCCACAAACGGACTTCAGAAACCATGACAGACCTCAAGAGCGCCACCCGTGAATACCACCAGATGATCCGCACCACCAAAAGGACATTGTTCAAAGAGCGTCTGGACAACAACGCCCACAACAGCAAGGAACTCTTCAACATCGTCAAAGAGCTCTCCGACCCCAGCGCCAGCAACAACAACATCACACCGTCGCAAGACCTCTGCAACTCCCTCGCCACATTCTTCCACCGCAAGATCGCAGATATACACGACAGCTTCGGACCCCAGACTCCGCCTCCAGCCACCAAACCAATGACCACCAGCCTCAGCGCATGGACCCCCATCAGCACTGAAGACACCACCCGGGTCATGAACACCATCCACTCCGGCTCCCCTTCCGACCCATGCCCACATCATATCTTCAACAAAGCTGACAACATCATCTCACCCCACCTCCGGAACGTCATTAACAGCTCCTTCACGTCAGCCACCTTCCCGGGAAGCTGGAAACATGCAGAAATCAACGCCCTTCTGAAGAAATTAACAGCGGACCCCAAAGACCTCAGGAACTTCTGCCCCATCTCTCTTCTTCCCTTCCTGGCTAAAGTCATCAAGAAGACCGTCAACAAACAGCTGACTGCATTCCTCGAAGAAAACAACTCGCTTGACCCATCCCAGTCCAGATTTCGAGCCAATCACAGCACGAGACCGCCCTCATCGCAGCCACCGATGACATCAGGAACCTGATGGACAACGGAGACACAGCCGCTCTCATCCTCCTGGACCTCTCGGCAGCCTTTGACACCGTCTGCCACCGCACCCTAATAACCCGCCTCAACAACACTGGGAGCAAAGGAAAGGCCCTGGACTGGATCACATCGTTCCTCTCTGACAGAACCCAGAGAGTCCGCCTCCCTCCCTTCCGCTCCGAGGCCACCAAAATCATCTGCGGCGTACCCCAGGGCTCCTCACTCAGCCCAACTCTCTTCAATATCTACATGAGCCCCCTCGCCACCATCGCACGCAAACACAACATCATCTCCTATGCCGACGACACCCAACTGATATTCTCCCTCACCAAAGATCCTCTCACCGCCACAGCCAACTTCCAGGACGGAATGAAAGATGTCGCAGAATGGATGAAGCACAGCCGTCTGAAGCGCAACTCAGACAAGACGGAGGTCCTCATCCTCGGGCAATACTCATCCGCCTGGGACTACTCCTGGTGGCCCACAACTCTGGGCACCGCACTGACACCCACAGACCACGCACGAAACCTGGGATTCATCCTGGACTCCTCCCTCACGATGACCAAGCAAGTCAACGCAGTCTCGTCCTCATGCTTCAACACCCTGCGCATGCTCCGAAAGATCTTCCGGTGGATCCCCTCAGAAACCAGAAAGACGGTCACCCAGGCCCTGGTCCCCAGCCGACTGGACTACGGAAATGCCCTGTACGC
Organism: Lissotriton vulgaris; assembly: GCF_964263255.1. Taxonomy (NCBI): domain Eukaryota; kingdom Metazoa; phylum Chordata; class Amphibia; order Caudata; family Salamandridae; genus Lissotriton; species Lissotriton vulgaris. The sequence continues at coordinate 406,589,352 of NC_141697.1, read as the reverse complement.
AGGAGCCACAGCCAAACTTCAGAAACGCCTTCAACGCATACAGATCGCCTCCGCAGATTCGTCCTCGACATCCCTCGCCACAGCCACATATCCGCCCACATGAGGAACCTGCACTGGCTCCCTGTCAGCAAGAGGATCACGTTCAGGCTGCTCACCCATGCACACAAAGCGCTCCACAACACGGGCTCCGAATACCTCAACAGCCGCCTCTCGTTCTACACTCCCACCCATGAGCTCCGCTCCACCAGCCTCGCCATCGCCAGCATCCCACGGATTCCCAGAACCACCACCGGAGGAAGATCGTTCTCCTACCTAGCAGCCAAGATATGGAAATCCTCCCCGAACACCTACAACTGACCCAGGACCATCTCACCTTCAGGAAACACCTCAAGACCTGGTTATTCGAACAATAGCAGGCACCCCCCCACCCCCTCCCTTCAGTGCCTTGAGACCCTCACGGGTGAGTAGCGTGCTTTACAAGTGTATTCATTGATTGCTTGATTGAATTACAAATATGAGAATGCAAATTCTCATCCTTTTCTAATTTCAAAATCAACTGTGAGCTGTCAGAAGACACGTCTCCTCAGCGTGGAAAAACAGTTGAAGTGTGTCGCAACACAGGTGCGAACGCACTAAGACAAGCGGCTGAGGCAGAACGACTATAAAGCTAACCTTACTTAAGCGTTGAAAGAGGAAGGGAACCTAATGGAACATGGAGGAATCAGCAAAGCACTTTGCCACCAACTGACTCCACGTGAAAAAGGTTTCAGGGAGAGAATGGCCACAGTGAATATTGTGAGTAGTGCAGGAAAATTGAAAACGAGAACTATTTTGTGTACACCTTACACTTGGGCCCCAGTAGTCAGGCGATGTAGCGATGGGAGCCTACATTCTTCCCAGGCAGCTCCTCGCAGCCGGGGATGCCCAATCACGTGGCCGCATGGCGAAGAACAGGAGCCGCGTTGTGGGGCTCACCAGCTCGTCAGTCACAGCAGGTCCTCTCCACAACCACTGCAGCTGCCAGCCCGGTCCAGCTCCAACAGAAGCTCGGTGACTCGGGGGAACCCCAGGAGGAACCACAGTCGCCAGTCACACAGCAATGCATGCAGGGCGCCGATTCATCAGCGGTGTCCCCCACACCAGAAACAGAAGCGCTCAGGACCACGAATATTAGTAGGCCACAGCAGGCCCAGGCTGTCAAGTCTCAGCAACAATGGAGGCTGCATCTGCCCCAGTCACAAAAGCAGCAAATTCCGGTGCTTTCCTCTGACAGGGGATGTGTGCCAGCACCGACGTTCAAGCAGATTAATGCAGGAAGTTGAGGCTCGACTGGCAGAGCCCTCTTAGTGAGCTTCCATCTTGCTGCTTGGCCTGGCCACTCCCCCACTATTTCCACTAAACTTTATGCAAAACTACATATACTATTTTAGTAAATATATAAAAAATGTACTACTCTCACTTCACTCAACATAAAACAATAAAAGGAGGTAAAATTTTCAAATCTCCCTCCAGTAAATGCAACAGTAGTGAAAGTGTTGGATTGCGGATAGGTGCAATGTTCTATTCCCACTCCAGCTAGTGCAACAGTAGGGAAACTGTTGGAGTGCAGAGGTGTAAAATGCACTTATCTCACTCCAGTCAGTATAGCAGTAGAGAAAGTGCTGGATAGTGGCGGGGTAAAATGTACTATTCCCACTCCAATAAGTTCAACAGTAGGGAAAGTGTTGGATTGCAAAGGGATACAATTTACTATTCCCACACCAATAAGTTCAACAGTAGGGAAAGTGTTGGATTGCGAAGGGATAAAATGTACTATTCCCACTCCAATGAGTGCAACAGTAGGGAAACAGCTGGATTGCGGAAGGGAAAAATGTACTATTCCCACTCCAGTCAGTACAACAATAGGGAAAGTGTTGAATTGCAGGGGGGTACATTTTACTATTCGCTCTCGAGTCAGAGCAACATTAAATACAAACAAAATATCTTGAACAAAAAGAATTATTAAAAAAACAAAGTAAATAAAAGAAAAATATAAATAAGTTAAAAAACTACAAATATATTTATTATTACAAATAAAAAAATACAATGTTAAATACCTATCACAAATAACTACAAATATTATCATAAATAACATACAAACATAATATTCATACAAATAAATATTTTTACTTTAAAACTATTTATTAAAAAAAGAACTTATTACACAAATTTAATTTAGTTACTACCCACCCTATTACCCTACATAACCTGCACCTAAAATAACATTAAAAAGCAAAATATTTACACTATTAATGTAAATATTTATTAACAAAGTAATTATCATTAATTAAATATTAATTATTATTTAAATATAATACATTTACTTCCCACAATAACCATCCCAAAAGACACATCACAATCATAAGTACAATTTTACATAAAATGTACGCAACCAACATAATTAACTTACAATTTAACAATGGATATTAATTATTAATTACTTAAAATGTGTTTGCTTCAAACCCCATACCCCACCAAACCCACAACCCACACCTAATATCTTTAAAAAATGAAATTGCACAATTAGTATAATAAATGATCAATTAAACAAGCATTATTCATTAAATTAATTGCACAATAAAAATAATGAAGTGTCACTTAAATAATTGATAGTATTTAACAATCAATTATGAATTAATTTAAAGTAATTTACTCCCCACCCTTTATCCCTATAAACCCTACAACATGCACCTAAAAAAATATTACACAATTAACATAGTTCATTACCAAATAATTAATATTGATTAACAACTAATTATTAATTACAAATCAATTACTTCCCATTGTTTACCCCAATAAACCCCAATGCCACACAAAAAGCAATTACACACTTACCGAACTTAACTATCAATTAATTAATGACTAGTAATTAACAACAAATTATTAGTTAATAAAAAATTAATTACTTCCCACCATTTACCTCTATAAACCCCACAACCTGCAGATAAAATTACCTTTAAAAAAATGAATATCACAATTAGCTTAAATAAGTAATATTTTTTTTAAATCATTAATTTATTATAGTTAAATTACTTCCCACCCTATACCCCTGTAAATCCACATTCTGGTATGGCACTAAAACCCAAAAAAAAGGATTTAAATTAACTTTAATAACTACTAAAAATATAACAAATATTTTAAAAACATAGAAAATAATTTTACAAAAAATGTATATCCTAAACAGTTAAAATATATACTAATATACATACCAAACTTAATAAGCAATATTTTATACAAGCATATTTTAGCAAATGATACTACTTACCTTAAATCAATATTCTTGATAGTGATATTCTTGCTGATCATATTTCTATATCACAAAATTTTGGACATGATATTTTGGTATGGCGATATTTTTTTTCTCCATATTTTGTCTGAATACCAGATAAATTAAGATTTAGGCCCAGCACCATAACAGAGAGCAGAAAAACAAGGTGGCCATGAACATGTGTACCATGTTGTGCTGTTCGCATGAGCTTTAAAGTGCAGGGACGCACTTGAGAGCTTTGTGTTGCGCACAGTTTGGAGCGCGAGGAGGCACTCTGCATTCCCATCGCAATACAAAGAAGCGTGCCAGCAAACTCCGCTAACTAGCAGAACTCTTCATAGAGCGGCAGAGGTTTTTTGTGACTCTGCATAGTTCCGTGTATCTCCATTCTGGACTAGTTGCCACATACAATACATTATGGGATGTTAATTTAGTGGTAAAAAGTTTACTTCATGGCAGGATAACATGCAGCTTTTTCTCAAACAGTTATCAGCAAAATTGACAATGCTTTTAGGTTCAATTTATTGAAACGTGTTTCAGATGTTAAAGCCTTAGATGTGCCCTCATTCCACCTGCTCTCCCATTGGTGCTTCTTTTCAGGTTCACAATCTTACCAAAATCAATTTATCCACAATTCAATATCATTTTTTACCTTCTCAACCAAAGTTATGTGTAGGGGATTGCATTAAAACATACATTTCACAAGCTGCAAATTTGAGATAGTCCTCTGCTAACGAACTGCTTATTTCTTTCCAGAAACCCCATAAACCAGTCTCTTCTCTCACTTTAGCCCACTGGGTAAAATGGACCATGTTCTTTGCTGGTAATAATGTTGATTCCTTTGGTGTCCATTCAGGCAGAGGGGCTATGGCCTCTTGAGCCTTTGGGCAACTCCTGTTTGTACAACATTCTCAAATCTGCAGATGGGTCAAGCGTTAACACTTTTAGAACTTTTTATTGTAAACCTATTGCCCATCTATCCGATTCAGTCATTGCAATGCTTTGAAAAGGCAATACATGAGCCTCCAGTCTTGTAATAAAATTCAGAGTTTCCTAGCCTTGGTTTCAGAAAGTCTTGATTTTAATAAAGACACAGAGGTGAGTTTTATCCTACCACTGTTTCAGGAATCCACCCTGGCATGTCTTTCTGCAGTTCTTGCGCCATCCTCTGATGCTTAAACATCTACCTAGTCCGGTTGGATTCACATCTGCAGTGGAATCCACTGGACTTCTTCATGGATCCTTTCTTTCTGTCTGGAAGATATTTCCTCGCCTACTGTTTGACTGCCTTATGGATTTATTAACCTTACTGATTTTATTCGGCTCAGTGTTTTTTCTTTCCATCACTCATATTGATTAACTTGCTACAAGAAAAGAGGAATTGTTGCTCTCAGTCAAGATAATTATTGGGTTACTCGACATGCCATTGGCATTTCTATTGTGATGTCACTGTGTGTAGTTCTTTATCCAGGGTTTCTTGGTAGTTTTTCATCTTATTTGGCTGCTGTTACTAAAGGGGAAGAAAAGACAGCATAATACCTCCATGTCATTAATTGGCCTTTTACTGTAAAGACCGCCTAATGCTAGAAACCCCCTATCTCAATCCCTAGGCCCTGCTCTTGAATCTAGTCTCACAGGGGATGATTACACCATCCTGGGAGACTTTAATATTCATCTCGAAAAAGTCACAGATAATAACACAGCACTCATTTCAGAGACTATGGCTAGCTGTAGTCTGTCCCAACTGGTACATCAAGGAACGCATTCCGCAGACCCCATTTTAGATGGGATCTTCTCCTCTAACCCCAATATCATAGTAAGCGACATAATCCCGGTCCCCTGGTCGGACCACAAAGTCGTCCACTTTACCTTAACTATCGACCAGACCAATACCGCTAGGGCTCCCAGCGCAAGCAACTTACCTTCCAAGCATGGGATAAAATTGATATTGCCAAACTCCGCGCACACCTTGATGCGACAACTTCAGGACTATCTCAGGATAGCAATCTTGCCACGGATCAAGTAAATAACTGGATTAAAGCTGCAGTTGCACCACTTAAAACTAAGCTTGCTAAAAGAAGAAAAATATCTGAGCCTTGGTTCACAGAGAAGCTCAGACTGCAAAAACAGACTTGTAGGCGGGCTGAAAGGAGATGGAGGGCGAACTATGAGGACAGGGGGAAAGATATCTATTGCAAGACACTAGCCACCTACAAGAAACTTATGACTGAAAAAAAATCGGCCTTCTTTATAAAGAAAATCAGAGGCCAATACCTCCAGTAAAGAGCTCTTTGCCACGGTCAAAAAGCTCACCAAGACTGCGGCTATGCAGATAGAATGCAGTACAGGGCTTTGTAATAAATTGGGCCAATTTTTTACAGATAAACTAAAGCTCATATACGACTCGATCCCTACCCTCAACTATGACACACGGACTCTTGGAGATCCTCAGCATGTTACAGGAAAACACGCAAAGCCAGTGAAAGCAGAGTTTCAGTTTTCCGCCCCTTCAGTGGATCAGGTTTTCCAACTCATACTAACCACTAAGTCAGGGGGCCCCCTGGACCAGTGTCCTCCCAAAGTTCTGCACATGTTCCCAGACCAGCTCAGTAAGCAACTTCAGCTGCACCTCACTAGGATTATTGAGTCTTCCTGTTTCCTGAAGGTCTGGAAAGCTGCTTCCGTTCTCCCACTCCTCAAAAAACCCAACCTTGACCCTTCGATCCCAGCTAACTACAGACCGATCACGAGAATCCCCTTCCCGGCAATAATTCTAGAAAAACACCTGAATTCCCAACTGTCGAAATTCATCAAGGACTCTCAGGCTCTCGACATATCACATCATGGGTTCCGGGAGGAACATGGGACGAACACTGCCCTGATTACGGCGGCCGAGGAGGTCAGGAGGATCTTGGACGTAGGTGAGAAGGCTGCCTTGATTTTGGTAGATCTGGCGGCAGCCTGCGACACCGTCAATCACGAGCTAGTCCTGTCCAGTCTTAAAGAAATAGGGTTGCACTCTTCCACAACTACACTTTTGGCTTCTTTTCTGGGAGAAAGATCCTTCACTGTGCAGCTTGGGGATTTTTCTTCAAAATTATTCAAATCCCCCTGGGGGGGTTCCCCAGGGCTCTTTTCTAAACCCCACCCTTTTTAAAGTTTACACTGCCCCTTTAGCAAACATTATCAGGGAACACTGTTTTCTTCCAATTTCCTACGCAGATGATACACAAATAGTGGTGACCATATCCAACAGCACCTCAGAGACGGCTGATAAATTCTGGCTTTGCATGAATCAGGTCAGTCTCTGAATGCAAGCAAATTGCTTGAAATTAAACGGATATAAGTCTGAGGTCATACTGCTGGGGGCCAACGCTAACATCTGGTCGCCTAACTGGTGGCCTGACGGCTTAGGCAGCTGCCCATCACCTGTGGACAGCGTAAGAAACCTTGGATTCATGTTCGATTCTAAACTCATGTTTAAGGCCCAAATTAACAAACTCGCCTCCTCGGTCTGGTTCACGCTGAAGCTAATTCGAAAACTACTGCCATATATTCCACCTGACACCTGTAAAACACTGTAACTATGCTGGCCCTTCCCAAAATGGATTATGGGAACGCCTTATATGCTGGGCTCCAAAAACAGCTCATTCTTAAACTTCAGCTGCTACAGAACGCTGCTGCCAGGCTGATACTGAACATCCCCAGGTTTGAGCCGGTGGCATCTAGACTCAAAAGTATACATTGGCTACCGGTTGAGAAAAGAATTCAATTTAAGTTAGCCTGCCTGGCATACAAAACCCTGCATGGTTCAGCCCCGCATTTTTTTAAAACAAACATGGCACAGTACATTCCACCTAGGACGCTAAGATCCAGCAGTGCTAACCTCCTCCGGACCCCCCAATTTAAACAACCTAAATGGGGAGGCTAGAGGTTTCCTACTGCACTCAGCAATAACCTGGAACAAACTTCCTGCAGAAATAAAAAAAACAGCCCATCTCTGCTGGCTTTCTGTGTAGCTTGACTCAGGTGTATGCACGACGCCCCCCGCTCAAACAGTCTCAGTCATTCCAACGCTAAGACGCCCCCGGGCATTTGTGCGCTCTGCAAATCCGATAATCAAATCAAATGAAATTAAATCTAGCCTTTCTGAAACTATCAATAAGTGAACATTAAAGCTGAAAGCATGTGAAATGCAGCGGAGTTCCACAATACTAAGTTACTCTGCTGGTCTTATCTAATCATCTCTAACTCTCACACCAAGCAGCAGCAGTGGTGTAAAGATGTGACCATCTGATAGAGACATCCAACAAGTCCAGGTTTATTGTCAGTAAGAAACAAGGATACCCAAGTAATGATCATGCTGAAATACAGTTGCCCTCTCCTGTTCAGCAGTTCCTCCCAATGTTAGCATGTCTATGAGGCCAGCTGACATAGCCTTCACACATGACTCTGTCCTCCAAACTCTAATTTGGGGATGAAGTGTCCAGATGAAACTCACAGGATCCACAATGATAAAGTTGATGGGTCTGGTAGCACCTGTTACCAATCCCACTGCCATTACACTGCTACTCGGAATGAGACACTATGGAAAGTTAAGTGATAGTCAAGAATGGCAAGCTGTAAAACAATGGCATTAATAGTAAAATTGGTCCTGTGTGACCTTACCTGGTTAAGGGAAAAGATTAAAATGCAGGCAGTAGTTTTAATGGTTTTCTACTAAAATCTATCCTTCCCTTGTGGAAACTTAGAGATGGATGAGACTCTAGAAATGCAGATGAATATACTTCTTAGAATTTGAAATGATTTCCTTTTTTCAGCTGAGTTGTGGACTGCAACATTAAAACGGGTTTATAATTGTGAACTGCTGAAAGTTGTAGAAGCACACACAAAATAAAGGTGCATGACCAACTGGTCTAATCTTCTGTTTGCATAGTGAATGCAAATAGGCTAATGTTGGTATAGTTTATCTTTTTTGCAAGAAAAATGTATGTAAACATGGCCACATTTTAGGTGAAATATGAACTTTGCTCAAATACCTTTGTAAGCAGCTGCTTCCATTTGTGGATTAAGTTAATAGGGGGTTAATTATACATGACTAGTTTTACCACACTATACAACGCATTTAATACAATGCATATGCAGTTAGTTTGCATGCACAAACCAAACCAAACTAAGGGGCTGATAATGATGGCGGGCGGACCTCCCGCCAGACATGCGGCGGTCCCACCACTGCAATTAGGATGCACCTGCCATACTGGCGGGCGCATCCATGGCTTTTAACATTGCCTGCAGTGCTGCTGGCTGCAGCACCGTACGCAATGTTAAAAGTGCTTGCACTCTATTTCCCTGCACTACGCTGCCTGCCACTATGGTGCCTGCCACTTGGTGCATGGAAATGCAGGGGGGCATGGTACCACCCAGTGCAGCGACAACCCCCTAAACAAGGGGGGCCTGCAGCAGGCCCCCAAACCCAATTCCCGCCAGTCTTTCCATGGCAGCATCACTGCCATGGAAAGACCTTTCAAATCCCACACCGCCACCATTTTAGAGGCCCTGAACCGTCCGCCAGGCAGTCGGTGCGAATGCGTTTGGCAGTGAAGCGGCGGATAGACTTTACCCCACCGCGGTACCCACTGCCATCCTAATTTGGTGGTGGGTAATAGCTTGGTGATGGTGGAAGGACCGCCACCGCCGGCCCGGCGGTGGTGGTCCTTCCGCCATCATAATGACCCCCTTAGGGTCTGATGTAGAGTTCAGAGGAAAATATGAGATGGTATGAAACTGACTGATGCCTTCTAAAATTACTGGCTGTGGTATATCTGATCAATAATCAATGGATTATAGTAAGCATATGTCAGAGAAACATCTCATTTCCAGTAATTAGTATTATAATATTGAAATATTTTTCAATCAGAAATTCAGTTTAAGATAAACCTGAATTTAAGCTTGTTTGAGTGGTGCGTTTGAGATGGTGATAGGCACCACATTGGCAAAGTCACAGCTGGAAGCCATGAAAACAATATTGAACAAGTTCGTTAGCTGCTCGACAGTGGGCGCTAAAACAAGTCTCGAGCACCAATGGAAAAAAAACTTCTGCTTTGTGCCTGGGAAGCCGGAATTCAAGAACTTCACGCTCCGCCACGGCACGCAAAGTGACAGAATTATGGGAACACATTTTAACAAATACAATAACAGATAGAAAACCGCACACAAATAATACCTCTTAATAACAGCACACCTAATACAAATTAGCAAGAAATACAATGTATGACTCATAACCAAACATTGTAACAGAACGAACTTCAAAGTAAATAAACATTTCCCCCCATTACATTTTTAAAAAACTCGAAGTAATCCTCTAAAGAATATCCCACAAAAACAGATAAAACAAATCTCAAACAATGCGAAAATTCAATCAAAAAAGATGTCTCTACAGGAAAAAATCATAATCCAGCCACCCATAACCTGCAACTTAAAGTAGGAAAAACTGCACCAGGAAAACCAAAAAAATAAAGGAAGTTAAAAACACTATTGATTAACATATTGCCAATTATTTTTTTTTTTTTGGGAAAACCTTTATTTACAGATCAAAGTACACGGCTATTCAGCCTTACATCCGGAGGCTAGGCAGCAGTCTAAAAGGAGGATGATCAGTGCACACAGTGCATATTATAAAATCGTACAAGGTTTAGTTTTATGTTATAAGTAATGTAAACAAAAAGTTAAATACCATAAAAGAGCACCGGAAACAGTGCGAAAAAGGCAAGGCAAAAGTACTTAAGTGCGACAGTACCCAGCGCAGGAGAAGGCTGGGCCTTGAGCCCAAAAAGTACACTTATGAGCAGTGCAAAATGGACGATATCGGGAGGGGAAGAATGCAGGATTTGCAAGGTAATGGCAGTTTGGTTGGAAGTAAAGGCTAAGGGGAAAGTCGTACCTCCAATGGGGCAGTGTCAGGAGGGAGACAGATATCACCCCTGTATTCGTTCCAGGCACCCCAGATCCCAAGCCATTTCTTGGGTTTGCCCCAGGCCACATAAACTGTCTTCTCACGAAGCATGCACCAATCCATATTGGTCTTCCACAATTCCACTGAGGGAGGCGATGTGGCTCCCCATTGCTGAGCGATGTCGCACTTTGCCACCATTTTTCCCAAAGTGACCCATTGGGTTTGCGCATTATTGTAGTCCGTGGGGCCCCACACATTCAGTAAGCAGCGCCGGGCTTCAGCCGGCAAGTCGACCCCAGTCACCTCACACATCACCGCGTGAACACGCCTCCAGTAGGAAGCGACCGCATGGCACTCCCAAATAATGGTTATGAGAAACAAGGGTACCCCTTTAGTCAGAACCTGGGGTCAAAGTATTATAAAAAAAGTAACAATGGTCATGGGTGGCCTAATAAGGTCCTAGTAAGAAAAATTATTTCTGGATGGCCTAAGGAGGTCCTGGTAAGAAAAATTATTTCTGGTAGATGAGTTAAACTTGGGAGACAGTTTTGTAAGGTAACAAACAAAGGACTTTATTAATGTTTTCACAATTATGTTTTCTTGGTTTTTCAGGTGCTCACACATGTGACAAGGTGCTTAAAGTGACTGAGTGAAATATTAAAAAACTATATACAAAGTGTCACAAGCAAGGGTATTCCCCCAAAAATATATACAGTAGGGAAGGGGAGTTTCCTTGCAAGGGTCGACGGCGTTTCGATCTAACATGACTTTAGATCATCATCAGGACGTGAGCTTTCCTGAAAGAATTAAATTAAAGTTTTACTACTACAGCCTTACAAAAAACATAGCTTTGAGAAACGAAGTGAATGGTGCTCCCAGTGGCATATAATTCATGCACATTTCTATACATGTAGAAATAGGGCAAACCGTGAATGCAGCGCGCTTTTATTTTCATTAAAAGAAAAGCTTTTGGTAAGGGTTTAATTTACGCGCTTTTTTGTATTAAGCGTATTTGCTTACTTTGCACGATATGATAGATGTATTATCTGACTCGGCGGTCAAGTTGTTGGTACTGTGAGGTCTATGGTCCAACTGTATAAAGCAGGAGGATCAGAAAGAGTTCAATAAAACATATATTCATATATTCAATCACTGGGGTTGGAGTGGAATGCATTTACAGTTGAGGAGACTTTCTTAGTTTTTATTTTGCCAAGAAATATTAATTATTCATGCTTCTAGGATAGTTCTAGCTCAAAAGGTTCTTCACAATCTGAAAGTGAGAGGAATTCAAGGTTTTTGGGCTTGTTTTAGGACTTTTTTTACAACAGGGTTTTATTAAAGGAAATAAAAGGATAAAAACCGTTACCAATAATGGTCCAATTACTCGTATTGCAGTGGTAGAAATATTCAATGGGAGCGGGTTTATTTATCTGAAAAGGATTAAGGGAGTGAGGATTACAAATACGATCTCAATTGATACACGCTAATGCTATCTGGGTTTAGAAGGAAGTTTACAATACCCGGTATCATTTGGTGTCCCACGTTCCGGCGGGAACTGCAAGAGACAAAATGGGAGGCATTTAGCGGTAAATTAATATGATCCCGTCACATGCCAAACATAGTGTGTAGGCAAAGGATACCGACCGGGGAGGCGCATTCACTTACTTGATCGCCGCGGTCCCTGGCTCGACTACCTCTGCTTCACTGCTACGGCGTCTGGGAACGCTGCAGCAGTTACTTCCTGGTTGAGTTTTAACGCATGCGCTGACTCGTTGTTGCTTACGTAACCCTGATTGGATTAGCCGACGCGCATGCCTGGGAGTACAGTGTCTTTAAGCAACGCGCCTGCTCAGTGGGGAGATAATTGCAGAGCGTACATGGGTGGTTGCAGTTGCCCATAACATAAACGCTATACATTTCAAATTATATCAGGATCTTCGTTTTATATTATAAAACATTTGTGTTCCATACTCATAAGAGTCTGTAGTTAGCCATAGCTGTTCCACTCATCAAGAGTGTTGAGTCCTTTCTCAATACTTTTGCAAAGAAAAATCCATTTACACTCAAGGCGATTCAAGATTGTCTGTTGGTTTCCTCCTCTGGTATTAGGCAAGAGCTGGTCAACCACTTGCCACTGTAGCTCGTTTTCTGAATGTCCTTTTTCCACGTAGTGTTCCACTAAGGGTGCAGATAACACTTTGCAGCGAATTCTGCTCCTGTGTTGCGAAATCCTGGTTTTTATCTGTTGGGTAGTTTGGCCAATATACAGTTGTTGGCATGGGCATTTAACACAATATATAACATTCTTAGAGTAACAATTAGTGAAAGTTTTCAATGTGTGTTTACAGTTCTCATATTCAAACACCTTAGTATTTTTCGTGAATTCGCATGCAGTGCAGTTATTGCATTTGTGGTGGCCTACAATAGGAGGTAGATTTAGACATGTCTCTATTGTTGTGTTTTTTTTGGCTATGGTGGCTGCTCGTACTAAATGATCTTTTAGGTTACGGCCTCTTTTGAAGGAGAAAAGGGGCAATCCTGTGTTAAGTTCCAGGGGGGACAGTACAGGCCAATGTTTCTTAATCGCTTTGCACAGTTTATTACTAATTGTGCCAAACGTTGTCACACAGGTTATTCTTTTTAGTGCTTCTCTCTTTTTTGGTTGTAGGAGATGTTCTCTATGGGCGTACCAAGCTCGCTTCATAGATCTTCTCTGAAAACCATCAGGAACAGCAAAAATTTCCCACAGGTACTTGGGGACGTTTTCGAAACAGAGCCCCCGTAACTTTCTCGGTCTCTTCAGCCGAATCAGACGGCTCTGAGTTACCAGAGGGTCCTAGCACCTCATCCCACGGCAATCCACCACCACCTCCGCATTTTTTAGGCAGGGGCCAACAGAGGAATATAGACATCCCCAGAGGGAGGGGGAGAGGGAGAGGCAGAACCAAACCGAGGTACAACTTTCCCCCGGGAGAGCGCCAAACCAGGAATCGCTTCTACCAATGGGGTTACCAATATTGAATACTGAAGTTTCTCAGCAACCCAATATGCAATCTAATATGGAAACTATACCCATATTTAACCTCTCTAGCCATCAGCTAAAATCTACAGACATCTCTCTGCTGAGTAGAGGACTGTCCTTCGTCCCCTCAGAAAAGCCTAACTGGTTCAACATTCAGTCAGAGATGTTTCAGTTTTTCAGAAAAATAAGATTACAAACTTTTTTCAAAGACAGAGAAGCTGCCTTAAAATATGACACCACAGGCCTACGCCCAAATTCCTCCTTTAACCCAGCGACCAGTATTATGCCTCCAGAAGTGATTACTTTTGAACATCTAATCCTTCGCGAACTAGACATTTTGAAGAAAGACTACAGATACACACCATATAATATCAGTAAAGAAGAAAGAAATAGTCTCATTGAACTAAAAATGAACGACACTATTGTGATTAAACCCTGTGACAAGGGCGGTGGGATTGCAATTCAGGATCGCACCGTCTATGAAGCTGAAATTGAGCGTCAGATAAACAATACAACACACTATGAAAAACTGAGACAGAACCCCACAAAAGAGATAAGTGAAAAGATCCAACAGATCACTAAGAATGCCTTAGAAGAAGGTTATATCAGTAAGAATGAATATCTGTTCCTAAACAATAAGGAACCCCGCATCCCAGTACTGTATACCCTTCCCAAACTACACAAAGACCTGAATAAACCACCAGGGAGACCTATCCTTTCAGGATGTGGTTCTATTTTGGAACCTCTAGGGAAGTATATTGACTTCTTCATAAAAGACTTGGTAAAAGACACAACCACATACATTAAAGACACCACACATCTAATAAACCTTATTGAATCCCATCCTTACCACCCTGAGTCAGAACTCCTTGTCACCCTTGACATTGAGTCATTATATACGAATATTCCACAACAAAAAGGAATGGATGTAATTCGTAACCACCTCAATAAGCGCCCAGCACCCCATCAAGTCCCTACAGATTTCATTATGAATCTACTCGAGATTGCCCTTACCATGAACTATTTCCTCTTTAAAGATACGTACTACAGACAATGCAAGGGGACATCTATGGGGGCTATTTTTGCCCCCAATTTTGCCATACTCTTTGTAGATGACTTAGAATCCAACATCATTCTAAACACAGGCAACCCGTACCGAGATAACATACTTAACATACTTAGCTGGCGCAGATACATAGATGATGTGCTTATGATTTGGAAAGGGGATGAAGACACCCTAAAAAAATACTGTGAGTGGCTGAACAACAGCCAACCAGATCTAAGATTCACCTTTAATTTTGATAAAAATCGAATTGATTATCTAGATGTCACCATCAAGTGTCATGAGGAGGAATTATACACTACCCTCTTCAGGAAGCCTACAGAGCGCAATACGCTCCTAGAATACCACAGTTCACACCCAAGGGCCCTCCGGGATGGTCTTCCCTATGGCCAATTCCTTAGAATCAGGCGTAATTGTAAATTCAAACAAGACTTTTTCCTAGAGGCAGAAACCCTATGTTTAAAACTGATGAACAGAGGCTACCCCAGAAAACTGGTGAGAAGATCTATGAAGCGAGCTTGGTACGCCCATAGAGAACATCTCCTACAACCAAAAAAGAGAGAAGCACTAAAAAGAATAACCTGTGTGACAACGTTTGGCACAATTAGTAATAAACTGTGCAAAGCGATTAAGAAACATTGGCCTGTACTGTCCCCCCTGGAACTTAACACAGGATTGCCCCTTTTCTCCTTCAAAAGAGGCCGTAACCTAAAAGATCATTTAGTACGAGCAGCCACCATAGCCAAAAAAAACACAACAATAGAGACATGTCTAAATCTACCTCCTATTGTAGGCCACCACAAATGCAATAACTGCACTGCATGCGAATTCACGAAAAATACTAAGGTGTTTGAATATGAGAACTGTAAACACACATTGAAAACTTTCACTAATTGTAACTCTAAGAATGTTATATATTGTGTTAAATGCCCATGCCAACAACTGTATATTGGCCAAACTACCCAACAGATAAAAACCAGGATTTCGCAACACAGGAGCAGAATTCGCTGCAAAGTGTTATCTGCACCCTTAGTGGAACACTACGTGGAAAAAGGACATTCAGAAAACGAGCTACAGTGGCAAGTGGTTGACCAGCTCTTGCCTAATACCAGAGGAGGAAACCAACAGACAATCTTGAATCGCCTTGAGTGTAAATGGATTTTTCTTTGCAAAAGTATTGAGAAAGGACTCAACACTCTTGATGAGTGGAACAGCTATGGCTAACTACAGACTCTTATGAGTATGGAACACAAATGTTTTATAATATAAAACGAAGATCCTGATATAATTTGAAATGTATAGCGTTTATGTTATGGGCAACTGCAACCACCCATGTACGCTCTGCAATTATCTCCCCACTGAGCAGGCGCGTTGCTTAAAGACACTGTACTCCCAGGCATGCGCGTCGGCTAATCCAATCAGGGTTACGTAAGCAACAACGAGTCAGCGCATGCGTTAAAACTCAACCAGGAAGTAACTGCTGCAGCGTTCCCAGACGCCGTAGCAGTGAAGCAGAGGTAGTCGAGCCAGGGACCGCGGCGATCAAGTAAGTGAATGCGCCTCCCCGGTCGGTATCCTTTGCCTACACACTATGTTTGGCATGTGACGGGATCATATTAATTTCCGCTAAATGCCTCCCGTTTTGTCTCTTGCAGTTCCCGCCGGAACGTGGGACACCAAATGATACCGGGTATTGTACACTTCCTTCTAAACCCAGATAGCATTAGCGTGTATCAATTGAGATCGTATTTGTAATCCTCACTCCCTTAATCCTTTTCAGATAAATAAACCCGCTCCCATTGAATATTTCTACCTCTGCAATACGAGTAATTGGACCATTATTGGTAACGGTTTTTATCCTTTTATTTCCTTTAATAAAACCCTGTTGTAAAAAAAGTCCTAAAACAAGCCCAAAAACCTTGAATTCCTCTCACTTTCAGATTGTGAAGAACCTTTTGAGCTAGAACTATCCTAGAAGCATGAATAATTAATATTTCTTGGCAAAATAAAAACTAAGTAAGTCTCCTAAACTGTAAATGCATTCCACTCCAACGCCAGTGATTGAATATATGAATATATGTTTTATTGAACTCTTTCTGATCCTCCTGCTTTATACAGTTGGACCATAGACCTCACAGTACCAACAACTTGACCGCCGAGTCAGATAATACATCTATCATATCGTGCAAAGTAAGCAAATACGCTTAATACAAAAAAGCGCGTAAATTAAACCCTTACCAAAAGCTTTTCTTTTAATGAAAATAAAAGCGCGCTGCATTCACGGTTTGCCCTATTTCTACATGTATAGAAATGTGCATGAATTATATGCCACTGGGAGCACCATTCACTTCGTTTCTCGAAGCTATGTTTTTTGTAAGGCTGTAGTAGTAAAACTTTAATTTAATTCTTTCAGGAAAGCTCACGTCCTGATGATGATCTAAAGTCATGTTAGATCGAAACGCCGTCGACCCTTGCAAGGAAACTCCCCTTCCCTACTGTATATATTTTTTGGGGAATACCCTTGCTTGTGACACTTTGTATATAGTTTTTTATTATTTCACTCAGTCACTATAAGCACCTTGTCACATGTGTGAGCACCTGAAAAACCGAGAAAACATAATTGTGAAAACATTAATAAAGTCCTTTGTTTGTTACCTTACAAAACTGTCTCCCAAGTTTAACTCATCTACCAGAAATAATTTTTCTTACCAGGACCTCCTTAGGCCATCCAGAAATAATTTTTCTTACTAGGACCTTATTAGGCCACCCATGACCATTGTTTCTTTTTTTATAATACTCCCAAATAATGTGCATGAAGGTGTCCAGTTCACCACAACCACGCCTACAAAGACCGTCCACCGAATGGCCCATGTGGATCAACCGGGGGCCGGTCACATACACTCTATGCAAGATTTTCAATTGGACCAAACGTAGTCTGGCTGGGATTGCCACTTCCTTGGGGGATGACACCGCACACTGTCAATCCTCGTCATCCAGTTCAACTCCATCACGCACCCATTGTTCTCTCACACTCAGAAGGAGGTCCGTCCGGACATTAATCAGTTTTTTATATATCAACGAGATGGCACTGTCCGGCATATGACCATCCAGCACCCTATCTTCCAGCGGGGACGACTCAGGGACCTTCTCACCCACCGGCAGCACCGCCAGAAGGGCGTGCCACAATTGAGCGTATCTATAAAATTCCGTCATTCCCAGTTGAAATTCTGTCTGTAGAGCGGCGAAAGATTTTATCGCACCCTTGGCCATCATGTCGTCGACCTTGGAGATACCAATGAGGTCCCATCGGTCAAGCCCCTTGGTATGCCACAGTTTACCCAGTAGGTCCGAGTCGTAAAGAGGGGTGGCCAACGTGAGTCTCCCCTTCCATCCCTGTGCCTTTGTGACAGCCCTCCATATGTACACCGCTGTCTTGGTAGGGCCCGTCATTCTTCCATCCAGAAATCTTGAGTACAACGCCCTGTAATATTTCCCACCATCAAGGAGCCACCGGTCCATGGCGTACCCCGGATTATCGGCTGGACCGTAAAAACCATGGTTGAGGGCGGCTAGTTGGGAGGCCCAATAATACCTCCGAATATCAGGCAAAGCAATACCTCCGTCATACCACGGGCGCGTGAGTTTGGTTATAGCAATCCGTGGTCTGCCGTCCCAGAGAAGGGCCCGCTGCAAACCCTCGACCTCTCTAAAGTACCCGGAGGGGACTGGGTCCTGGGTATTCTGGAGTGCATACAAAAATCTGGGCAGGGACATCATTTTGAACAACGCCGCACGTCCAAGCAGGGAAAGCAGTAGCTTCTGCCACCCCTCTACGTCACGCCGAAGGCGTGCAAGAGGGGGAAGCAAGTTGTTCGCATAACGTGTCTGGGCATCGGTTGAGATATAGATGCCCAGGTATTTAAACCCCTGCCCTGCGATCTGTATGGTGCAACCCCTGGGGAGCCGCGGAGTCTCACCACTCAAAACATATAAGTGGGACTTCGACCAGTTAATGACCAGGCCCGAGTACCTACCGAAGGTATACAACACGTCGCATACCACGATAAGGGACTTACAGGGAGAGGTAAGGTAGAGCAAGATGTCGTCAGCATATAAAGACACGCGGTCCTCAAAGCCAGATGACCACTGTATCCCGTTAATATCTGGGTGAATCCGTAACGAGGCAGCCAAAGGTTCCAGCACCAACGCAAACAACAGAGGCGACAAGGGGCAGCCCTGCCTGGTGCCCCTGCGAAGAGCAAAAGATGCGGATACTCGGCCATTGACCGTAACATTGGCAAGTGGACTAGCATACAGAAGTTTGGCCCATCCTATGAAATCAGGGCCAAACCCGAACTTCGCCAGCACCGCCCACAGGTAGTTCCACTCAAGGGAGTCAAAGGCCATCGTGGCATCCAAGGACCCCAAAACGGCCGGCTCCCGGAGCGTACGGATCCTCGCCATGACCGCATGGAGTCTCCTAAGGTTAAGGGCGGTGTTACGGTGAGGAATAAAGCCCGATTGATCCGGGTGACCCAAGTCGCTAATCACGCCCACCAGTCGATTGGCCAGTAACTTAGCCAGGAACTTAGGCTCGGCATTCAACAAAGAAATAGAGCGATATGAGCGGCATAGGTCTCTGGGTTTCCCTTCCTTATGAATGACCACAATGGTGGCCAACCTGTGGTCTGGAGGGAGCGCACCCAACTCTCGAGCCTCCAAGAACATGTCCCGCAGGGGCGGGGCGATGGTGTCGGCCTTTATTTTATAAAGCTCCACCAGGAGACCATTAGGGCCGGGTGCCTTGCCGGACCTCAAAGAGCATATCGCCAATGCGACCTCATCTGCTGTTATACCCCTATCCATGTCGTCGCGTTCAATGTCCGACAGACACGGGAGGTCCGCCTCTCTCAAAAGGGTGTCAGAGTCTGCCTCAGACATATCAGAAACCGAGGTGTAGACGGACTCGAAATAATCTGCGAAAACCGTGACTATAGTGCTGGGATTGGTAACAGACAAGCCATTCTCCCCCAGCACCTCAGGGACAACCCGGGAAGCCATCTCCTTTTTGTCAAGCCACGCAATAAGCTTGCCTGCCTTGTCCCCAACATCGTAGATCCTATCTTGCTGTTCCCTGCCCATAGCCTTGGCTGCGTCAGTAACAATGGCCCGGTACTCAGACTGCTTAAGGGAGAGAGCGTGGAGCAGGGCAGGCGTTGGAGCAGTCTCCAATTGGGAGTCAAGTTCCTCTATCTCTGATTCCACCCGCACAGCATCCTCGTCTCTATGTCTGCGCACCTCGGCTATTAAGTAGAAGGCTTCGCCTCTCAAGACAGTCTTGAAGGCCTCCCATAGGGACACAGCCGACGTAACCGAGCCCGCATTTTCAGAGAAATAGAGCTCAATGGCTTTAGCTAGGAGTCCACGGGTCTTAGGGTTACGGAAGTACCACGGATTAACCGGCACCACCCTCTTAGCCACCACAATGTCAAAATCAAAGGACACCCAGACCGGAGAATGGTCCGAGATACCCCTGGCCATCAGACGGGCCTCAGAAACAGCCGACCCATGGGCCGCCAATGCCAGAACGTAATCAATCCTGGAGAGGCTACCATGCGCTCCGGAGTGAAAGGAGTACTGACGCTGGGTGGGATGAAGAAGCCTCCAGCAGTCAATAAGCCCCATAGTATCCAAGAAGTCTGGAAGCCAGGACTGCGCACTTCGAAGATCTCTAGATGGATGTCTATCTAAGGTCCCAGAACCAACCGCGTTGAAGTCACCCCCAACTATAAGCAGACCTTCGGGCAGACCCAAAATGGCTCCCCAAAGATCCAGAAACCAAGACTAGGGTACGCCCCTCCCACCTACCCGCGACGGCGACGTAGCGTCCTCTCTCATCAATCACGCTGGATTCCATCTCAAACGGGAGGGACATGCGCACCATAATCCCCGCCCCACGGGACCCCGAAGAGAACCCCGAGTGTGCCACCATCTTGAAACCTTTCCTATGGCACGTATTTCCTATCAAATGAGTTTCTTGCAGCAGAATGACATCAGGCATGCATCTCTTAAACATTTGTAGCACCACACCCCTCTTAATACGATCCCCCAGCCCGTTAACATTCCAACTCAGAACATTTAACTTCTTACCCCCCATCGTCAATGTAGAGGCCCATGCCCGCCCTGCAGGGCGGCGTCGCTACAACACAATTAGCGGCAGAACAGTTACCTTGCCATGAAGTAGGGAAAGGAAAAAAAGAAACAAATAGAAAACAAACGACCCATCCACCCACCACCCTGCACCCCTGCATTAGACTAAAGAGCCCCCCCAACTAGCAGTGTGCCTGTCGCCCTCAAAAACTACTCTACGAAAAGCCCCCTAGAGGAGAAAGGAGTCTACCCCATCCCCCCCGGTACCCCCGTTCGTACACGAGGATAGTAAAAAAAAATTACAGTACTGTATAAACTACTGCCTGGGCAGTCCCATTGTCCGAACAAAGACCAAAGGATCGTTCTATTCCTGAGGAGCAGGGCCTCCAGCTGCCCCTTCCGACTGTTACTCGGGATCCTCCCGGCGCTGAGGCAAAGTGTCCAGCCAGTCCCCAGCGACTTCTGGCATGTCGAAGAACAATGCATGGCCATCATGTTCGATGCGCAGCTTCGCGGGGAACAGCATGGAGTACTTCATCCCCAACTTGCGTAGTCTACGTTTCACACCCGTGAAACTTTGCCTCCGCTTCTGCACCGCTTGGGTGAAATCTGGGAAAAAGTTAATGTCAGCATTTTGACATTTCAGCGGTCCACCTCTCCTTGATGCCTGCAGGATAGGGTCCCGGTCCCTAAAATTGAACACGCGGGCGATGATAGGACGTGGAAGGGCCCCTAGCTTTGGACGGCCTCCGGGCTGTCTATGAGCTCTCTCGACCGAGAAAAACTTGCTGAGGCCCCCCGGGGCCAGGTGGTTCTGGACCAAGTTCTCAACAAAGAGGTCGGTGGCATCCTCCTCGGCCCCCTCCGGAACACCTACAATTCGGATGTTCTGGCGCCTGGCACGTCCTTCAAAATCATCAAGCCTACTGGCAAACAGCGAGTTCGCAGCTTTCAGGTCACGGACCTCCGATTGCAGGTCCGATACATCCGAGGTCAGGCTCGATGTTTTTATATCAAGGGACTTGACCCGATCATTGGTCTTGCCCAGGTCGGCCCTGATCAAGTTGACCTCAATGGCCAGCGAGTCGACCTTATGCGCCAAAACCTCGTGTTGCTTATGCATCTCGGCTTTGATGCCCGCAATGGCACCCATGACGTTCCGGAGGGTTGGGGCCGAGTCATCCGGCGACGCATCTTGATGCATGTCCTTCGGCCTCGCAGCGGCCCCGGGTGAACCCTTTGGGTGGGCGTAGCGTTCTATGTTGGTGGACTGAAAGAAAGTTGACTTTCTACTGGCCCGGGGCTTCCCTCTGTCGGGTTCACCCTTGCCAGCCATGATAGGCGAGGGCCACCACGGTCGGGAACACCCCCAGGCCTTGCCGGAGCACCAACACGATACGCAGTAGCAGCCATGTGACCGCTTGTGCGGCACCAACAAACTCCGGAACTCCGCAAGCTTTACTTCGAGATGGGACAGTCACTCTCTATCCACTCCACCACCGCACGGCTGTGTCGCAGTCACCGATTCAGGCTGGGGCGCTGATGACGTCGTCGTCCCCAAACTTCCACACGGTGTAACTCCACCTAGGGACCTCGGATCTTCAAACGGACAACGAGTCCCGTATCAGCAACAGTTCACCAACGGTTTCCCACTTCCGTGGGACAGGATAGACGACAGGATTAATTCGGAGGATCGGAGGGTCTTCGGAGCTCCGAGCTCACGCGGCCATCTTGGTTGCCCGCGAAGCTCCTCCTATTGCCAATTTTTTTCATGTATAAATAAAATTTACTAAAAACCAGGAAAAAATCCTCAACTCCAACAAAAGATCTGTAACAAAAACAAAATACCAACATATACAACACAAATATTCCCATACAATTAGCAAATAAGTACATATATTACAGTTTACTAAAATATTACATTAAAGCATACATAATGAATGAAGACCCACTACAATACACAACTAAAACTAAAACTACAGTCTAACACTAAGCGCCTCATTACAATGTCAGTCAGAAAGGCTTTGAATGGCTTTCGGATTTTCCTAACCTGTGTCGGAACCC
Organism: Lissotriton vulgaris; assembly: GCF_964263255.1. Classification (NCBI taxonomy): domain Eukaryota; kingdom Metazoa; phylum Chordata; class Amphibia; order Caudata; family Salamandridae; genus Lissotriton; species Lissotriton vulgaris. The sequence goes on along the minus strand of NC_141697.1, from coordinate 406,566,794 downwards.
ATGATTCTGACTGATTTGAAACATTTCTGACCAACGAATTACGATAGAAGGTAACCATTTGGTCTTTCTGACTTGATTCCGACCATGTCAGATTCGGATAGCCTTTCTGAATCGGTTTGTCCAACATGGACCAGCTGTTGGAAACTGAATTTGGGGGCCCAAGCCGTAGTAGGCCCCCCTTCATATAGAGGCCTCCAGTTGGGGCCCATGGGGGTACCCATGGAACTCTTCTTTAAAACCATACACATTGTGGCAGGCACCATGGGGTGCCCAATATAAGGTGCAAGGTTTTCCGCAACCCCCCATTTCTTCAATAGGAGCCTTTGTTGTCGGTCAGAACACTAACTCCCATTAAAGTCAATGGGAGTCTGACAGAACGTTGTTTGGAACTATCGTAATATGTCTGTTGGACTACCTGATCCCGAGTCGGGTGGAAAAGATCCCGACAAGGGGGTCAGTCAGAATGCTTTCTGACCAACATCATAAGGAGGCCCTTAGTAACTAAACAACAACAAAACACCAACCTATACCACTTATATTACCCTAAACACATCATCCCAATACTAAATCACAATAACTAATTATAAATAGGGCTCCCGGTTTTATGGTATTTAGTTTTTTTTAACATTTCCATCAGTATTTAGCCATATTTATTTTTGGGCCATCTTATTAGTATTTATCCCTATTTATTTTGTATTTTGAGAATACATGGAGTTGTAAAATGGTATAGTTCCATATTTATTTAACTTTTTACATGCACTCATATGTGGATGCCTGTCACGTTTTAGCAAATTAAGCAGCCCTATATAACTAAAGACCACACCCAGAAGTACATATTAGCATTATTATGCAAATTTATGTTAAAATATGCCTTCATTTAAGCAAAACTCATCCTGTTTTAAACTTCCCATGCTATCTGCTCAGCTTTTGCCAGGATTTCATGTAAGACAGCATGAAAATTCTCTCAGACGAACCACCATTTTCAGTATTTTTCTTTTAAAAATAAATACAGGCAGGAAACACAATGTTTTCTGTTCGTATTTATCTGTGAAAATTAGTAAAAACTGAAAACTGGGAGCCTTAATTATAATTACTCTTATAGCCATAAAGCATCAGTGACGAACTGCAACCAGAAGGAAGCTTGAACAACCTAAAATGTGTTTAATGGAGTATAAAATTAAGGTGGTAGGTAAAAAAAGTAACAGCTAAATGAACATTAAATAAAGACTGAATGGCCGATTATGATGTTGGTCGTAAAGGGATGTATGACGTTACAACGCATACTTTTACTCCGCATACCATTACAACGCGGTATTTACAACGCATACCGTTACAACGCATAGCGCTTTGGGGTGCTGGATAGTGGTAAGTATAATTTACTATTCTAACTCCAGTCCCCGTGGACCCTAGGGAAGGTGTTGGATAGTAAATTAAACTTACCTCTTATCCTAGAGCGCCCCCCAGCGCAATGCGTTGTAATGGTATGCGTTGTAATGCCTGCGTTGTAGTGGTAGTGCATTGTAAAAATTGCGTTGTAACAGGTGAATACCGTCGTAAAGCCTCAGACCTTAGGTTGGAGGCTTTACCTTAGGTCGGAGGCTTTACTACCATCATTGTCGGTTTCAATTGCGACCGGCTGATTATGATACAGCCAGTCGGAATTGAAACCAGCCTGTCATTCCCGATGGTTTCCAACAGGTAGGCTAGTCAGAACCGGCCTGTCATCCATATGGATGGCGGTTTACGCTGTCCCGATTACACTGCACAGTTTCTGGCAGGGTTTCCATGCCTGCCTTTCTGACATGAAAACCCTTTCGGAAAGAGTGTTTGGGGGTGCCTAGTAGGGCCTCCTTTTCCCTGTGGCCTCGGGTTGGGGGCCTCTGGGGCACCTATAGTGCCCGCTGTTAATCCCTGCACCCTGTGGTAGGCACTTCAAGGTGCCTGCCACAGGGTGCAGGGATTAACCCAACCTCCCATTTCCCTGTGGAAGCGTGTGTTACGTCTTTAACAAATGCTCCCATAGGGAAATGTTGGAATGCAACCGCACCATGTGTGGTCGCATCATAATTTGGCGATCAGGACTGCCGACAAGAGAGCAGTCAGTCCTGTTTCCGCCATTGTTTCCGTCGGAGAAAACTCCGACCGAAATAGTAATGGGCCCCTAAATGTCCATTGATTACCATAGAAAATAAATAACATATAGTCATAATGTTTATATTTATTTTTCTATTATAAACAAGTTTTATAAAAAAATGTAAATGTAAAAATTACAAAATTGTAAAACAATAAAAAGGGATACTAAATGTAAAGTTACTAATATACACCCATTATTAATATATACAATTTAAATGTGTTTGTTAAAAATGTTTCTTCTTTTGTGCAGAGCTGTTCTATAAAACTATTATAATAATTGTTCAATATGTAAAAATGAAACACATATATGTAAACATTTTTAGAAAATAAAAATAAAAGCATGTCATAAAGACATACAAATAATTGAAGAAAAGTATTTATACCTATGAATATAAAACAATAATTATAGTAAAATATATATAAATATACAATGAAAAATGTCATACTGTCAGTATTACTGCTACTATAAACATGAAACTGATCTTACCAAACCAATGTGTCACATTGTTTAAAAAAGTGCAAAAACACTCCAATCTAAGCTACATTCGGGAAAGGGACCGATTTGGAAATGGATACATTTACTATGCCCCCTCCAATGTAAATTACATTCGGGAAAGTGTTGGACTTCAAGGGGGGCAGATTTACTATTCCCATTCCAATAAGGTATATTGGGGAAAGTATTAAACTTTAATAGGAATGAATTTTACGATACCCACTTCAACCATTTGCTACATTGGGGAAAACTTTGGACATTGAGGAGGGGTGCATTTGCTTTTCCCACTCCAATCTAAGCTAAATTGTGGAAAGCGTTGGACATTGAGGGGGTTAGATTTATCATTCCCTCTTCAATGTAAGCTACATTGGGTAAAGAGCTGGATGTTGAGGGGTGTAGATTTACTATTTCCACTTCAATCTAAACTACACTGTGAAAGACATTAGGCACTTAAGTGATAGATTTAATATCCCCACTCCAATCCAAACTACTTTGGGGAAGTCATTGGACATTGAAGGGGTTACATTTACCAAGGTGTTGGAAATTGAACGGGTTAAATTTACTATTCCCGCTAGAATCTAATTAATACCGAGGAAAGTGTTGGACATTGTGGGGATACATTTAATACTCCCACTCCAATCTAAGCTTACATTTGGGAAAGTGTTGGGAATTGAGAGGGGTACATTTACTATTCCCGCTACAATCTAAACTAAAATGGGGAAAGTCTTGGTTATTGAGGGGGTTATAGTTATTATTCCCACTTTAATCTAAATTACATTGTGTAGTGTTGTTCCTATATTCCCAATAGGTTCTGTGCATTGGAATAACATTTCCTATAGATATGACGTAGGACTTATGTCTACTAGGTCTCTATCAATTATATTAGACTTAATTGTGAGTGCCAGCAAGCTCAGAGGTCACTAGACACTTTCTCGAATACACAAGAAGGGATTCGTTTCTGACAACTGCATAAACAGGACAACTTTGTTTCCCCAAGAATAAAACTGATCTTCAGAGTCATGGAAACAATAGATAGATATTTTACTCAGTCAATCGCGCATGCTTCATTTCATCAGAGGTGCAGAGAAATAGAGAGAAAGGCGTTTTCAATAAAAGGATTTATTGAAAAGTCTTCTTTCTCAAGCAAGTAAAGTGAACTGCTACACTTGTAATACTGGTTGCAAAGTATAATGCGTACAGTAAGAAGAGTATTATAAAATAATACTGTAAAAGCATTGTATAGTTCCTAGACCATAGATAAATACATACATAAATAACAAAGGCTAAAAGTACTCTTGGTGTTTCTAAAATACGCCTTCCCCAATGTACCTAACCTAAGTCTAGTACGAGGGAAGAAGTAAGTGAGGTGTAGCATAGGTTTAGTTTCTTTGTCAAGAATCTAACCAAGATTTCTCTTTAGGCCTAATCAGCTCCATACCTTAGTTTAGAATGAAGTAGGTCTGGTATCTCTGTCTCGGGCCTCGATTTCCCAAAACCCTGTGAGGGGAGCTTGGAAACACTGGAGCTGGATTCTCAGCGATAGAAAGGACAGCTTCTCTGTCAGTGCGTCAGTTGGAGGGTCGGCTTCTTTCGGCACTTGCTGTAGTGAGCTGCGTCGGGCAAGTAGATAGTTGAGCTGCTCTGAACCACAGTGTGTTTGCTTGGGCAAGTGTAGGCATATTTATACCTTGAAGGTGCCTAGTTTGACGTAAAGTTGGACATAATAACGTCATCAAAGAACCCCAGGGAAATGCTAGTTCTTTGAAAACTCCATGATTTTTAGGACAAATCAATATTCAAGCAAGGGGATGTCCCTGACTGCTGAAGCCAAGTTTTCCAAGAAATCGTTATGACTTTTTGGAACTAGTGGAAGTAGCCATGCCTGTATTTGGACTGAATGGGTTATGTCTAAATATGGGTATGATTCCTATACCTATATAAGGGCAATGGGAATTATAGCTATATAAGGGCATGAATCGGTAAATTACACTTGGATTCTAAAATGCTACACAACAATTGGGGAACGCATTTGACTTTGAAAGGGTTATATTTTCTGTATTATCTATGCCAAATTGTGGAAAGTGCTGGATGTTGATTTGGGTGTATTTACTATTCCCCTTTCAATCTAAATTGCGTTGGACTTTGAGAGAGTTACATTTACTGTTTCCACTCCAAGCTAAACTACATTGAGAAACGTGTTGGAAGTTGAGGGGGTGAGATTTACCATTGTCACTCCAATGTAATCTACACTGGGGAAAAGTCTTGGAAATTGAGGGGGTTAGATTTACTACTCCCACACCAATTTAAACCACAGTAGGCAAGCTTTAGACTTCTAAGGGCTTCTATGTACCATTCCCACTCTAATCGAAGCTAGCTTAGGGAAAGAGTTGGGCACTGAGGGGTAGATTTACTATTTCTACTCCAATCTACGATACAGTTTGTAAATTGGGGAGTTAGATTAAATATTCCAACTTAAATCTGAGCTACTTTGGGGAAAGCATTTCAATTTGAGGGTGTGAAAGTTGCTATTCCCACTCTAATGGGAGTCCCAATAAAAACACTTTAGTTTTGAAAGTTACTACAATAAAAAATATGTGCAAATGAACTTCTTAAAATGTTATAAAAATTCCACAAAATTTTAAAATGATCTTTACTAAAGAATGTTTAATACTTTTAAAAGTTGTGAAAGAGTTCCAAAGAGGTGCATGGAATTTGTTATACATTTTTTTAAAGTTCGTATATTTACATAAAAACTATCTCTTCTTTTCTTTAATTAACATCAACATTACAATCAAACATGATTGACTTAAAAAAATATTTGAAAACATAAAATTAATTTTAAATACATTAAAATAATTTCAAAATGTAGAACTATTTTAAACAGAAAGACAGCAACACAAAATTTAAGATAATACATACAGACACAAATGTTTAAATTTTGTTGAAAATATTTCTAACATAGAATCTATATATAACTTAAAACATTGCTTTATATAAATATAAATAAATATCAAAAATCATTATAAATATTATAAAAATACCATATAATAAAAATGACATTATGTTTAAAATTAGACAAATAACAATTATTATGACACACTTGCCACCATTTTCCCCTGTAACCCATAACCCATAAAAAGAAAACAAGCATAAACTAAAAAATTCTACAGTCACGCACTAAATTAAACACAAAAAAGAAAATAATTAAAAAAATGTGACATTAGGAAATAATCAAAACAAATGTATAGCTACCCACCTTGCATCCATATAGGAACCACATCCTACTCCTAAAATATTGTAACATTTTAAAACAAAAAAACACATTTATAGTATTTACAACAATATAGAAAGAAACAATATTTCATACATCTGTATTATAAAAATAATATATGCAATACTAAAAACAATGGGGGCTCATTATGATGGCGGTCCTACATCAGTCCGTCGACCATCATAGGGAAGCTGTGACCAGCCACCTAGATGTGTAGCGGTCCGACCAGCCCAATTAGGATGCGCCCGCCAATATGGCGGGTGCATCCTGGCCTGTTAACAATACAGATGTTAAAATACCACTATGTGCATTTCCGTGCCGATTGTTGCGCCATAGTAATGAGCCCCAAGGTTCTTACTTTCAATACTCTGCATGATAATATTTTGATTACCATGAAATAAAGGCAGCAATATGATGGTAAGAGAACTATTTCAACTCTCTATTTGGTCAAACCTAATGACTGACAGCTGCTGTGAGTTGGCACGAGTGCAATGAGGCATGGTGTGCCGATTGTTGGGGAGGAGGATGAAAGCAAAATAAATGTGATGGAAACAGTAATATGATTAACCCAGAAATGCTAGTTGAGTGTGTGGTCGTAAAGCACGTATGACTACATGCAGTTCAGAAAAAAAGTTACATTTGCAGTTCTTAATGTTTTTCATTGTCAAAAGACATATAGCAATTGTAACTCTGGTTATGCAACACTGAATAGCCTAGTCCCTAAAAGAATGTGTGCTGTGCTCAGAGTCCCAGAATGCAGGAACTGAGGTCCCTGATGATGAGGAGCAAGAAATTGAGGGGTAGGAGGATGAGCTGATCCTGGAGTATAATTTGGATCTGGAATTGCCTGTTGTGTGTAGTGTGTCAAAGCTGTGGTGTTTCCAAGAGCAGGAGAGCAGTGTCTTCTCAAAGAACCTCTCCCCAGAAGAGCTGGCAGATAGTTGGGAGGAAAGAATTTTGAAGCCGGAGCTTGCCAAATTCAAATAGGAGAAGGAGTAAGCTTTACAGGAAAGGAGGCTGGCTCTTGAGGAGAACAAGTGGCTCATGAGATTAGTCTTAAAAAACTGGACAGAGCCTACAATTGGGGTCCAACAACAGTAATGTTGGCAACATTCCTGCAGTGTCCACTGATGAGTCAAGAGTCGGGATATCCAATGATTTGATGCCCAGGTTTGTGGTGGGGGATGCCATAGGGAAGTGGTTTGCAGCCTATGAGGTGACTATACGAATGTACAAGGTACCAGAGGAGTCCTAGGGTGCTAGTCTATGGGGGTACATGCCCACAGTTGGGAGGGACATACTACGCATACTAGAGGCAGGGTACCAGACTGCAATGAAAGACATAGTGGTCAGTAAGTTTGGGCTGACCTCCAAAAGGTGTAGGCAGCGGTTCAAGGGCAGCCACAAGATTTTATCATGGGTGGATTTCTTAGACTATGGTAGCAAGGCACTGAGGGCTGGGTGAGGGGCAGCATGGTTGATGAATATTCAGGGCTGTACAACTTAGTTTTGAAGGAGCATATACTTGATATTTGTTTTCCAGAGCTGCGCCGACACCTGGCTGATAGTAATCTTTCTGAGCCCAGGTAGCTTTCTGAGGAGGCTGGCATCAGGGCCAGCACCATAGTGTCCAAGAAGCTATCTAGGGGGACTCCTAAAAGGTTGTTTGGGGTTCCGAACAATGAAAGAGAGGGGAGATAATAACGAGTTCTCATCAGACCCTCAAAAAACTCACAGGGGCAAGGGTCTAGTTCTCTTTCCGAATCAAGCCACCAGAAGAAAAAGAAAAACAAGCAGCACAAAACTCTCAAGTGCTGTGGGTGCCTTGAGTATGAACACTACAACAGTGATCCCAAGTGTCCAAAAAGAGCACACCCACTGACTGGATTAAAGGGTTCCAGGGGCGGAGAGGTAACAGCTAGAAGAGGTGTTTGTCCCAGTTAATGTGGGGAGTTTAGAGGGGTTACCCTAGTGTTCCTGGGTGAATGTAAGATAGTTTCTAAGATCCATGTGCCCTCAAATGCTAGGAAGTATAGGCATTGGGTTGCCATCAATGGGCTAGGTGTTGAGGCTCTGAGGAGGGAATCAGGTGCCACCATGACTACATGCAAGGAGTCCACTGGTGTCTCCAGAGCAGATGATTCCCAATTTATTCCACCAGGCTGTGTAGACTGACAGCAGAGAGGGTTACTATCCATTGGTCCTTGTTCCATTTGAGTGGGGGGGGGGTCAGGTCGTCTGAAGGTTGCAGTGAGCAATACCATGTCTGTGGACTGTGTGCTTGGTAATGACCTTGAGCACACTACCTGGAAGGTAGTGGAGCGCAAGGCTCATGTGAAGATGTTGGGGTTACCTATTTGGATCTTCGCAATCACAAGGTTCATGGCTGCCCAGGATAGGAGTGCTGGAGCCTGGAAAAATGCAAACAAAACAGGTGATGGACCGAATGTGGATCAATGTCACACATTCACCCCAGTCCAAAGATCTGGGCCCAAATCCATCGTTTTTTTGCACTCCACACCACCCTGGGTTAGACAATGGCGATATGCAAATCAGCTCTGACCCTGTGCCCCATGGGAACAGTCCAGTCCGAACTACAAAAGCCATGTCCTATCCAGAACGGAATCAAGCATCCGAGGACCGGACCGGTTTCGAGGTAACACCTCTCATCAGCCCGGCTAGCTTGACTCCAGTGGTGTGGAGTGCCTGGGACCCACGTCTGAGCATCCCCAGCGCACTTATGGCGGAATTTGCAAACAAAACAGGTGATGGACCGAATGTGGATCAATGTCACACATTCACCCCAGTCCAAAGATCTGGGCCCAAATCCATCGTTTTTTTGCACTCCACACCACCCTGGGTTAGACAATGGCGATATGCAAATCAGCTCTGACCCTGTGCCCCATGGGAACAGTCCAGTCCGAACTACAAAAGCCATGTCCTTCCCAGAACGGAATCAAGCATCCGAGGACCGGACCGGTTTCGAGGTAACACCTCTCATCAGCCCGGCTAGCTTGACTCCAGTGGTGTGGAGTGCCTGGGACCCACGTCTGAGCATCCCAAGCGCACTTATGGCGGAATTTGCAAACAAAACAGGTGATGGACCGAATGTGGATCAATGTCACACATTCACCCCAGTCCAAAGATCTGGGCCCAAATCCATCGTTTTTTTGCACTCCACACCACCCTGGGTTAGACAATGGCGATATGCAAATCAGCTCTGACCCTGTGCCCCAGTGCAAATTTCGCCATAAGTGCGCTGGGGATGCTCAGACGTGGGTCCCAGGCCAGAAACCGGTCCTAGGATACTTGATTCCGGTCCAGGGAAGACATGGCTTGGCAGTTCGGTCTGGACTGTTCCCTTGAGGCACAGTGTCAAGACTGATTTTCATATGGCCATGTCTGAACTGGGGTGGTGTTGTGAGCAAAATAACGATGGATTAAACCCAGATCTGTGACTGGGGGTGAATGTTTTGCCATTGTGCAACATTCCGTCCATCAATTGTTGTTTTTGCATTTGTCGCCCCCGAGTGGGACGGGTATGCTCAGATGTGAGTCCTGTGCTCTCCATGCCACTGGAATCAAGCTATCCTGGCTGATGACGGCTGATAGCCAGAAACCGGGCCTAGGATGCTTGATTCCGGTCCAGGGAAGACATGGCTTGGCAGTTTGGTCTGGACTGTTCCCATGAGGCACAGGGTCAAGACTGATTTTCATATGGCCATGTATAAACTGGGGTGGTGTGATGAGCAAAATACCGATGGATTAAACCCAGATCTGTGACTGGGGGTGAATGTTTTGCCATTGTGCAACATTAAGTCCATCAATTGTTGTTTTTGCATTTGTCACCCGAGTGGGACGGGTATGCTCAGACGTGAGTCCCGTGCTCTCCATGCCACTGGAGAAGTGGAGAAGTGTGGCTCACCGGTTAGAGGCGGCATACCCAGAAGCAGAGGTCGGCCCGGGACCAGTGTTCAATTCCCGACGTGGCAGGGTACGGAACCAATGTCAGCGGGCTCGATAAATCTCGCCTCGGTGCCTCTCTAACCATGGGTCCCACGCTGCAACTCTGGGCAATAGCTAGCTTAATCTCCACAATGGCCCCCTCGCTGCCGGGGATGCCTGGCTTTACCTTGGGGGTGCCCAATAGGGACCATCTCACAGGGAAAGCCAGGACGGGTTCCCCTGCGGCACACAGCACCAAGAAACCCTGGGGTGAACATGCGCTCTACAAATTCATACTAACATAAAATAACATAACACTGGAATCAAGCTATCCTGGCTGATGACGGCTGATAGACAGAAACCGGTCCTAGGTTGCTTTTTGCGGTCCAGGGAAGACATGGCTTGGCACTGGCAGTTCAGTCTAGACTAAGCATGGGCGAATTTTGCGAATCTGGCGTTCGCGAATTTTGCGAATTTGCGAACTCACAATCCGCAAAATCCGCGAATTCTCCCGAATTTGCAGATTTTTTTTTGTGTTCGCAAGGATTTCTGCCAGTTCGCAAGGATTTCTGCCAGTTTGCGAGGGTTTTGTACCAGTTCGCAATTGCGAACTTACATGTCGGCTCGCAACGGTCACGATTATGTTGTTTCTACATCTGGTTCATCATCACAGGTTCCCAGAACCCTCTGTTTCACCCCTGCCACCCTCTGTTTTACCCATGCCATCCTCTGGTGCATCAATGCCACCCTCTGGTTCCTCATCACTGTAGATTATGGGGGGGAAAAGCAAGCACACCTGCCTGCTTCAACTGACATGAATTAATTTGGGGTTGATTTATTAATGTGTCACTGTTTTAAAATTCCAGTCTGGCACCTGCTTCCTTATCTGTAATTTGCTTTCTGTTGCAGTGCAATTTTTTTTCCAGAACCTTTGTGGCCTACTTGTAGCTATTCTATGAGCCTGCTGTGAGGGTCAGAGCAGGGTCATATAATTGATGCAACTAGCAACTGAACTCTGGAGGGGCCCTTGTCAGGAAGCACTACAGGGAATGGTTACTAATGATGAGTTTGAACTTTTGAACCTGCTGAATGCTTTTTTTGTGTTCGCAAGGATTTCTGCCAGTTCGCAAGGATTTCTGCCAGTTCGCAAGGGTTTTGTACCAGTTCGCAATTGCGAACTTACACCGCACGCAGCAAAAAATCCGCTGCTTGCGAATTTGCAGATTTTGCGGGAAATTCGCGGATCTCGCGGATTGCTAATTTACCGAAAATCCGCAAAATCCGTGAGCGTAACGGATTTTCAGCCCATGCTTAGTCTGGACTGTTCCCATGAGGCACAGGGTGAAGACTGATTTGCATATGGCCATGTTTGAACTGGGGTGGTGTGGTGAGCAAAATAACGATGGATTAAACCCAGATCTGTGACTGGGGGTGAATGTTTTGCCGTTGTGCAACATTCTGTCCATCAATTGTTGTTTTTGTAACAGAAAAAGCAAAGCAAAGGTGACCCTTCTCTACGCCAGTGGGTCACTATCAGTTTAGAGTAATGGCCTTCGTACTCATTAAATGCCCCAGCCACCTTCCAGAGGTCGGTGAACCAGGTCTTTATTGGTCTGCAGCCTTGAGTGCTGCCTACCTGGATGACATTGCTGTCTTCAGTAGGAGCTGGAAGGACCACCATTTTCATCTCTAGGAAATGCTTTAGGATCTGCAACAGGCAGGCCTGACTAGCAAGGCCAGTAAGTGCCAGATAGGGCAGGGGTCTGTAGTTTACTTGGGACGCCTGGTGGGTAGGTGTATGGTGCAACCCCTCCAGTCCAAGACAGAGACTATCATGGCGTGGGAGCCCCCAAAACCCAGACTAATGTCAGAGCATTCTTGGGCCTCACTTGGTACTATAAGAGGTGTATCAAGGTATATGGCACCATTGTTGCCCCTTGGCAGAGCTGACTTTCAAGAAGCAGCCCAGAAATGTGATTTAGACAGAAGCATGCCATAAGTTATTTGATGCCCTTAGGCAGGCCATGTGTGCAGTCCCTATGCTCAAGACTCCTAACTTCTCCAAGGAACCTATTGTTCAAACAGATGCCTCAGAGCATGGCATGGGGCAGTGCTATCTCACCTTAATTAAGAGGGCCTAGACCACCCTGTAGCCTTCATCTCCACAGTAGGAGCTGGAAGGACCACATTTTTCATCTCTAGGAAATGCTTTAGGATCTGCAACAGGCAGGCCTGACTAGCAAGGCCAGTAAGTGCCAGATAGGGCAGGGGTCTGCAGTTTACTTGGGACGCCTGGTGGGCAGGGGTATGGTGCAACCCCTCCAGTCCAAGACAGAGACTATCGTGGCATGGGAGCCCCCAAAACCCAGTCTGAGGTCAGAGCATTCTTGGGCCTCACTCAGTACTATAAGAGGTGTATCAAGGTATATGGCACCATTGTTGCCCCTTGGCAGAGCTGACTTCTAAGAAGCAGCCCAGAATGTGATTTAGACAGAAGCATGCCATAAATTGTTTGATGCCCTTAGGCAGGCCATGTGTGCAGTCCCTATGCTCAAGACTCCTAACTTCTCCAAGGAACCTATTGTTCAAACAGATGCCTCAGAGCATGGCATGGGGTAGTGCTATCTCACCTTAATTAAGAGGGCCTAGACCACCCTGTAGCCTTCATCTCCACAAGTACAAAGGTGGAAGGCTATTGAAAGAGAAGTTTATGCTGTGGTCTGGGCGCAGAAGAAGTTGCGACCATATCTGTGTGGTACTCACTTTCTGATTCAGACTGACTATGGGCCCTTCAGATGGCTCATGCAAATGAAAGGTGAGAATCCAAAACTGTTGAGGGGTCCATTTCCCTACAGAGTATGGACTTCAGGGTGGAACACAAACCAGGAGTAGATCGTGCCAATGCTGATGGTCTGTCTAGGTTTTTCCACCTTAGTTATGAGAACTTACTAGAGATTGGGTAGCCCTCCCCACTAGAGCTGTGGGGGATAATTGTTGGACCTGTCAGTCTTAGGATGGTGTTTCCCCAAACTTTTAGCCTTCTTACCTCCTCTCTGCTTCTTTGTTTTGGCTTTAGGACTCTGAGCACGCCACCGCTGCTGACCAGTGCTAAAGTGCATGTGCTTCTCCCCTAAACATGGTAACATTGGTGTTCGCAAAAATGGCATATTTCACTTACTAGTCAGTTGCTTGAAAAGTGGTATACCATAAACCCAGGGCCTGTAAATTAAATACTAATAGTGGGCCTGCAGCACTGGTTGTGAAACCCACACAAGAAGCCAGTTAAACTTGTCTCTGACCTGCCACTCCAGAGGATGTGTGTGCACTTTTACTGCCACTCGACTTGCCATTTAAAACCCTTTGCCAAGCCTTAAACTCCCCTTTCTATTACACATAGCCACCCCTAAGGTAGGTCCTAGGTAGCCCATAGGGCAAAGTGCAGTGTAAGAAAAAAGGTAGGACATTGTCTTTTAAGTTTTGCATGTCCTAGTAGGAAAAACAACTACATTTGTTTTTTCACTACAGTGAGGGCTACTACTCTCATGGGTTAACATTGGGTCATCCTTTATACTCTTTTAAGCTGTGGTTCCTGATCAGAAAGGAGTAGCTGTATCATGTTTCATATCTTTGGAATGGTCTTGATAAATCCTCTTTATGATAAACTTAGATTTAACACTAATATTTTAGAAATGCCACTTTACCACTTTTAGAAGGTGCACATTTCTCTGCTCTTACAGCTCTGTGTGTCTACAGCCTGTCTCCAATACACATTTGGTGTGGGTGATAGCTACACTTTGTGCATTCCCTCTAGTCAGCCACAAATACAGGTAGATTAGGTGTGTCTGAATACTCATCTGCATTGTGATGGCTCTTCCTTGTCAGGAAGGTAGGGAGATGCTGATACTTGAAAAGGCAGTTCCCTGTCTGCACACAAAGGGCTGATTAACCCCTACTGATAGCCTGTGTCCAGGGCTGGGAATAAATGACCTTTGGGCACTTCAAAGATCATTTTTTGAAGTCACCCCCACTTCAAAGGCACAACTGGGCATAATTACTGAGTTTCTGACTGCACCAACTCAGTCACTTCTGGATCTACAACTGGACTCTGTTAGAAGAACTGCTGTGCTGCATCATGGACTGACACTCCTGGACTGCTGACCTGAAAGGCTTGCTTTTATGCTGTGCTGCCCTGCTGCCTGCTGCTCTCCGACCTTGCTGAGGAGAGTTGGACTCTACCTTGCCACAAAGTGATCTCCAAGGACTTGTTAGCTTGCCTCCTGTTGCTCGGGACTCAGGGCTATCAAAACCTCTACCCCTGCTCTTGTGCCTAGTTCATTGTAAGTGGACCCAGATACTTGCTTTAGCGGCATGACGCACCTGCTGATTACGTGAGCAGAAATTGATGCATCGCCCCTGTGGAAGAAGAGGACCGGACACATCACATCAGAACCAACGCATGGGAACTGCTGCAGCGCCTTCCGAAACAGACGCATGAAACCACACTTCACCATGACAGCACTCTTCAGAGATTGACACATCCTTTGACTGCGCACTCGGAACCAAAGCTTCATTAATGGAACCGACGCATCACCTCCACTGTGGGCTCTCACTGATGCGACCAGGATAGTACTTTGTTCACCAGCCCTGCATGGGTCCGGTATCCTGCCTGTGCTCCACCACGTGCGACCTGAACTATTGACTTTGCCTGGTTCAGCACGACCAGAGAACCCCCATTGTTGCTTATCGCTTCACAGTGCTGTCATTCTATTTATTCTTTAATTTCAAATGTGTTTTATTGATTTTAAGAGCAAAAACCAGCATCGCAGTACAATGGAGTGGCAATAGGAATATGTTGCAAGCGAGACAGACAGACACGTCTTCTCTGTACATTCAAGTTCAAGTTCAAGTTTGAAATTTATATAGCGCACTACTCACCCAGAGGGTCTCAAGGCGCTTGAGGGAGGTGGGTACTTTACTTATCGAATATCCAAGTTTTTAGTTGTTTTCTGAAGGAGAGGTGGTTCTGAGTAAGGCGGAGATGGGTGGGGAGAGAGTTCCAGGTTTTGGCCGCTAAGTATGAGAAGGATCTTCCTCCCATGGTGGATCTATGGATGCGTGGGATTGTGGCGAGGGCTTGATTGGACGATCGTAGTTGGCGGGGGAGGGGGGTAAAAGGACAGGCGTGTGTTGAGGCATTCGGGTCCTAAGTTGTAGAGGGCTTTGTGGGCGTGGGTGAGGAGACGGAACGGTATTCTCTTGTTGACAGGGAGCCAGTGGAGGTCTTTTAGGTGGGCGGAAATGTGAGCTTGGCGGGGGATGTCTAGTATGAGTCTGGCTGAAGCATTTTGGATGCGTTGGAGTTTTTTCTGTAGTTTGGCTGTGGTTCCGGCGTAAAGGGTGTTTCCATAGTCCAGTCGGCTAGTGACCAGTGCGTGCGTGACCGTCTTTCTAGTTTCGGTGGGGATCCAGCGGAAGATTTTTTTTGAGCATGCGTAGGATGTTGAAGCAGAATGACGTGACGGCGTTGACTTGTCTGGTCATCGAGAGGGAGGAGTCTAGAATGAAACCCAGGTTCCGTGCGTGGTCCGTGGGGATGGGTCCTGTTCCCGGGGCCGGAGGCCACCATGAGTTGTCCCAGGCGGAGGGGGATGAACCAAAGATGAGGACTTCAGTTTTGTCCGAGTTCAGTTTTAAACGGCTTTTCTTCATCCATTCAGCTACTTCTTTCATTCCTTCGTGTAAGTTGGTTTTGGCAGTGTTTGGGTCTTTGGTGAGGGAGAGGATTAGTTGGGTGTCGTCTGCGTAGGAGATGATGTGGAGGTTGTGTTGGCGCGCGATGGCTGCGAGAGGACTCATGTATACGTTGAAGAGGGTGGGGCTGAGAGATGATCCTTGTGGTACACCACAGATGACTGGGGTGGCCTCTGATCTAAAAGGGGGGAGGCGGACTCTCTGGGTTCTTCGGGTGAGGAACGAGGTGATCCAGTCCAGTGCTTTTCCTTGTATTCCGACGTTGCTGAGGCGTTGTAAGAGGGTGCTATGACATACTGTGTCGAAGGCTGCAGATAGGTCGAGTAGTATGAGGGCAGCTGTTTCTCCGTTGTCCAGTAGGGTTCGAATGTCGTCTGTTGCTGTGATGAGAACGGTCTCAGTGCTGTGTTTGGCTCTGAAGCCGGATTGTGAAGGGTCGAGGGATTTGTTGGATTCGAGGAAAGCGGCGAGCTGACTGTTGACTGCTTTCTCAATGACTTTGGCAGGGAATGGGAGGAGCGAGATGGGGCGGTAGTTCTTAAGTTTAGTGGGGTCTGCTGTGGGTTTCTTCAGAAGGGCGCTGATTTCTGCATGTTTCCAGCTTTCCGGGAAGGTAGCAGGATCGAGGGAGAAGTTGATGATGTCTTTGAGGTGGGGTGCGATGGTGGAGTCTGCTTTGTTGAAGATGTGTTGGGGGCATGGGTCGGTTGGGGATCCTGAGTGGATGGAGTTCATCAAGCGGATGGTGTCTTCAGTGGTGATTGGGTTCCAGGCGTAAAGGTTGTTGGAAGGGGGTTTTATTCCGGAGGAGGGGGGTGTTGACTGGTTTCCAAAGCTGTTATGTATGTCAGTGATTTTGTTGTGGAAGAATGAGGCTAGAGAGTCGCAGAGGTCTTGAGAGGGGGTGATGTTGTTGGTGCCGGCGGTGGGGTTGGTAAACTCTTTGACGATGTTGAAAAGTTCCTTGCTGTTGTGGGCGTTGTTGTCGAGTCGATCCTTGAATGCTGATTTCTTTGTGGATCGGATCAGTGGTGTTTGCGGGTAGCGTTCTTGAAGGTGGACAGGTTGTCAGTGGTTGGGTTTTTTCGCCAGGCTTTCTCTAGGGTGCGACAGGTCTTCTTGGATTTCTTAAGGTCTTCGTTGAACAATGGGGCTTTTTTGCTACTTTGCTTGATATGAGTGTTTTTCAAGGGTGCTAATTCATCAGCGCTGTGGGCGATCCATTGTGTGAGGTCGGTGGCTGCTTTGTTTGGGTCCATTGGTTGGCCAGGAGGGTTTTGGTGAAGCGATGTGAAGAGCTGGTCGGTGGTGATTTTGTTCCAGTGTCTGCGGGGTAATGGTTGTGGGTTGTGGTCTTTTTGTAGTTGAAGTGAATGCAGCTGTGGTCTGTCCAGTGGAGAGTTGTGGTGTGATTGAAGGAGATATGTTTGCTGGAGGTGAAGATTGGGTCGAGCGTGTGCCCGGCGAAGTGGGTGGGGGTGTCAACAAGTTGTTTGAGTCTGAGGTTGGCGAGGTTGTCCAGTAGGGTGGTGGTGTTGCTGTCGTTGTTCTTTTCCAGGTGGAAGTTGAGGTCTCCCAGTAGAATGTAGTTCTCGGAGGGGAGGGCTGGAGGGCTGATGAAGTCAGTGATGTCTTCGCTGAATTGTGTGCGAGCTCCTGGTGGCCTGTAAATGAGGGTGCCTCTGAGTGTAGTCTTGGGGTCGATGTGGATCTGAAAGTGAAGGTGTTCGGCGGCTGTGAGGGTGTCATCAGAGTTGGTTGTGATACGGATGGTGTTTTTATGGACGATGGCGATGCCTCCTCCTGTTTGGTTGATGCGGTCCTTTCGGATGATCTTGTAGCCGTCCGGGATGGCTATGGCGATGTCGGGAGCTGATGAAGCGTTCATCCAGGTTTCTGTAAGGAAGGCGACGTCCGGCGATGTGGTGTCGAGTAGGTTCCAAAGGTCAATGGCGTGGCTGTGGACCGAGCGGGTGTTAAGCAGGATGCACTTCAGATGGTTAGTCTCGGATCTTTGTTTGGAGTTTGTGGATTTGGTGTGGGTCTTGATGCAGTCGAATTTGCAGGATTGGCAGGTGAAGGGTCCATGGGTGTGTCCTGGTGCAGCTTTGTAGCAGTTTGGTGGGCGGCCGGGGTTGAGGGCGGAGAGGGTAGCGGCATCGTACGTGATGCGGGTGGGGGGAAAATTGTGGGGAACAGGGGGTCTGGCACTGGGCGCGGTCCAGGCGCGGATGGGCGTAGACGGGCTTACCTTTGGTGCACCTTCGGCATGCATAGGGCGCGTCCGTTGCGCGTGAACGCTGCGCGTAGGCTGTACTGACATAAGTGGATAGTGGAGGGGGCGGAGTGAGGGAGGAGCAGCTGGGAGGCGGGGCGGGCTGGAGATGCTGGTTACAAGGCACAACAAACAAAATGGCAGTGAAAGCAAAACAGAGACTGGGCGAGATTGGGGCACAGAGAAGAAAGACGCTATGGGCAGTGGCACCGGCACAAGCAGGTAACGATTTTTAAATTACACGCAAAACAACCTGAGCACTTCGATGGTCAGTGTTCCCAGCTTTAAATGCAATCAGAGAAACAATGAGATAATGTGCTAAACTCAAATGCGGCAAAAGTCAGCGATAGCAGGCAAACAATGCAATAGAGCGCTACAATGCAATAGAGCGCTACGATACCCAGACACCAAGACCAGGATTATTGCAGGCAAGCAGTGCGAGGCGCAGTGACAATCAGGCAGGGAGCGTGGGGAGCGACCGCTTTTCACAAAGTAAGAGAGGTCACAGAGCAACTACAGACGGGGCAGCCTTATCAGTCAGTGGGAGGGAGGAGCAACTGGGAGGCGGGGCGGGCTGGAGATGCTCGTTACAAGGCACAACAAACAAAATGGCGGTGAAAGCAAAACAGAGACTGGGCGAGATTGGGGCACAGAGAAGAAAGACGCTATGGGCAGTGGCACCGGCACAAACAGGTAACGATTTTTAAATTACACGCAAAACAACCTGAGCGCTTCGATGGTCAGCGTTCCCAGCTTTAAATGCAATCAGAGAAACAATGAGATAATGTGCTAAACTCAAATGCGGCAAAAGTCAGCGATAGCAAGCAAACAATGCAATAGAGCGCTACAATGCAATAGAGTGCTACGATACCCAGACACCAAGACCAGCATTATTGCAGGCAAGCAGTGCGCGGCGCAGTGACAATCAGGCAAGGAGCGTGGGGAGCGACCGCTTCTCACGAAGTAAGAGAGGTCACATTGCAACTACTGACGGGGCAGCCTTATCAGTCCGTGGGAGGGAGGAGCAGCTGGGAGGCGGGGGCGGGCTGGAGATGCTGGTTACAAGGCACAACAAACAAAATGGCGGTGAAAGCAAAACAGAGACTGGGCGAGATTGGGGCACAGAGAAGAAAGACGCTATGGGCAGTGGCACCGGCACAAACAGGTAACGATTTTTAAATTACACGCAAAACAACCTGAGTGCTTCGATGGTCAGCGTTCCCAGATTTAAATGCAATCAGAGAAACAATGAGATAATGTGCTAAACTCAAATGCGGCAAAAGTCAGAGATAGCAGGCAAACAATGCAATAGAGCGCTACAATGCAATAGAGCGCTACGATACCCAGACACCAAGACCAGGATTATTACAGGCAAGCAGTGCGAGGCGCAGTGACAATCAGGCAGGGAGCGTGGGTAGCGACCGCTTCTCACGAAGTAAGAGAGGTCACAGAGCAACTACAGACAGGCAGCCTTATCAGTCAGTGGGAGGGAGGAGCAGCTGGGAGGCGGGGGCGGGCTGGAGATGCTGGTTACAAGGCACAACAAACAAAATGGCGGTGAAAAGAAAACAGAGACTGGGCGAGATTGGGGCACAGAGAAGAAAGACGCTATGGGCAGTGGCACCGGCACAAACAGGTAACGATTTTTAAATTACACGCAAAACAACCTGAGCGCTTCGATGGTCAGTGTTCCCAGCTTTAAATGCAATCAGAGAAACAATGAGATAATGTGCTAAACTCAAATGAGGCAAAAGTCAGCGATAGCAGGCAAACAATGCAATAGAGCGCTACAATGCAATAGAGTGCTACGATACCCAGACACCAAGACCAGCATTATTGCAGGCAAGCAGTGCGAGGCGCAGTGACAATCAGGCAGGGAGCGTGGGGAGCGACCGCTTCTCACGAAGTAAGAGAGGTCACAGTGCAACTACAGACGGAGCAGCCTTATCAGTCCGTGGGAGGGAGGAGCAGCTGGGAGGCGGGGGCGGGCTGGAGATGCTGGTTACAAGGCACAACAAACTAAATGGCGGTGAAAGCAAAACAGAGACTGGGCGAGATTGGGGCACAGAGAAGAAAGACGCTATGGGCAGTGGCACCGGCACAAACAGGTAACGATTTTTAAATTACACGCAAAACAACCTGAGCGCTTCGATGGTCAGCGTTCCCAGCTTTAAATGCAATCAGAGAAACAATGAGATAATGTGCTAAACTCAAATGCGGCAAAAGTCAGCGATAGCAGGCAAACAATGCAATAGAGCGCTACAATGCAATTGAGCGCTACGATACCCAGACACCAAGACCAGGATTATTGCAGGCAAGCAGTGCGAGGCGCAGTGACAATCAGGCAGGGAGCGTGGGGAGCGACCGCTTTTCACGAAGTAAGAGAGGTCACAGAGCAACTACAGACGGGGCAGCCTTATCAGTCAATGGGAGGGAGGAGCAGCTGGGAGGCGGGGGCGGGCTGGAGATGCTGGTTACAAGGCACAACAAACAAAATGGCGGTGAAAGCAAAACAGAGACTGGGCGAGATTGGGGCACAGAGAAGAAAGACGCTATGGGCAGTGGCACCGGCACAAACAGGTAACGATTTTTAAATTACACGCAAAACAACCTGAGCGCTTCGATGGTCAGCGTTCCCAGCTTTAAATGCAATCAGAGAAACAATGAGATAATGTGCTAAAGTCAAATGCGGCAAAAGTCAGCGATAGCAGGCAAACAATGCAATAGAGCGCTACAATGCAATAGAGCGCTACGATACCCAGACACCAAGACCAGGATTATTGCAGGCAAGCAGTGCGAGGCGCAGTGACAATCAGGCAGGGAGCGTGGGGAGCGACCGCTTCTCACGAAGTAAGAGAGGTCACAGTGCAACTACAGACGGGGCAGCCTTATCAGTCCGTGGGAGGGAGGAGCAGCTGGGAGGCGGGGGCGGGCTGGAGATGCTGGTTACAAGGCACAACAAACTAAATGGCGGTGAAAGCAAAACAGAGACTGGGCGAGATTGGGGCACAGAGAAGAAAGACGCTATGGGCAGTGGCACCGGCACAAACAGGTAACGATTTTTAAATTACACGCAAAACAACCTGAGCGCTTCGATGGTCAGCGTTCCCAGCTTTAAATGCAATCAGAGAAACAATGAGATAATGTGCTAAACTCAAATGCGGCAAAAGTCAGCGATAGCAGGCAAACAATGCAATAGAGCGCTACAATGCAATAGAGCGCTATGATACCCAGACACCAAGACCAGGATTATTGCAGGCAAGCAGTGCGAGGCGCAGTGACAATCAGGCAGGGAGCGTGGGGAGCGACCGCTTCTCACGAAGTAAGAGAGGTCACAGAGCAACTACAGACGGGCAGCCTTATCAGTCAGTGGGAGGGAGGAGCAGCTGGGAGAGGGGGGCGGGCTGGAGATGCTGGTTACAAGGCACAACAAACAAAATGGCGGTGAAAGCAAAACAGAGACTGGGCGAGATTGGGGCACAGAGAAGAAAGACGCTATGGGCAGTGGCACCGGCACAAACAGGTAACGATTTTTAAATTACACGCAAAACAACCTGAGCGCTTCGATGGTCAGCGTTCCCAGCTTTAAATGCAATCAGAGAAACAATGAGATAATGTGCTAAACTCAAATGCGGCAAAAGTCAGCGATAGCAGGCAAACAATGCAATAGAGCGCTACAATGCAATAAAGCGCTACGATACCCAGACACCAAGACCAGGATTATTGCAGGCAAGCAGTGCGAGGCGCAGTGACAATCAGGCAGGGAGCGTGGGGAGCAACCGCTTCTCACGAAGTAAGAGAGGTGAACATTGAACAATAGGCGAGGTACTTATGCCAGTTCAGAGGTACAATGCCAAGGCAACAAATGGTAGGCGTTGTAAAAAGGCAAAACTGTAAAAACAGAACCCATGAACCCACCCCCACCCCCACCCCCTCCCTTCCCCCACCCCAACCAGTGTGCCGTGCCTGAGAGACGTTCGTAGAAACAATCAGGTAATGGGTATTGCAATGATACATGAGATCACGGAGGGTCATGTGTGGCTTCGGCAAGTCGCAGAATGCAGAGGTATCTGGGGCATGTGATTTCATTGAACTCTTTGTACAGGAGGGATAGCAGCGGGAGCCAGACCTTCTGAAAAGTCGCTGTGGTGTGTGTAAGTGTAGCTTGGATACGTTCCATCCCCAAAGTGAACCAGAGTTTGTGTAGCCATCCCGTGTGTGTAGGCCTGGTGGTCGAGCCCAGAGCGATAGGACATGTTGTGTAGCTGCTTGCATGGCAATCCCCATTTGGCGACCTCGGATAGATTTCAGAGGAAAAGTAAGTGCGTTTGGTAGGCCCAAGACGGTGTAGGCTGGAAATCTCGGGACTTCGGTGTCAAAGGTAGAATCAATGTCATCTAGGACTGTCTCCCAATAGTCCCGGACCTCACAGCAGTCCCAGAGGAGATGGGTCAAGGTGCCCCGTTCCCCACATCCCCTCCAGCACAATGCACTATGGGTTGGGTTCCCTTTATGGAGCCGGGACGGAGTGAGATGCCAATACATAGCTAACTTCACTGCTGCTTCCCTGCCTTCAGTGTTGCGTGTGGTGTGTGAGGCCCTATAAAAGATGTAGCTCCATTCTTTGGGTGTCAAAGCCCTGCCAAGTTCCGCTTCCCAGCGTTTCTGACCCGCTGATTTGCCCGGGATGGCTGGGGGTGTGAGCATTTTATAGTGTCCGAAATGAGGTGTCTATCTGAGTCTTTTGTCATCAGCCATTTTTCAAAGGCCGTCATCGGTCGACCAGCTAGAGGGGCGTTGACTGGGTTTGTGAGCCAGTGTCGGAGTTGGAAGTATTGGAAAAGGTGAGGGTTCGTTATGTCATAGCCCTGCTTGATGTCCAAGAGGGGAAGAAAGACCCGCAAATCAAAAAGGTCGCCGGCGGACCGGCAGTTGGTGCCGCGCCATTGCGGGAAGGCATGGGGGTCATAGCCTGGTGGGAACTCCGGGTTGTCCAGGATGGGGGTAAATGGGGAGGGGGGAAGGTTGTTAAACTTTTTCTAACAGCGACCGTGTCCCAAACCCGCAAAATGGTATCCCAAACCCGCATAATGGTGATTTCAAGACGTATCGCGGCCGGTGCTGCCGGGGAGGAAAGGAACCCTCCATAGGGGCGTCTGGGCCATCGCCCTATCCTGAAATAGCCACCGGTTCTCGGACTCCGGCCTATACCACTCTACCAAATAGCGGAGTTGGGAAGCCTGGAAGTATTGCAGAAGGTTGGGGACTCTGAGACCCCCTTCGTCTATGCTTCGGTATGCCAGCCGTTTCTGTACGCGTGACCGCTTCTCCTCCCAGATGAAGTGGTGGAGAGCAGCTTGTAAGTCCGCAAGGACGCCGACGGGGGGCATGACCGGGAGGGTTTGAAAGAGGTATATGATGTTTGGTAGAACTGTCATTTTCTCCGCTGCGACACGCCCCAAAAGGGAGAGGGGTTGCTTGGACCAGAGCGTAAGGTCGGCCCGAATCTGGGAGGTGAGGGTTTTGTAATTGAGAGCTATCGTCGACTCCGTCGAGGAGGTGAGGGTCATGCCCAGGTAAGCTAGTTGTGTGGTCCGCTGTAAGTCGCCCCCGTATGTGAGTGTGTTCCTGCTCGGGTGGGCATTTTTGCCCAGGGGCAGTATCAGAGATTTCCCTCTATTGATTTTGAAGCCTGCGACAGGACCAAAGGATTCCAACTCCTCCAAAAGGGCGGGGACAGATCGGTCCGGGTGGTCGGGAGCAGCTAGTATGTCGTCGGCGTAAAGGCCGACCGTGTGAGGTTCTCGGCCGAAGGTAATGCCCTGGATATCAGGGTTATCCCGGATCTTCTGCGCTAGGGGCTCGATGTACAAGGCAAACAGGAGGGATGAGAGGGGGCACCCCTGCCTCGTGCCACGCTGGATCTCAAAAGGGCTCAAGCGGAAGCCACCCAAGCGGACCCGAGCTTGGGGACGGTGGTAGCAACTTGCGATCCAAGACTGGAAGCGGTCTCCTAGTTTAAAGCGCGCCAAGACCTGCTGTAACAAGGTCCATTCGACTCGGTCGAACGCCTTTTCACCATCGATGGCCAACAACACAGAGTCCGAGTCCTGAAAATGGGCCTTGTCAACCAGATGGAGTACCCGTTAGGTGTTATCACTACATTGGCAACTATTTCGGCCAAAAGCATGTCCGAGGGGATGGAGCTTGGGCCTTCAAAAGAATTGAAAATCCGGGTGAGGACCGGAGTGAGCAGCTGGCTTAAGGTTTTGTAAAAGCCGGCCGAGAAGCCGTCCGGTCCTGGGGATTTGAGCGGGCAGAGGCGGGATATTTAGGTCAACACCTCATCCAGACGGATGGGGGCATCTAGAGCATCTGCGTTTGCCTGAGACAGCTCGGTGATCGCCGTCGAATCCAAATAAGCATCGGCATTCTCGAGGGACACTGCATCCGCCCCGTATTAGGAGGCGTAGAAGGTCCGAAACGCCTCCGCAACCTGAGCCTCCTCAGTGAGGACTGTGCCTGAGTCATCAGTGAGGCCGGAGATCTTTAAACGTTGGGTTTTAGCTTTCAGGGCGCTAGCAAGCAAGCGGTCAGTTTTGTTACCTCCAACATAATACGTATGGTGAAGACGGAGAGCAGCGAATTCCGTCCTGTCAGTGTCTAGGCTGGCTAATTGGGTCCTGGCTGCCTTCAGTTGTCTCCAGACCTGCGGAGCGCAAGTACGGCTGTGAACCCTCTCCAGCTCAGAAACCTGAGCGGTGAGGTCATCTCTTTTCGCTTTGCGATCCTTGGCCTCTGCCGCGGCTATCGCGATAAGTTCTCCGCGTGCCACTGATTTCAGGGCTCCCCATAGAGCTGACACAGACATCTCTGAGGTATCGTTAATGGCTAAATATTCAACGATACATTTATGAAGTTGCTTGGTGACGTCCGGTCGCTGCAGGAGGGTTTCATGCAGTCGCCAGGACCTGCTGGGGCGGGGGTGGGGGCGTGAGGATCTTGAGCGATAGCTCCACCGCGTCGTAATCTGAGAGGGCCGCAGGTACCTTGCAAATATCGCCGAGGGTCGCGGGGAGCTCGGAGGAGCCCAAGTAATGGTCTAACCTGGCGTACGTGCGGTACACATGGGAGTAAAAAGTAAATTGCGTCATGTCAGGGTGCTTGGCCCTCCACAGGTTCGTCAGGCCTCTTTCCCGCAACCACTCCTTGCCGGTATCTGTGATAGTGCATTCTTTTTATTCTTTAACAATTCATAACTTAACTTCTACATATCAGATTTTTGTACTTTTGGTTTTGATTTATTTATAAACGTATTGTTTATTTTGCTAAACCAGCGTAAAGTCTTTTTTGTTTGGTGTTTTGATTGTGTTGATGTGTGTGTTTGTTTTGCACAAATACTTTACACGTTGCCTCTATAGATAGGCCAGACTGCTCTGTGCCAAGCTACTAGAGGCTAAGCAAGCACAGGTAGTCTTTTAGGGCCCAATTATGACTTTGGCGATGCAGCACCGGGTCCACCCCGTTGAAACACGGCCAAGGCTGTGGTCAGACAGCCCGCAAGATTAGGAGTTTACTCCTGTCTGGCAGGCTGGTTTTTGGTGTTCCCACAGCAGTGCCTCAGAAAAGGGGCACAACAATGGGAACACCAAAAACAGACTGAAAAATGCATGCTGTGCTGGAACTGGGGTGCATGCACACAGGGGGGCCATGTTGTACCTCCCTGTGTGGCTCATCATGTGGAAGTAGCACATGGGGCCCTGCAGAGCCCCCTTTGTTTCCTATCTACCATGGTATTCATGGAGGGGGGACCCCATGACACTGCCTCCGAGAAGAAACTTGTAATATGCTTGTTGGTACTGTGGTGTTCTCGCCAAGCATATTGTGGCCTCCTGACCACTGCAACAACACCAGGGAATGACAGCTCCCTGGTAGATGAGGAGGGGCCATGGGTGTCTGGCCGCCCTAGTAATAATAGGGTGGTTGGGAGACCGTCACCAGTGTGCCCCCACAAGTCTGGTGTGCCGTGGACTCGTAATCGGGCCATGAGTGTGTTTTTAGCTTATATTGACTAGAGTGGTTGTTCCTACTTGGACAGGATGCATACCTCTGACAGCTTGAAACCCCATTTCTAACAGTCACAGTATGAAGGCAGAATCCCTGGTGCTACTTGTGAAGCTAGCCTGGCATACATTCAGAATCTCTATTTGCTGACTTCTATTGAGTTGTTTTTCCCGCAAGAGGTCACTGTATTTGACAAAATCAAATGTTCACCACAATGGTCCACAGAAGGGCAAATGGTCTCCCCAAATGCATTTGACATTTGTTCTTTACTTGCTAGCAAACCCTCTTCGAGATTGGTCTATTTTGGACAAGTAGAATGGATTAGGCTGTCAAGGTTCAACTGAAGATTTCAAACTAGCCACGGTGGTGTGAGAAAGGTTTTGCACTACAAAATGATAAATGTTCAAGCTCTTAGGAAGCAAGCACAAACCAAAGAACATTTTCCATGTCAGGTTTTCTCTGGCAGAATCCCAAAAGTGCTACGTGTGCTTTTGCTATTTTGAGTTGAAATATTTTACTAGTTTGGAGAAACGTAGATTGGATAACGTAATTCCTGGAAATGTGCAATAAACACGTTTTCTCAGTGCTCTCTTGACATGTAAAAGAATGACTTTTCCGGTTGGTTGTTTGTTATAAAACGTATGCGTGTGACCAGGTCATAATCACAGCCTACGTGTACTTTAGGCGTGCATGTTTGTAAATGTGTAACCTTTTAATTCTCTCATGGCGTACACTCAGCTCCCACTAAAATCAACGTTCGTGCAACAAAATCGATAGAAGTTCTTCAGTGGCAAAATGTCGACAGATGAATAGTCCTGCTGGGAACTAACCAGATTATTTTCGACTGGAGTTTGTTTGTGGGAATACTACAAAGGCTTGACATCACAAAAAAAGCTGTCAACATTTTTCTGCTTTCAATCGGTCTGGGGTTCACTTTCTCAACGTTGTTGAGCAGTTTAAATTGCATACTCTATATACTCGTCCTTCAACATCAGTTGCATGCCAAAACAACTGCATTCAGACAGTGTTCAGTACCAGTGGCGAGCGCCGCAAAACTAAAGTGGGGGAGCAGAGGGGAGGGGTACGGGGCAGGGGATTATGGAAATAATTATATATTTTTTTTAAAACGTACCTATTCTGACGCTGCCAGCCACCGGTTTGCTGCTCTTTCAGTGGTGGCTCCTCCATGTGGCCTGAGGAGCTTCGCCCCACTGTTTTCTCGCAGAAACATAAAATTGTATTATAAATACCATTTTATGTTTCTGCTTCTCACACTGTGATAAAGCAGAAGGGATTGGTTGGAGGTGGGCGGGTGGGCGCTCCTGCTCTTGAGCAGGGGAGGAGTGGCTTGCCCACTCTGAGGGCGCTGACTCTTGGTTGGCCCCAGGGCCGACCAAACCAGTCATACACACTCTCCCTTTTCTCCATGTAGGCTGGGCATGCAGCCTACATGGAGTAAATGGCCTCCGCATAGACGCCTGTGTGGTCGGCGTCCCGGTAGCGTTGTCATTGGCTTAGGGGAGGAGAACGAGGTTGCCTGCTTTCCCGTGTGGAGCTGCCAGAGAAGCAGAGACAACGTGGGACAATGCGGGACCGGTCTGGGGCGGGCCGGCGAAGGTAAGGTAACTTTTTAAAATGTTAAATTAAACCATCCCCCTGACCGACCCCCTTCCCGCTCCCCCAACCCCACCACCCGCGAGTCATGCCAGCTGTGCCTATCCTCTTCTCTCTTGATGGTGTCCCAGCAGTCCTTGGGACACCAGGACAGGCTCCTCACCCAATCCCGGCGCTGCTCTTAATTGCATGGGAGCAGTGCCAGGATAGGATTGTTCTGAGCAGCTTAGTTTGCTGCTAAGACAGTTCCCGGGGGTCTGAGCTGTTTCTCCAATCCGGCTGTGCAACACAGTTGGGTTGGAGAAACCTAAGTGCGCATGATAGTTTGGCTGTCTAGCCGAACTATCATGCGCACTTACAGTGTGCACTATTCCTCCCCTGCTAGCTGTAACGACAGCCAAGCCTTGCCCTGCAAAGACTTGGTTGGCTTTAGAGGGATATTGGAAAAATAAAATGATAATAAAAGCAACTTATTATCATTTTATTTTTTCTGTTTCCCTCAGCTGGCTCTTAGCAGGGGGAGGGGGCAGCTTTCCTCCGCCATAGTGGAGGAGCCACAGCTGTTCACAACTGAGGGCCGGCATGTCCATAAGTGGAGTAAGCGGTACAAAAGGGGGTGGTGATGGACGGAGCATCGGAATCAATCAAACACTCACACCCAGTCAAAAGATCTGGGTTTAATCCATCACCGTTCTTTAGCCCACTCTGCCACCCCAGTTCAGACATGGCTATATGTAAATCAGTCTGAGCCTGTGCCTCATGGGAGCAGTCCAGCCGAACTGCCAAGCCATGTCTTCCCTGGACCGGAAACAAGCTTCCGAGGACCGGTTTCTGGCATTCCAGCCGTCTTCAGCCCGGCTTGCTTGAATCCAGTGGCAAAGTGAGCAAGGGACTCACGTCTGAGCATACCCTGCCACACTTATGGCGGCCAAAAGTGGTACAAAAGGGGGTCACCACCTGGAATGCCAGAAACCGGTCCTCGGAAGCTTGTTTTGCATTTAGCTCTTTCAGGGAATGAGATTTCAGATGTGCACCACATTCTAAGAAGTTCATTTGACAAAATGTTACATTTTGGACTGTACAAATCACTCCTCGATTAGTGGAATCATATGTCTATTTGTATTGCACTTAAGGTGTCAATTTGTAAAGAATCACTTTTAAAAATTGAAGTTAACCATTGGCCAGCTTCATGTCCCGCAGGTGAAAACATTCTTTTATTGCCTGTGAGCAAAGTCTAATTGAAGCAGTTCCTGGAAAGCCGAATGATTCGTTGCCAGCTGATAGCATTGTGTGAGAGAATAATACTCCTCTGGGTGGAGGCATGCCAAAGCACACTATAGGTATATTTAAAAAATGTTAAAACATTCTCTTCCACTTCTGAAAAGGTACGTTTCCCGTAGGCCATTATTGTGAACATTGCTGTATTTTGTTATTGATGGACATAATACTTTGTGATTTAGAGTATGTGAAAAGTTTTAAAATTCTACAGAAATGTGTGGAAAGTGGTTTCCAGTTAATCAACCACTATTTCTGCATGTATAGAAAAGTACTGCACTGCGTGCCTGTTGGTGCCAGAGCACAAGCAAAAAGCACCAATAGTTGATGAATAATAGACTGAAATAATGCTTAGCACATGCATCTCTAAAATTGCGGTAATGTCATAGTTACTGGTTATGGTAACGCTATTATATAAACATAGTATAACAGGAAAAAAATGTGGCATTCTAAAAATTACTCTATTAGCGGGGTGGTGCTCATTTTGTCTAAATGGCAAATCACATGTATATAACAAGCAAAAACGTATTCGACCAGACTCCTGAAACTGTATTCATTGATCCTTAAAAACGTTCTTCCAACACTTTAAAGAGGTAAGCTTTTTTGTGTTGCTCTACAATCCGAAGGGCCTTAGAAAGACGATCCAGATATCAACCGGTAACTCACCGATACTGGAGGCCTTGATTACTGTGGTGTGGGAGGTTGCAATGGAAATAACGTGGATCACAAGTGGGACCAGGACAATCCCCTTAAAACTAGGGCTTACCGGAGGAATCAGTATTTTGCTTCTCGATTTTTCCAAGTATTTCACCTTGGGCTCCACCGATTTTCAGCAGGCAGAGTGAGCATTAAGTGTAGTAAGGAGGTGGTTGAATTCAGATAAGGGTACCCTTAAGGGCCAGGGTAGGGTGGCGTTAAGAGGTAGCAAGGATGTTTTAGGGTTCATTAAGTAAGTAAGGGTTTTTAGGGTTCAGGGAAGGGCGGCATTGACTGACAGTAAGAGGGTTCTAAGATTCAAGGAAGGGTAGTGTTAAATGCTAGCAAGGGACATTGTGGCTTGATACAAGGGTAGTGTTAAGGGTTAACACAGGGATTTGGGGTGCCAAGGAAGGGTAGAGTTGAGGAGTAGTAATGTGTTTAGTTTCCTGGAAGGGCAGTGTAGCAAACGTATTTTGGGTTCAGTGGTGAGTACCGTTAAGGTATTGTAAAGAATATTGGGTTTCATAGAAGAGCAGCTTTAAGTGGTAGTAAGAGAGGATGCAGAGAAGGGTAGTGTTAATGGGTAGTAAGTGGATTTTATGTGTCAGGGATAGGTAGTATTAAGAGGTTACAGGTTTTTTAGGATTCATGGAAGTGTAGCATTAAAGGCTAAAAAGGGTTTTTTAGAGTTCATGAATGGGTATGTTATGTTATGTTAGTAAGCACTTATAAAGCGCACGTACACCCTTAGGTTTCATGGCGCTGAATACTGAAGGCTATTGCAGCCGATTTACTAGGTGAAGGCTTGCTCAAATAGCCATGTCTTCAGAGACTTTCTGAAGCTGAGGAGGTTGTTACAGCTTCTGAGTGCCAGAGGGAGGGAGTTAAGGAATCTGGGGGCCAGGTGGGAAAAGCGGCAGCCTCCCTGACGTTTCCGTCTAAAAGACGAGGTGGTGAGCAGGAAGTGGTGGGCTGAACGGAGACTGCGCCGCTGGATATATTTGGTGACCATGTAGCTGATGAATCTGGGGCTTTTGCCGTGCAGAGCCTTAAAGGCTAAGCAGCCAGTCTTGAAGGATACTCAATGAGCTATCGGGAGCCAGGGAAGTTGTGTTAAGCAAGGTCTGGCTGACAACCACTTAGGTTGTTTATGAATCAGTCTGGCTGCCTGATTTTGGACCATTTGAAGCCTTTTTTGCGGACCGACAGGTAGGCGAGATAGATAGAATTTGAGAATCGATCCGTGAGAGTATTAGTGCTATCACCACCTGAATTAAAGCAGAATGGGTCAGCAGGTGTGCGATTTTCCTGATTTTCCGTAGTTGGTGGACACTAGAAGAGATCACGGCGCCCACCTGCCCGCGAAGCGAGAGGTCGGCGTTGATGGTGACCCCTAGGCTTTTCACGGAGGGAGAGGGGGTGAGAGGGGGCCTGTGTTCTGGTCCGAATTGCGTGCCCCAGCTATTCTTGCTGTTCCCAGGCAGGACCAGCTCTGTCTTGCCTGGATTGAGTTTCAGATGGCTAACATCCATCCAACGCTGGATGTGAAGCGTGGTGGATTGAAACTCACTCACGGCGTTGGAGGAGCCGAGAGGGAAAATGATCTGAAGATCATCAGCATAATTGAAGACAGCGATGTTTCTATTTTTTAGTGAGCGAATCAGTGGTCTCATGTAGAGATTGAAGAGCAACGGGGACAAAGAGGAGCCCTGTGGGCCCCCACAGGTGGAGGTGAGTTTGGGGGCAGTAAAGTTTCCAAGCCTGACTGCCTGAGTGCGGTGGGCGAGGAAGGATTTAATCCAGTGCGGGGCCTTGCAGGCCTGCTTGCTCGACACGGTTCAGTAAGATGGTATGGTCGACCGTGTCGAACGCAGCCAAAAACCTAGGAGCACCAGAGCTTGATGGTCGCCCCTGTCTGCGTTAGCTCTGAGAGTGTCCAGAACTGCCAAGATCACAGCCTCTGTAGAATGCGCCGGGCGGAAACCGGCTTGGTTTGGCTCTAAGTAGTCCGAGCATTCGATGAAGTTAGACACGCAGCTGGCTACGTGGGCCTCCAAGATTTTTGCTAGAAAGGGGAGGAGGGAAATAGGGCGGTAGTTAGCAGGGTTGCTGGGATCCGCCCCTGGTTTTTTTATGAGGGGAACTACCGTGGCATGCTTGAAAGTGCTGGGGACCTTGCCTTGGGCCAGTGACTCATTGAGAAAAGGAAGCACGCTCTGAGGCAGGGCGGTAAATATCTCTTTAGAAACATGCGGGGGACAGCAGTCGTCAGGAGATCCAGATTTGATACGGGTCATAAGTGCTGATAGGGTATTAGGACATATAGGTTGGAGGGTGTCTAGAATGCTTAGCATGGGTAGCATTAAGGGGTATTAAGGGTTTCTTAGGGTTAAAGGATGTGTAGCATTAAGGGGTTCATGGAAGATTAGCGTTAAGCTACAATAAGGGTTTTTCATGGGAAAGAAAGGGGCATTAAGGGGTAGTATGAAGCTTTTAAGGTTTAGAAACAGGTATTTTTAATGATCTGTAAAGGCTTTTTAGTGTTCAGGGACGGATATCGTTATTGTATAATAAGGTTTTTGCGTTCAGGGAAGGGTAGCTGTAATGAGTAGTAAGGGGTATTATCGTTCTTTGATGATTAGTGGTAAGAGGTAGTAAGGGGATTTTTTGCTTCAGAGAAGAATAGTATTCAGGTGTAGTAAGTGTTTTTAGGGTAGCAGTAAGTGTTAGTATGGAGTTGTAAAGCTTCAAGTAGGGTAGCATTAACCCCTTGCATTCATCAGACAGTCCCTGGGAGTACAAAGTCAAAGTGGACGTGTGTAGAAGACGGCCGGGGGCCGTTCGTACTCCACCCACTCACTATTTTGCCAGCACCGCAGCAGATTTGCGCTGCGGTCAAGGAGTTAAGCAGTGGTAAGGATTTTTTAGGGTGCTAGAAATGGTGGAGTCAAGGGGTAGAAAGGAGTTTTGGGCTTCAGGGAGGACTAGCGATAAAGGATATTAAGGGGTGTAGTGTCCAGCTATAGGTAGTGAGAGCTAGTAATGGGCTTTTAGGGTTCAGGGATGGGTAGCTTTAAGGGGTAGTACATTTTAGGGTTGAGCGTAATGCTTGTGAAAAGTTGTTTCATAATTATGCAAAATTACACAAGATGACATGGATTTACCCAAGGAGCATAACTCTGCATTTAGCGCTATTTTCTTGGTGCACAATGCACCCTCGCTGCCCAATTGGAACTCAAGATGCATTTTAAGCTATGAAAATAGTGCTAAATGCAACAGGAACAGCAGTTGCCAGCAGTCGCTCATGCTCTGTTCCTGTGCTCTTGGGTAGGTATTTTTGTACCAAATTCCTCACATTACGCAAGTGGGTGTAATGGAGTGCTTTTCTGTAATTTTGCATAACAAGAGAATAAGAAATTGCCGAAATTACTCTGATTACTCTGGCAAAATAAAAATGTCTCTCAGGCCTAGTTATAGTTGTAGGGTTAAAGAATGGGTAACATTAAGGAGTAGTAAGTAGTTTTTAGGGTTCATGCTAAGGGTAGCGTTAGCAAGGTATTTTAGGATGCAGGGAAAGGTAGTTTTAAGCAATATATAGGGGTGTTTAGTCTTCAGAGAAGGGTAGCATATTGGAGTAGTCAGAGATGTTTATGGTTTAGGGATGGGTAATGTTAAAGGGTAGTAAGAATTTTGGATTCAGGGAAGGGTAGTTCAAAGGGGTAGTAAGTGTTTTTTAAGTTTTGTAGGTTTCAATGAAGGGTAGCACATACCAATATTTAAGTGTTTTAGGGTGTAGAGAATGTTAGCTTTTAGGGTAGGAAGGAGTTTTTAGGCTTCAGGGAAAGGTAGTGTTAGAGGTTAGAAAGGTATTCTAATGTTCAGGGATGCATAGCATTACTAGATTAGTACAATATTTTATTGTTTTCAGGGAAAGGTAGCATTAAGGGTTAGTAAGGGGTTTTAGGGTTCAGTTAAGGTTCGCGTTAAAGGGTACTAAAGCGGTTTTGGCGTTCTGAGATAAGTAATTTCACAATATAGTATATTAAAAAAAAGAATTTAATTAATTCCTAAGAAAAAATGGTGAAATAAATTAAATATTATAGTATGCAGTTTTGACAAATTTAGTACTAAATTAAAATTAAGGATTACATTTACTTTTTGGAATTGAAAAATATAAAGCTCTAAATAATACAAATGTATCTATGAGGAAAAGGTGACACAGATGTAAAAAAGAACTGTGTGGTACAGGGTCTCCCAATGTACTTACCTTGATGTAATTTTTTTTATGTTGACAAATTATCAACAGATAAGACCGTGGACAGGAATATAGGGAGACGAGAAAGCAAAGAGGAGCAAAGAAGCGTAAAAACACTTCTACATGCACCTCTCATGCCCATAGTCCACAGTCCATCTCTGTAGTATCCTTAAAGCGCTTTTTTATCACATCAATTCTGGCTGCAGCTGCACTATCAAGTCTGACCTAAAAAGGGATTCAGGAAAGAGATTACAAAGCACATTCCTAGGGAGAATTGCTGCTTATGTGCTCTGATCGCTAAAACATGTTGAAATTGGCTATGCTACTAATTGGCATATTTAACTTACCTATAGCACAAATTATGTCGCACTCAAGTAAAGGTCAATGCAGTTGACACTTATGATGGGCTATACAAATTGGTTATGTTAGAGCACATCTACTTTTTCTACAGAGTTACACCAGCATCATTTGTACTCTTAACTGACGGGAAACAATCTTTACAACGCAACTTTTACAACGCACTACCATTATAACTAAACTTTTACAACGTAACATCCATTACAATGCATGCCATTACAACGCAACCATTACAACGCATGACACTACAACGCATACCACTGCAACACATGTCATTACAACGCAGTCATTACAACACAAACCATTACAACGCATAGTACCCTTACACTATCCAACATTTACCCTACTGTTGCACCCCCTGGAGTTAGAATAGTAATTTTTACTAGGCATGGGCGGGAAATCCGTTACGCCCGCGGATTTTGCGGATTTTGGGGAAATCCGCAATCCGCGAATTTTGCAGATATCCCGCAAAATCCGCAAAAAAAAATCCGCGGACGTAACAGGTTCAAAAGTTGAACCCCCACTCATGTAACTATTTTACAATGGGGCCAGCAAGCTGCCAGCGCCGTTGTAAAATAGTTACAAAATTAGCTTGCACAGGAACCACTAGATAAAACGAAGCAGGTGCTGCTTTATTTTATCTAAGTGCTTCCTGTGCAAGCTAACTTTGTAACTATTTTACAACGGCGCTGGCAGCTTGCTGGCGCCATTGTAAAATAGTTACATCATACATGCCAACATTTCAGAAGAGCAAAGTGGGAGATTTAAAAAAAAAAAATCGGGAGAATGGGGCCTTGAATCGGGTTACTGGCATGTACGGGCTTTGGAAGCAATGGCAGGCAGGGAGAGGGTGATGCAAGTGCTGTGCACCCCCCACCCGTGGGCTTTCCAGGGCGCACACACAGCCGGCATGTCTGTTACATGAGTAGGCTGGGCACATTGTGTTCGCACGGGTTTCTGCAAGTTCGCGAGGGTTTTGTACAATTTCGCAATTTGCGAAATTGTACAAAACCCTCGCGAACTTGCAGAAACCCGTGCGAACACAAAAAAAAAACCCGCGAGAATTCGCGGATTTCGTGGATTTTCGCAATCCGCAAATTCGCAAATCCGCAAATTCGCGGATTGCGAATCCGCAAAATCCGCCCATGCCTAATTTTTACCCCTACACTATCCAACACTTACCCTATTGTTGCACCCCTGGAGTTAGAATAGTAATTTTTACACCTACACTATCCAACACTTACCCTACTGTTACACCCCCTTGGAGTTAGAACAGTAATTTTTACCCCTACACTATCCAATACTTACCATACATGCAATGTAATGGTATGCGTTGTAATGGAATGTGTTGTAATGGATGTTGCATTGTAAAAAATGCATTGTAAAGGTATGGGTTGTAAAAGTAGGCGATGTAACGTCATACATTCCAACTGACTAACCCCAGAAAGCTTGGAAGGGCAGCAGATGTGTGGGTACCACAAGGGGTGCCCAAAAGATCCCAGGTGGGTGATCCCAACAAAAGTCCCAACAAAAAACAAAATACCTTAGGGCCCCAAACTTCTGAGTCTCGACCCATTCCTAACAACCAGGAAAGTGGGAACCCAGTGGGAAAGAAACCCCTTGAGAAAGGTGCGCGCTTTGACTATCCGTAGTCAGAGCACAGAAGGAGGGATGCCTCCAGCCCCAAGAACAGGTTTAACAATGGTGGGAACTCCACACAAGTGAAAAGTATAGCTGTGGGGGAGGATTACCTAGAGGAGGCCTTCTTAGCCTTTATTTGGGAAGTGGACCCAGATGTTAAGCTGGTGCTCCCTGGGGGTAGTAGGGATCACTTCCACAAGATCACAGAGAATGGAGTCCTTGTCAATGCTTTGACTGATACAGATGCCAGTCAGACCATTGTGTTGGAGAGACCGGTTTCCCCAGATCAAATTCTGTCAGGAGAGGTTTGCAGTGTAAGGAATGCTCATGGGTGAGAATCTGTCCACCCTGTGACCTTGGTATCCCGGGAATAGGAGGAGGTACTTGCAGAGGAGGGTGATTGTCAGTCCTGCCAACCACTAGGTTGCATCCGTGGCAGTGAACTCCTATAGGCGAAAAAGAGTTAGATGGGGTGGCCGCCGGGGTGTGGTATTAAGGTGCACATCAGCTAAATGTAACTACAAGCCCATTAAAACCTATCATTTTGTGTTAAAAGTAAAAGAGGTACCTCTTTAAAGTTATTCATTGGGGACATTAATTTACTTGGTCAAGGAGGCTGTCTACTTTGCTACCAGAAACATAGATCAACGTCATCATTTCTTAGACATTGAATGCATTATCGATCTGTCTTTTATTGTTATAGTCTCTCCTCTCTAGATGTCGACGGGTTTTGACCCACGCCGGTTTGTAAGTCTTCTCAGGACTTAGGAAAATGTTTTTTGTTTCGTCTCTTTATGAATAAACAAGTTTTCAATACAAAGTGAAATGCGTGAATTAGTGAATGTGCACCATATGTGAATTCATAATGATAAGTACCTTGCTGCAATGAATGTGCCTCTTCATCCATTAAGCTCTAATAATAGCTTTCTCAGTAGACCTAATATTTACTACAACAAATAGATGAGAAGGACTACCTCTATGCTTGCTTCTGTGCTACAGTTCATGGTAACCATGTGGCTGTATTGAGATTCTGGGCGAGGTGGAATGAAAAAGCAAACTTCTTCAAAAACCCTGTACATGTAACACTGCTGAATTACAAAGTGCATGAGGAGTGAGCGCTCTGATTTTCTGGGCACAGAAGTTGATCTTTGGGACTTGTAGTTGTATTCGCATTATAAGTATAGGTTTATACTGCCAGCATGCTATAAGTTTCTGACTCAACACAGGACTGTCTGAGAGCATCACACATGGCGTCTGGCCTGTTTCAGAAATCAGGTGTGTATTTGAACCTGTATGTGAGTTGTGCATGCCTGCCCCTTAGTATCATATGAGTACAAAGTAGGTCATTATATGGTTCATCCACACATTTCAGCCTAGTCATCTAAGCAAACTACTTGGAGGCATTTAACAAGCAGGCTTAAATGGACATTGTTAATCTTCTATAATGTCAGGGGTGAGTAGTTCATATGGTCCCCGTGTGATTTCTTTGCATTCTAGTACCTCCAGTCCAGCATGTATGGTGGAAACGAACTTAAGACTCCCAAAAAAGCCTTGACTATGCATGCTGCACGTGCCTGGTACACCGCTGCACATCACCCTGTAACCTCTTAATGCACTCAGCTCTGTGCCACTGATCCAATGCTATCCTGATGGACAATAGCTCATGCACAAAACCCAGAGCTGTTGAGAGGCACATAACCCAGTGCTCCTGTGAGGCACATCACCCAGTGCTCCTGTGGGGCACATCACCCAGGGCTCCTGGGAGGCAGATGACCCAGTGCTCCTGGGAGGCAGATGACCCAGTGCTCTTGTGAGGCACATCACCAGTGCTCCTGTGAGGCACATCACCAGTGCTCCCGTGAGGTACATCACCCAGTGCTCCTGTGGGGCACATCACCCAGTGCTCCTGGGAGGCACATCACCCAGTACTCCTGGGAAGCAGATGACCCATTGCTCTTGTGAGGCACATCACCAGTGCTCCTGGGAGGCAGATGACCCAGTGCTCTTGTGAGGCACATCACCAGTGCTCCTGTGAGGCACATCACCAGTGCACCTGTGAGGTACATCCCCCAGTTCTCCTGTGAGGCACATCACCCAGTGCTCCTCTGAGGCACATCACACAGTGCATCTGTCTGTGCTGTTCAGGGCATATTACTCTCTCCTCCCCTAGTGAATTTCACCCTTTGCCCACCTGGCGCACATCACGTGTTTTCACCAGCAGCACATTTTGCTGTGCTTTACTGATGCACATTAGCCTCTGCCTCCTATTTTACAGGACAATACACTAATGGTGGTTTGAGTGCATTAATATCTGTAGGTTTATTGGTCTCTGGCAGTGTGCCAGAATGGTTGTCTGTAGCTGCATCGGCCTCGGTGTGGGTGTTCTCTATGTGTGCTTGTGTGGCTACAATGGCATGTGTCTCAGTCTAAAAGCACTATAAAAGAGCAAAACGTATTTAATTGTCAAGGCTTGGTAAATGTTGGGGGCTTGGAGTCCGTTTCAAGATAAAGCGAGACTTATCGGTTAATTTCACCATAAGAGCCCATCCTGAAAGAAACAAAATCGTATTTTATAAATAGGAATACGTGTAGAGTGAACAATAACATGGAAGTAAGCAACATAGGGGTTTGTGATGGCTTATTTCTTTACTTTATATTGTGCCTCAGGCAGCGGCAAGTGACTTCCCAAGAGGGTGTGGGTGCAATAACGCGTCTTGCCCACAGATCTCAAAAACCTGTAGGCAAAAAGCTTTAACTCAGCTTAAAGACACATAGAAAGAAGCACCATCATTTATGCCGCAAAATAGCCATGTTGTGAACATATTTATATAAATGTGTTTTTCTTAACGTGGGTTTGATTTTTTTCTTCAAAAAAACATACATTAGGGTCTGTTTTGTTAAATTTAACTTAAAAGTCCCCGCCACTTCCCGATACTGCCATTTACTAGCGGAGCAAATATATCACCTATGACATCCGGCCTCTTACCTGATATTTGAATAATAGGCTTTTATTTGCTTGTGTAGGACGAAATCCAACTGTTGGTCCAGGTTTACCCATTACACCGCACCCACCAGTAAGATCAACACATGGAGCACAGATTATTGGCACCAGTTTGCGGTCTAACAGTTTTATAGGCCAACTCTGCCCAGACGCAATCAATCACCTTATCTGAGAATACACTCAGGATACACTGCGGAGCCGCTACTGTGCATGAGCAGAGGAAATGCATCTCAATCTAAATGTATTAATCTGCTAATTGATATGGTAAGACGTAAAATTAGACTTTTTTGTTAGCAACTGTAATCTGTGTAAAATGGGTTATTTAATTTGAGAAAGCATGTTAACTAAACTGCTGAATGGGTACTGTTAGACCTGTCAGCCTTGGGGTGGTCTTTCCCTAAAACCTTTTGGCTTCCTGCCCCCTATTTTTTGTTGATCTCGAGTTTGCTGGCATGAGGACTCTGTGCACTTTACTATTGCTAACCAGCACTAAAGTGCATGCACTCACTCCTTAAAACATAGTAACATTGGCAGATCTCCAATTGCCATGTTTAATTTACTTGTAAGTGGTCATCCATGTATCCAGGGCTTGTAAAATAAATGTTACTATGGGCCTGCAGCACTGATTGTTCTATTCATCTAAGTAGGCCCTTAAACATGTCTCTGATTTGTCATTGCTGCCTGTATGTTCAGTTTCAAACTGCCATTTCGACCTGGCAAAAGAAACTCTTTTCCAGGCTCAAACTTTCCTCTCTAATACATATAAGGCAGCCATAAGGTAGGCACTGAACAGCCCCGATGGCAGGGTGCAGTGTATTTAAAAAGTAGGAACATTAAGTTTTACATGTCGTGGTGGTGAAAAACCCCTACATTCGTTTTTCATTAATGCAAGGCCTACCCCTCCCATAGAGTGCTATTGGAGTTACCTTATTACACTTAATAAGCTGTATTTCCAACTAGATGCTGGTATCCAGTTAATGTTTGATGTCTTTAGGACGGTAATGAAAAATCCTCTCTCATGGTAAAGCCGGATTTTAAAATACAATTTTAAAAATGCCACTTTAAGAAAGTTAGCGTTTTCCTGCCTTAGCCATTTAGTGCTTGTAGCCTGTCTCTGGGTTATATGACTAGGGGTGTACATGGCAGTGGGGCTTTGTGTATTTCTCCTAAACAGTCACACATAATAGAGAGCGTAGGTGTACCTGGGTGTGTTGTCACTGGCAGGATGGGAGGATGAAAGTGAGCACAACCCTACTTACACTTGAATAGACTGTGTCCTGCCTCCACATGAATGGCTGTATACCCTCTCGAGTTTGTCTGTATCCAAGGAAAGGCAGAAGCCTGTGCACTTCCAAATGAATTTAGTATCCGGCCTGTGGATACTCTAACAGGAAGAAGGACTGCTGTGCTGGTGAAAGGACTGTCACTGTTGGGCTGCACCTGTGAAGTACTGCTGTCCTTCTGTGCTGACCTACTACCTGCTCCCTGCTTGCCTGGGTGAGAAGGTGTGGTCATGCACCTGTATGAACCCAAGGCCCCAAAGTGACTCTAAGGGCTAGTTGGCTGGCCTCCTGAATTCAGCCGCAGGGACAGAAGACACCAACAACCTTGACCCCGGCACCTGGGCACTGCCATCTGTGAGTCTACCCTGCCAACTGGTGTCACCCAAGTCCCGGAGCCTTGAAAGTGGGCCTATGGTGCCCTACCAGCTTCCGTAGATCTTGCGTTTCCTATGCTGCACAGCACAACCCTGAGCAGAATCAACGCATCACTAGTGCTGCATTGATCGGACCCATAGGAAAGATCAGCATCACCTTCACAGCCCGCAGCTGCTTTGGAACTGCAACTGCACAACACATCCTCTGTGCATGCCCTCGCATCTCTTGTTGACAGCAGCCTTGACAATGATGACGGACTCTGCATTGCAGCCTCACAGCTCCTCTGAACCAACCCATCGTCCCGACTGAGCTGCACATCCTTGACACCAGGCACACAAACCAGGATTTAAGGTACACTGTTCAGCACACCTAACTGGGTCCCTGTAGCCTGGCCACGCTCCATCTCAGTGGGTCTGAACTTGTGACTTTGTCCCAGTCCGATACAACCAGATATCCACAGTTGTCCCTTTGTGCCGGCAGGCATAATTTTCCTGAAATCATTCGACCTGCATATTTGCAGTTCTATTGATGTTTGTTGTTTTGGTATTAGTTTATTTATTACAATAACTCTAATGTTCTAACTTTGTGTGGGATCCTTTTTGTGTGCTGTTTTTCACTTTATTACTGACTAGCAGCCCGTCCCGACGTTGTCTGGGTATGAATTGCTGCCGGCCAGTAGTATATTGTTTTGTAGGATTTCGTTTTGATAGCATTTCTTATCTGTGTGAGGCCTGTGAAACGCTCAGATTCACAGTGCACTGCTGATGCACTTAAGAGTGCGCGTTCAGTAGTGTGTGAACTCGAGTTTCCCTACTTTATTTTTCTTTGCAATATTTTATAGCGTGAACTCAACAACATGGCATGAGCACAATTTACATTACAGAAGAACACATTCATTTGTGGTAGGCACGGGGAGAAAAAGCGATTTGCCTGGATTTACAGGATGTTGAGCTGATGCCGAGATTCGCACGTAGCTTCCCAGCTCTAAAGTTCGCAATTCTAGAACTTGTGGGTGGCGGGAGGTGTGTCTAAAAGTGTATGTCGGTGCTGGCCATCAATGAGAGAGACCTGTGAATTTTTCAAATGGGTGGTGAAAAAATATGAGTATGTTGCTGGAGATGTGGGCCGCCGTGCCACCAATGTACTTACCGGGGGAGGGTAAACACCCATTATTCTGCAACTTTCTTTCCGCATACCATCACTCCGCATACTTTCATTACGAAAGTACCATGACTCCGCAATGCCATTATAACGCATGGCATTACATTTTATATGCTTTTACCATGCAGACATTTACAACTAAATTCGTTGTAAATGCATGAATGGTAAAAGCATGTTTTTTTTAATGTTTGGATAAGGTAAGTATGGGTATAGGGGTATATGTTTTGGGGTACTGAGGTATATGTTTTGGGGTGTTTGGGTATTATAAGGGTTCAGATATAGTTTTGGGTTATGGGGTACAGGGGTAGTTTTAGGGTTCAGGGCTAGGTTTGGGTTTTGGGGTATAGGGGTATTTTTAGGGTTCAGTGGTAGGTTTGGGTTTTGGGGTACAGGGGTATTTTAAGGGTTCAGAGCTAGGTTTGGGTTTTGGGGTACATGGGTATTTTAGGGTTCAGGGCTAGGTTTGGGTTTTGGGGTACAGGGGTATTTTAGGGTTCAGGGCTAGGTTTGGGTTTTGGGGAACAGGGGTATTTTAAGGGTTCAGGGCTAGGTTTGGGTTTTCAGGTACAGGGGTATTTTTAGGGTTCAGTGCTAGTTTTGGGGTACAGGGGTATTTTAGGGTTCAGGGGTAGGTTTGGGGTTTGGGGTACAGGGTTATTTTTAGGGTTCAGGGCTAGGTTTGGGTTTTGGGGTACAGGGGTATTTGTAGGGTTCGTTGGTAGGTTTGGGTTTTGGGGTACAGGGGTATTTTAAGGGTTCAGGGCTAGGTTTGGGTTTTGGGGTACAGGGGTATTTTAGGGTTCAGGGGTAGGTTTGGGTTTTGGGGTACAGGGGTATTTTTAGGGTTCAGGGCTAGGTTTGGGTTTTGGGGTACAGGGGTATTTTTAGGGTTTAGGGATAGGTTTGGCTTTTGGGGTACAGGGTATATTTATAGGGTTAAGATGGGTTAGTGTATAAGGGTGTTGGGGTATTTTAAGGAGTAAGGGTGGGTTATGATTATAGGGTGCAGGGGTATTTAAAGGGAGCAGGGTGGGATTAGTTTTTAGGGTGTAAAGGGTAATTTTATAAAATAATAAATAAAAATAATATAAATAATGCAATTTGAAAGAATAATTTTTTTAATTAAATTAAAAAAATGTGTATATATATATATATGTATATATAAGGAAGATGTTGTGGCAATAATTAACGGCGTGGTTCCGCCGCAGCGACGCACCTCCAGAAAGCGCGCCGTTGCCTTCCCGCAGGTGAACCAATTCTTGTATATCGCGGAAGCGAATAGGGAAGGCTGGTGAACGCCATAGACCGTCTTTGGTATGGACCTCGAATCAGCCTCGAAAATGGGTTGTTTGGGGCACAACGAACTTTGCATTTAAACAAACCAAGATAAAATTAACTTCGAACCAATTCCCAATGGAGGGCTGAAAATGTAATCACAACAGTGAACCACAAGGACCATAAGACATTGCAAGCCAATAGAGGCGGGGACAAACCTATAAATCAAGCACAAGCGGCGTGGTTTCACAAAAATGAATATGGAAGGTATGGCGCACCTTTGAAAAAGTTCGAGAGAGAACGAAACATGTCAGGATTCCCGTTGGTTTTCAATAAAGAATGCAAGCTCCGTTGTTGGTGTGCGGCTGATCCCTTCTGTAAGGAAGATGTTGTGGCAATAATTAACGGCGTGGTTCCGCCGCAGCGACGCACCACCAGAAAGCGCACCGTTGCCTTCCCGCAGGTGAACCAATTCTTGTGTATCGGGGAAGCGAATAGGGAAGGCTGGTGAACGCCAGAGACCGTCTTTGGTATGGACCTCGAATCAGCCTCGAAAATGGGTTGTTTGGGGCACAACGAACTTTGCATTTAAACAAACCAAAATAAAATTAACTTCGAACCAATTCTCAATGGAGGGCTGAAAATGCAATCACAACAGTGAACCACAAGGACCATAAGACATTGCAAGCCAATAGAGGCGGGGACAAACCTATAAATCAAGCACAAGCGGCGTGGTTTCACAAAAATGAATATGGAAGGTATGGCGCACCTTTGAAAAAGTTCGAGAGAGAACGAAACATGTCAGGATTCCCGTTGGTTTTCAATAAAGAATGCAAGCTCCGTTGTTGGTGTGCGGCTGATCCCTTCTGTAAGGAAGATGTTGTGGCAATAATTAACGGCGTGGTTCCGCCGCAGCGACGCACCACCAGAAAGCGCACCGTTGCCTTCCCGCAGGTGAACCAATTCTTGTGTATCGGGGAAGCGAATAGGGAAGGCTGGTGAACGCCAGAGACCGTCTTTGGTATGGACCTCGAATCAGCCTCGAAAATGGGTTGTTTGGGGCACAACGAACTTTGCATTTAAACAAACCAAGATAAAATTAACTTCGAACCAATTCCCAATGGAGGGCTGAAAATGCAATCACAACAGTGAACCACAAGGACCATAAGACATTGCAAGCCAATAGAGGAGGGGACAAACCTATAAATCAAGCACAAGCGGCGTGGTTTCACAAAAATGAATATGGAAGTTATGGCGCACCTTTGAAAAAGTTCGAGAGAGAACGAAACATGTCAGGATTGCCGTTGGTTTTCAATAAAGAATGCAAGCTCCGTTGTTGGTGTGCGGCTGATCCCTTCTGTAAGGAAGATGTTGTGGCAAATATATATATATAAATGCACGTATAATACAAACATATATTTGATGTTTTAATAATGTACATTTACAATGTATATGACTTTACCCCACATGCATTTGCGTTATAATGGCTTGTGTGATAAAGTCATATGCGTTGTAAAAGTTTTAGAAATGATGTCTTTGTGGAGTAATAGTCCTGCTTTATAAAAATTGCGGAGTGATGGTATGCAGGATGTTGGTTTGCGGAATATCATCACATATTCCCGGGGGAGGGATGGTCCCTTTCTTGCTATTTCAGTGGAGGCGGGCCTTGTGTCCAGATGTGCG
The DNA here is from genome assembly GCF_964263255.1 of Lissotriton vulgaris. Classification (NCBI taxonomy): domain Eukaryota; kingdom Metazoa; phylum Chordata; class Amphibia; order Caudata; family Salamandridae; genus Lissotriton; species Lissotriton vulgaris. The sequence continues at coordinate 406,522,243 of NC_141697.1, read as the reverse complement.
TGGCACGAGGCCTGTGCGCAACAGAAGTGGAAAATCTCCAGTGTGTGCTTCAGGCATCACCGGAAGTTAGGGCGAGATTACTTTTACTGCACAATAGCCCCAAGCTTGCGCTCCTTTTGGCCCTTGGGAATAGCGCCATGCCTGACCTCCATACAGTAAAGCAGGTGCACGTCACTGGGAGCGCGGGGCATGCACACCCGGAGCTGGAATGTACAGAACCTGGGATGAAAAAACAATGAAATATTGGGCACAACACTCCCTTTTTTTTCGCAATCCCGCGCCCCGCTCACGCCCACGCCCCCAGCACACGCCCACAGCACACGATATGAGATATGGCATGAAGGGCAGAACGTACCACACGCCCCCAGCGTTTGTCACGCCCCCAGCACACGCTCACAGCACAACGCAGACACGCCCACAAGGGACTAATTTTCTGGCACGGTTCTTTTACCTTTTAAATGTATATGGTGGGCGTCTGCATAGCGTATGTCCTTCTGCTGCAACTGCCCTTTCCAACGCTGTATTGGGTGTTGTGATTGGTGCTGTGGTTCCTGAGATTACCCGCCTCGAAGGTTTGGGCTCTCTCTTTATTATATTAGTATAGATATAGATTGAAATGTTGTGCAAATAGTTTCCACATTGCCTCTAAGTTTAAGTTGACTGCTCTGTGCTAGGCTACCAGAGGATTGAGCACAGGTTAATTTAGGGTTGACTTCCGCCTTACCCAGACAAGGATTATGTTAGCTGTTTGAGCAGGACTCACAACCCAGTAAACTAACAACCCAATTTCTTACAGGTACAAAACACAGATTCATCACAACTATTTGAGATCAATATCCGCACTATTGACCTGATCTGATCATCTGGAAGGCTGAAATAGGAAAACGTTTACTCTTGGATCTCACAAATTGGGTGCAGCAGAAAGAGGCAGACTAACAAGAGGCGGCACCATAAGGAGCAGTGGCAATGACATTTTGCCTATGCAATATGTTTGATAAATGCTGCCCCCAGAGAAATTGGCAAAAGGGAAATTATAGTGGTTTAGCTGTTTGGGTTTACTCAGTTGCTCATAGTCAGGCTGCATTTTACTAAAGTGAGTTCACTGAACTTTAACTCGGTTGTAAAAGAGGGGGAATCTAAATGGTCTGTCAACTAGGAAGAGCCCCTAAGAAGTCCTTCTCTTCCTCTTGGTGCTTACCTTCCCCTCTTAATTTTACTCTTGATATGTCTCATCCTGGTCCTATAAAACCTTCCTCTAGGTCTTCCTCATGGTGCTCCTCCTGATTTTGATCCACCTCAAGGTCCTGGTTTTGTCCTGACCCTTCTTGTATTAGTACTTCCTGCCCCCCATACCCCTGATCTTTTTCTGATCTCTAATCCTATTCCTCCTGGATTATATCATCTCCTCACTCTTGTGGACCTTCTTATTCATCCCATTGTTTTAGTCCTGACCCCATGGCCCTTGCCACCTTCTCTTAAACCAGCTTTCCCTTCCCAGCCACCTCTTCCTCCTAATCACCCACACATAGGGCCCCTCAACCTACTCATCCTGGCCTTGTTAGGTTCTAGTCTTCATGGTCCAGCCGATTCTGTTCATCCTGCTTTTGATCCTCCCGGTCCATCTCCCCCCCCAAGCCCTGGTCCTATTCTCAGTTCTACTTGTCCATTTACAGCCCCTCCTATTTCTCTTCTTCATAATCTTTCCAATGCCAGTCCTCCTGATCATATTTCCCCTGATTCTGGCCTCCTTCTGCTAGACCACTTGTCCCTGATTTCACAGACCTAGCCAGAGTTTGGTATCATAGTTCTCTGGCACGGTAAACAACCTTTACAACGAAACTTTTACAACGCACTACCATTACGACGCAACTTTTACAACGCAAACCATTACAACGCATTGCGCTGGGGGGCGCTTAAGGATAGGGAATAGGTTTAATGTACTATCCAACACCTTCCCTACTATCCACGGGGACTGGAGTTGGAATATTAAATTAAACTATTCACTATCCAGCGCCCCAAAGCACTATGCGTTGTAAAGGCATGCGTTGTAAAAACCGCGTTGTAAAGGCATGCGTTGTAAAAGCATGTGTTGTAACGTCATACATCCCTCTGGCACATATCTTCTTGGTTTTTGTCCTTCTGGCCATAGTCCCATGGCCATTGTCCTTCTAATACTTTTTATCTTCCTGGTTGTGTTCCTTTTGGCCTTGGTCCTCTTGGCCATAGTCCTCCAGTCCCAGGTTTTCTTTCCTGGATCCTTCTGCCCATATCTCTCTTGAGCTTCATGGTTATGGTCCTGTTACTGTTTGCCCTCTGGGACTCAAGGTCCCTTTGACAATTTTCGTCCTGCTGATGTTTCTAGACTTACAGCTGGTGGTCCTCTTCCACCTCCTGACCTTTCCCCCAGATCATTAAGTTAAAACTTTCAAGGTAATCACCCAGGTTTTTGTTTCCTCTGTTTGTGCTTCCCAAATTTGTTTCTAGGTACTGGCAGAGCTTGTCCACTAAAAACCTCTGGGATTAAGACAACTACTACAGTGAACTATGTGTAAACACTAAGCATATGATTAATGCATGAGCTGGAGGGATAATAATACATTCCCTTTTTAAAGATTTGAAATTTCATAAAAACAGCATAGAGAGTTTATTTGTGTAATATACAAAGTGAAGGTCACAGATCTGTATTTATTTAGGATTTCTCAGTGGGCTAATGATTTTGATACAGAGAACCCGTGAGTCTTAAGTTAAAATCCTGTAACTCACACACATACATCAAAGAGCTGCACGTGAACTGCAAGGCAGAGGTTAAGAGCCTTGCAGGTTTTTTCTCAATTATTTGTTAATCTGTGGTTGTTAAAATGATTTCTTTAGGTATTATTAAACACTCAGTAAGCGTTATATAAATGGTTATAAGTATTTTTAATTCACATTTTCACAAGGCATGTTTAAAGCTCTACCCCCTATTTACAGAGCTTGAGAGTGACAAAAAAACGTGTTCACATTTCTTTGTGTTTTAGCAGCCTATGAAGTGACATGCAATTTTTGATTGCACTAATGGGTGTCTGCCTACGTTAGACATCAAGATAATGCAAGCACCCTTTCACCCTTTCACATCCACATGCTACCAGCTTTGTCCCAGTTGCTGAATGTCCTTTAAAAGCACCTGTTTAAAAGAAAGTTGGAGAGTGCCCAAATGTTCACTCAGTATTTCGGACATGGTCAGTATGATTCGCTAGGACCAACCTGGATCCTGGATCTGACGCTGTAATGAATGTTGAATCGGAAATTCATCTGAGCCCCTCCTTAAGTATCAAGTATTGCCAGTTTAAACATGAGACAACCACATAAATGTCTTTCCGGCTCAGCGATCACAATCATGTAGCTGCTGCAGTTCATATTTCGGGATGTGATTGCACAATAGAGGTGGTAAAATGTAAATCTTGAATATGGCAAGATTGAGCAGGCACCCCCCATGCCTAAGGGAGGGGGCCATGGGGCCCTTAAAAGGGGTGGCTGGTTATGGAAGGGCTGGTTGGGTTGATGTAATTGGGAGGCGGTGCAGAGAAATGAAACGTAGCAGGTATTTAAGGCAGTGTCTAGGGGGTTTCATTCTCTTTGTCCCCTTGGACAACAGCAAGGCTACAGGAGCATCGTTGACCATCCACCCACCAGGCAGAAGAGCAAAGCTTCACAGGGTCGGAGTGTGGTGGAGTGTTGACAGTTAAATGCACAACAATGGAGGTGCAGCCATTCAATAGGCCCCAGGAGGGGATAGATTCCTCGTGTGAACTGGGTAGGCGGGGAGGAGGGACTGACCTGCCGGTAGCCCTGGACTCTACTGCCCTAACCCACAATGCATGGTCTGAGTAGAATCTTGGGGTGGTTGCCTGTTTTCAGGTTCCCCAGTGGGCCGGTGCAATATGCTGTGCCCTGGATGTAAAATAATGCAACTATTGGCTGTAGCGCATTGTGGCTTGCTGGCATAATGTGCGCAGCAGACTGGTAGATTGGTGGACAAGATGGCCAAGTTCAAATGTACGGCCAAGTTCTAGAGTACGGCCGAGTTAAAGTGTAATTTCATATCTAATTTCCTTACTGTTGGCTGTAGCGCGTTCGGGTCTGCCGGCACAGTATGCACAGTAGAATGGGTGATTGGTGAACCGAGACGGCCAAGTTCAAATGTCCAGCCAATTTCTAATGTACGGCCGAGTTAAAAGTCAAATTGTAATGTCGTACCTAATTTCCTTACTGCGATTGACATGATGATGCAGATATAAAGTGATGCTGTGAATAATTGTTATATACCCAAGAAGTATACTTTTCTCTGGTAATGGTCTGTGGTGAATTACCTTGATTGATGTGAATAAAAGGCTACGCCGTGGACAACATACTCTGATTCTGAGAGTTATTGGGCGTAGCCGGGCAGAAAGGGGATGGAATTTGGGGAGGAGGGAATGTCATGTTGTGCGCTTATTATCAAGAATTCCCTAAAAATCTGGCAACCCAAATAGGTACATTTGTCCATTTTTAATTCATATTCATCAGAATAAAATGTAAACTGGAGGCAAAACACTCAAGCAGAGTACAGTTATAGACAACGGCGGACACAGTGACTGCACTCTCCTGCTGTGTTCCCTTTGTATGAAGATCAACAGTCATTCAGATTGGGTGTGCATTGACCACTCCAGCACCTGCCGTTGTTTAGTGCTAACTGCAACGCAGAGGAATGTTAAACCCAAGATATGGAGTGCTGCACCACCCGTTGTGTTGACAAAGTTGTTTTTCATTGAATCTTTATAGTCTTTCTCAGGTTTTCTCAAACAGTCATTTATTGCAAAAAAACAAATTACAGGAAATTGTCAGCCAACGTGTTTCGTTCATAACAATGAACTTCTTCAGGACATACAATCACGTGACGTCTCCAATAAGAAAAAGCGGGTACAATGGGCTGGGTGGACCTCCTTGATAAGGGCTCACAATCTGGAGAACACAATAACTGCAGCCTTCTGCTCCATCTAGTGAGACTGTTTAAGAAAACCTGAGAAAGACTATAAAGATGTATTGAAAAACAACTTTGTATACACAACGGGTGGTGCACCCCTCCAAATCTTGGAAGCAAAACACTGTTTTATTTTATGCTTCTTGTTCAGCAAGAATTATAAGGAAATCATTTCTAAGTACTATTCTTTTATCCCTTATAAGCAATTCATAACAATGAGTCCTACAAGACATTCCACCTGTTATAGTGGATGGCCTCTGGGATCCCATTCAGAAACCTTTTTGTGAAACATCACACTGGTCCTTAAATATCAATAATTTTATTTCAGGGATACCTGAGAGTACAGGATGGAATTAATATAGTCATTTACTGGTTTGTTTGCTAGCTATCAATAGTAATGTTGGAATAGGCACAAATGTCTTGCTTTATTGCTGTTCAGAGTGTTGAAATGGGGCCAGAAAGAGCCCTGATGGGCAGAATATTTGTCAGGCTGTCCACCTAAGTTACTAGATTTGATTCTGAGAAATGGGCAACATCAAGCAGCATATCTCACAGCTAACCCTCAACAAAAGTAACAGTCTAGCTCTAGTTTGAACCTTGATGACAGGTGCTATCCACTGCAGCAGCTCAGCTGATCAGATCAAGCCACCTTCCCCATTGTCTTGAAATGCTCCGTGTCAACTCACCAACGTTGATCAAATAATACAAAGGACCTTGAGCGTATCTTTCAGGAATCATCCACGGTGTTCCCTCCAATGGACACATTAACCCCATGAGACTTCTTGCACCCCAGCGCCAACCCAGAGATCCTACTATAGGACCTCGACAACACAGTATGCACGACCTATTGACGCTATTGAGGATCGTTTTTTGGTGGGTTTTATTGAGTATAATATCTATTTTCTGCATGCCGCACATGCTTCATTTATTCTAGCATGTTTCTGTGATTTTCACTTCTACATTTTTGGCTATATTCTATTAGTGTAAATGTGATTGTGGGCTTTGAATTTCCTACATGTTTTGTGGCACTATCTTTCTTTTAATGCACATACAAAATATCCTAGGAGATATTTGTGACCTCCGTGGATACCTGTACTTAAATCTTGGTGACTGGTTATCCTTTTCGGATTCTCAGAAGAATATTATTTTTTCTGTGTGCACCATTAGCATTTTTTTCCTATTTGATAGTTTTTTCCAACACATATAATTCTTTTCTTTGCTCCACCCTTTGGTGTTTCTATTTCAGCACGACCTCTCGGTATTCTGAATTTTAACATGGAATCTGATAGTGTTATTTAATAAGCCTTTGTTAATGTTCAATAGTCACTATTTGCCCGACTCCTGTTTATATTGTCTGTGTCTACATCCTTGTTAATGACCCCACTGTATTCTCAAACTTCTTCTCTTGATCGTTCTGAGTTATAGATCAGCATACCTTAGTTTTTTTTTTTGTGTGAAACTTATTTTCCACATTAGTTTGAGACAAAAATGCTGAATATTATGATTAAGAAAAAACTACCAAAAACAACAATAAAATGTACATGTGCACTTTGCATGTGTGTAGAAAAATGATACTAAAAGCGAGTTAAGTTGAACCATCCAGCACCATGTGTTTGGTTAGTTAGAGAGTGGTATAATTAATAAACATAGTGATTTTGTGATGATTTAGTAATTGATTACTTTATATTTCCAACAAAGATGTCGTGAAAATGAAGTAGAGAGCATTTCATAGCAGAGTGATGTAAACATATATTGGTACAAAACCTCTATGTTATAAGCTAGAACTTTGACATTTTCAAAACAGATGTCTAATAATATATAGATTCTGGATTTATGTAAACGATTTTAGTCGCATGATTTAAAAAAATATTTTATACTGTGCTACTTTTGAGAATGTAGGCCAAAATGACCATTGCATAATTATATGTATTAATCACTGACAAACATTCCAGAAAGTTTATAAATGATATATTTGCGTAATATTAAATGGTTTTTAACATAAACTAGGAGTTTTTTTAGGATTTTTACACTAAATGAAGTATGAGTTTTTAAAAGGTGTTTGAGTTGACTTTTCCCTTTAGGCGGTGTCTTTTTCATAGTCTAACTACAATGAACTTTGACACTTTTTAAAATGTTGCTTATGTGTTCTGATCATGCCACATTCCCTAAAGAGCAAACTGGACACTGTTTCTTAATTCTCCTTTGTGTGGATTTCATGTGAACCTAAACTTTTGACCGCATTAATGGACAGCAACATTATTAAAACTCTTGTCGATAAATCTGTGAGGATACAATGTACTGTCATTCTCATGAGTCTCAGGAGAAGATATCCCAGGGTATCAATTTGTACCTGCTAAACGGAAGAGTGGTCACATGGGATCGCTCCACAGTGGATTTACAACAACGTCATGATGACAAATAAGCACTATAAAGAATATTGGATATTGGAAGAGTGGGGCCCAGCTTCGGCTTCAACTCTTTTCGAAGCTCCCATACTCTGAGCTCTTTCACCCTTACCTGATTTGGCTTCTTGAGGACTCTCTTAGAAATGCTCTTGAGAACTGTGTCATTGCCATTGTGCCATCACTTCCTTGACTCTAAATTGCCTGCCAAACTATCTTGTTTTTGACATTTCCTTAAGCTAAAGAACTTATCTACTGGACTATTTGGAGCTGTCTGTGAGAATTCAGACTTGAACTTTCTGATTAAATACTCCATTTACCTTTGCCTTTACTTATGGACTTCTTCTAGCGGACTTTAACTTTAATCCTATGTCCCTATGAGAGATTTCTAATTGAACCATCTTGTTACCTTGGAAACTATCCTTTGCATTCTTTGATTAAATTTGACTTAATGTTTGGATTTGTGCTGCGTGCATCAGTATGCCATGACAGAATTACTAAAAATGTTACTTACTAGTATTAATTTTGAATCTCTAATACAATAATCTTTTATTTTAAGATTTGTTGTGATTTATTTATTAGAGAATTCATGTTCTTTCTAAGAAACAGTGCTTTGTAGTTGGCTACCAATTAATAGTCCTCATTGGGTAGACCAACAGTGGGTAATTCTAGATTTCACCCCTTACTAGGTCGAAGAAAGGTCCATCAGAGGATCAATGCCTCTGTGATAAAATATAAGTGGAAGATTTTATAAATGAGCTCTCCCATGGGACTGGTGCTAGAAGACAGTCAGTGAGAAAGTAAAGAGTGCTTCTGCTACCACATTAGTTTTAAGTGGGCTAGGAATTCATTGAGGGAATGGTACCTAGCGATTTAAATTCATCCATTTCCCAACCCTGTTCTCTGTTGACCTGTTAAAAGGAAATTAATTAGCCTGAAGTTATTTTGTTTTCTATGCATTAAAAGAAAATTCTACCTGACCTGAAATGAAGAACATTTATCTATATTTAGTAGGTTTTATTTTATAAAGATTTTGGGGTATTTTTACTCAGTTTTTTTGATGCATTGCATTGCGTCAATGGGAAATACAAATAGAGCATCGCATCTACAAGGATATGGCAATATTTTTCCCTACCCCAGAACCAGTGCACTTTTGACATGCCATGCACCAATGCTGACACCCTTGCACCATAGTTCAAGAGTGGGTGCATACTGTCAAGCACAGGTTTTGTACTGGAAGCGTCCACATCAAACAATGCTTTAATACTTTTCCCACTTTGTATGTCTGCTGTCCACTGCAGCACACATGAAGTGCCACAAAACTTTTCAGCAGCACTCTATTTAGTTTTTTCACGTCTTTTTAATTGTCTCAGAATTACTGTTAATGGGGGTGTAGGTAAATTTCAGGGAAGGTGAACCCAAGATTGTAATCTGCTACCTGTAATGAGGGCCTCATGGTCTTGGATATAATAAATGAATGGTACATTTTAACCTATCCTGGAATCACTTAATTGAGTCAAGAATATATATAAAAAAGATATGTTCTCTCCTTGCCCTATTTTTAGCATTCTTAGCATTTGTCTTGTACATTTACGAAAAAAACGTTCATGTTTAACATTGTCCTCAGTAGCTTGCTGTGTTGCACTTTTACTCCCTGAGTTCTCTTTACCCACATTGTTGCAAGATGCTAATATCTCAAGTGTATGCTTTTCTCGAAACTCAAATGTAGCCATACAATATTCACTTAAAATAACATAGAATCCTCATAACTCCTTACAGTTGGCCCACACCAGCAGTGCTGGCAGTGCCCTAGCAGTGATTGTCTGAATGAACGTCCTCTTCCTCCCTCAGATAAATATCTATTTCTGTATTCCTTTTTTCTTTGTCTTGTTCCTGCACTCATCCTCAACATTGAGTGATGCAAGTAGCCTGGTAGGCTGACACAAGATTTTTATTTGGCCAATTAAAGCCCATAAAATCACAGTAATAAATTCAATCTTCACGTTCAAAGCAGGGATAAAAACTAAATAAAATTGTATGATGAATCCTAAACATAAATCATATCAAAGCCCCACAATTTTCAAAATTAAGACTCATAATTCTTTCCTAGCTTTATAGCAACAACAATTAAACTAAGTACATAAAAACAAGTTTCCTGAATAGGTAGAGAGTGCAAATATCCCAAGCCATCTTTATATGATGTGCAATAAAATATGGTATACTACCTGGACTCTTAACAAGCGATACACATTACAAAATAACATAAAATGTGCAGTTGATTGCAAAGAGACAGCATCACATAGGCAACAAGAGAAAAAAATGATTCAAGTGCCAGCCGAAGGAAAGGCAACTAGGTGATGGACAATATTTGTTCTTAACCCTGTCAAATAAAATTCGTACTGAGGGTTGATAAGCCAGGCTAAACAGGAATTGAGACACAAGGCATTAAAAATGTGCATATCGCAGTACCCATACTGAGGGACCTTTCCATTCAGCCCTCCTCCCTCTATCAAGCAAAAATTATTTTGACCCTCTATTTTGTGTAAGGACCTATTGCATTTGGAGAGTTAAAAAGGGTACTTAGACCTATATTACTCATAGTTTTTTGTCATTTTCAGCTTTGGGTGTATATTAGCACCTTGGCTGCTGAAGATATTCCCCTGCTGTGCTGGGCCATAATGTTAATGGGTGTGGTCATGACGAGCTCAGCTCGTCATGAGCACACGAGCACTGTGCCTCATGACGAGCTGAGCTCGTCATGAGCACCGAAGGGGTTAGAATATCGATCACAAAAATAACTTGCTACAAAAATATAGCAGAAAGAATTTTGAAACAAAAATACAATAAAGTTCAGTTTCTATATAGGTTAGTATAGACTTAGGGGCCGGGTACGATCTCGCTACAAATGCCTACAGACGGGGTCCGGAATGAGCAAATCCGATTTGGAGCCTATGTTTCCAACCAAATCTTCCCCCATTCCAAACAACAAAGTACAATGCAAAGATCTTGTCCGCATCAACCGAATCGTTTCCGAACCTGATCCTGCCAGCCTGACTCGTTTGCAGCTGAATCGTGCCACACAATGGAGCCGGCTTCCGTACGAGCGAGTACAATGGACGATTCAGACAGCTGTATCAACTTGGTCTCAGCGAGACAAAACAGCTCTGGGAATTGGACTTAAGGGGGCTGTAGCGGCCCCCCTTTATCCAGGGTTCTCTGAATAAGTCCCGGGGGTACCCATGGGTGCCCCTTTTCCATGCATGCACAGTGTGGCGGGTACCATGGGGTGCCCGCCACAGGGTGTACACTTTTCCCCACCCACGCCTTTTTGCTATAGGAGCCTGTGTACCCTTTTAGTATACAGGCTCACATAAAGTTCAATGGGAGTCCGAGTGAACCACGGCCGTCATCATTCAGGTTTATCAGAATTGGTCGCTCGGACTTGCGGTGAACAATTTGCCACGAAAGCCCTCCAGATCAGAGTCGTACGGAGGGGTTTCCTTGCGAGACCGTACTCGGCCCCTTGGTATTCTTAAGTTCACATCTGCGTTCATAGAATAAATGTAAATAGATTGACAGTATGCCTCAGACAGATAGAATAGATTAGAACTTTCATAAATTGATGTTTAGTAAATATTGATGAAGCATATGGTTTCAAAAGACCACTAGGGCAAAATATATTTAGATAAGTATAGATTTTGCATGCTTAACTCCCCATCTATGTATCTTCCATAGATCGTTTTTTCCCGTGTTGAGCTTGAGGTAGTTGTTCTTCATCCAGTTGGAGACGTTCCTCATCCAGCTGTGGAAGTTGGTTTTTCATCATGGTGGGGTCCATTAAGGGAGAAACGATGAGCTGGGTTTTGTCCTCCTCAGAGATAATGTTGTGGGTTCGGATGATCTCTGCTAGTGAACTCAAGTAGATGTTGAAGAGGACTGGACTGAGGGATGAGCCTTGAGAGGCACCACAGATGGTGTGCTTGGGTTGTGAGGTGAAGGGAGGGAGACAGATTCTCTGGATGATCTACATGAGGAAGGATGCCATCCATCGGAGAGCGTTGTCTTTGATTTTAATCTGGTGCAGTCAATTGATGATATGTGGTGGGAGACGTGTCAAAGGCTGCTGAGCGGTCAAGAAGGATCAGGCGGCCGATTCTCCTCTGTTGGATAGGGTGCAGATGTGATCTGTTGTGGCGATCAGTTCCGTCTCAGTGCTGTGGTTAGCTCTGAATGCTGATTGGGAGGGATCTAGCAGGTTGTTTCTTTCCAGGTGTTTGGTGAGTTGGAGGTTAATGGCCTTCTCCAGGACTTTGTGAGGGAACAGGAGTAGCGAGGTGGGGCGGTAGTTCTGGAGATTACTAGGACCTGCAGAGGGGTTTCTTGAGGAAGGGTCTGACCGTTTCCAGGCATCGGGAAAGGTGGCTGTGGCAATGGAGGCGTTGAGTATGGCGGAGAGTTGGTGGCTGATTTCTTCGCTTCCTAGGTTGAAAAGTCGATGGAGGCATGAGTCGGTGGGTGCTCCTGAGAGGATGGAGATCAATAATGCAGTTGTGTTCGGTATGCTGAGTTATTCCCATATGGTGGGCAGGTGGGTGGCGGCTGTCTTCATGGGGTGGGGATGTTGAGGAGGTTAGTGGGTTGGGAATCGAAGTTTCCTTATAAAGGGGCTATCTTGTTGTGGAAGTGGTTTGCAAACACTTTGAGAGTTCCTTTGAGGAGGGGATGAATTTTCGGTGGATGATGGACAGGTGAACTCTCCGACGAAGATGAAGAGTTCTATGGTCTGATTGGTGCTGATCTTGATGCCGGGTGTCAGGGGCCTCCTTTTTTGTGACTTTAAGTCGGTGGTGTTAGTTGTTGAGGGCATGCTTGATAGTGCCTTGATCAATGTTTTTCTGCAGGTGAGTAATTTTCATTCTAGTTGTTTGCATCTGTGTTTCACTGCGCTGAGCTCCGGGGTGTACCAGCTGGCTAATTTAGTGGATCTATGCTTTCTGGCTGAAGAAGGAACAACAAGCACACAAGAGCGCCTTGGAGCAATAGAAGTGAAACAAAGGGGTTTAACCACATGACTGCTGGCCATTTTCCCCCCCTGTGCTGGAAAATGCCATTTTGCTGTTTCCATGACTCGTCATCAGCACACGACACCCGTGGGTGATGACGAGCTGAGCACGTCATCAGCATCGAAAGAGTTAAGCCATAGTGGATGCCGCAAAGTTCTCCGTATTGAAACGATATTGCCCATGGTAGGTTGCTGACAACATGTCAGGTCACGGCTCTGCCTCTTTTAGTCCATGCAAATTCGACACGACGTTCCTGATGCGTTCCTGATGCGCCGTTAGACTTCCGACGCGGGACCCGCATGGATAGCGGTGGGGCTTAAATCTAACTACAAATACCAAGATGCAAATGGTGAACACGCCCACATGGGCGGGACTATAAAACCATCACGAGTGCGGTGTGAACTCTTGCTGCCTCATCTCCTTAGAAGCCGCAATCAATGATAAAGAGTGCCAGGTCACCCGAAACGCGTTTGGAACTGCTGGCTTAAATCACGAGCTGAAACCTGTTATGTTACATGCCCTGCGAGTGCTCCAATAGAAAGGACTGCTAAACGACTGTGTGTGGCACCTTCACTGTTGGGAGCAACTTTGTTTTGGATATATATATATAGGTCAAGGCGTTTTTTTGGTATTTCACCCACGGGGGTGGAGCAATCTCCACAGTAGCAGGAAGGGGCGGAACATATAAAGCCTGAATCAACTCACCTGCACTTTGTAAGCAACACCCACGGCGCTGAAGAAGGCAGACCACGCCGAAATGCATTCGCCAGAGCGGGTGTACCTGGACTTCAATTTGCCATCTGTTTCCTGATTAAAGGTGCCTCCAAACGTCTCCCCTTGAGTTGGCCTTTTCTTTCTTCGTGGAGGAAAGTGGATGTACATTGGTAACGCGACCCCCAGTGACGCGTTTAAAAGGCTCCCGCAGCGTAAGCGGCTTTGCTTCTCACTGGATCCACTTCGGTGCTTTCCTTTCCTGGGTACAGGAACAAGCAAGGCTCACCTCCAGAACTCGGATGGATTGGGAGCGGTGTAGGTGTCATCTGACATCACGCTGGTTGAGGTATGATTTGCCTTGCCCCCGCTTTATTTCCCTGAGTGCAAGAGGTGGTTGCGGATGGGGACTCGAGGGGGCACCTGAAGTTGGGACAGCTGGACATTGGGGCTCAACATAGATTGCTCCACCTAACGCATTTCCTGCCAGCATAGTAAGGAGCATGCTGGGACCTGTAGGCGCTGAACATTTTGTGTCCACAAGGAGGTCAAGGCGTTTTTTTGGTATTTCACCCACGGGGGTGGAGCAATCTCCACAGTAGCAGGAAGGGGCGGAACATATAAAGCCTGAATCAACTCACCTGCACTTTGTAAGCAACACCCACGGCGCTGAAGAAGGCAGACCACGCCGAAATGCATTCGCCAGAGCGGGTGTACCTGGACTTCAATTTGCCATCTGTTTCCTGATTAAAGGTGCCTCCAAACGTCTCCCCTTGAGTTGGCCTTTTCTTTCTTCGTGGAGGAAAGTGGATGTACATTGGTAACGCGACCCCCAGTGACGCGTTTAAAAGGCTCCCGCAGCGTAAGCGGCTTTGCTTCTCACTGGATCCACTTCGGTGCTTTCCTTTCCTGGGTACAGGAACAAGCAAGGCTCACCTCCAGAACTCGGACGGATTGGGAGCGGTGTAGGTGTCATCTGACATCACGCTGGTTGAGGTATGATTTGCCTTGCCCCCGCTTTATTTCCCTGAGTGCAAGAGGTGGTTGCGGATGGGGACTCGAGGGGGCACCTGAAGTTGGGACAGCTGGACATTGGGGCTCAACATAGATTGCTCCACCTAACGCATTTCCTGCCAGCATAGTAAGGAGCATGCTGGGACCTGTAGGCGCTGAACATTTTGTGTCCACAAGGAGGTCAAGGCGTTTTTTTGGTATTTCACCCACGGGGGTGGAGCAATCTCCACAGTAGCAGGAAGGGGCGGAACATATAAAGCCTGAATCAACTCACCTGCACTTTGTAAGCAACACCCACGGCGCTGAAGAAGGCAGACCACGCCGAAATGCATTCGCCAGAGCGGGTGTACCTGGACTTCAATTTGCCATCTGTTTCCTGATTAAAGGTGCCTCCAAACGTCTCCCCTTGAGTTGGCCTTTTCTTTCTTCGTGGAGGAAAGTGGATGTACATGTATATATATATATATATATATATATGCAGACGAGAGGTTGCACGAATAATAAAAAACCATCAAATTCACCTATTTGGGTCCGGCTCGTTCTTAATATCCAGTAAAATGGTATGCAGACGAAGTTCCTGGCATATATATATATATATATACATATACATATATATATATTTATTGGTTTGCTGATTATTTTGACCCTGTTTGATAAATCTTCATAAAACTTTATCAAACAGAAGTTCATCCACCACAACTCCTTTCTTGAAAGTTTCTGAATGATCCATCTAGTGGGAGCTGAGAAAAAAGGTGGGTCCCAAATTGTAAAATATCCATGCACTTTCCTTAGTCATCTTTAAGACAGGTTTTAGCAAAAATTTCTGGAGTAAATTACACTAAATTTGCTAGAAAGCTAGATCTTGGTCCACAGATTGTGCTTTGTGTAATTTGGTGGTAATCCATTCAGTAGTTTTTGAGATATTACGCGTAAAATATAATTTTATATTTTGGCAGTTGGGCTCACAAGTGGCACGCAACCTCCTGTGAGAGCAAAGCATCAAAAATTAGGTACTGTGATTGGTTGAGAGGCCCATTTCCCCGTGAGTCTTCAGGCTCTTGTGGGAGTGAGAGGCTCCAGCGAGTCTCCTGAGAGCTGAGCGCTCTGAACGGCTCGCTGTTAGAACGTTAGAAATGAAATGGCCACCATTACTGTGTACGATGAAAAATTGGAGGTGTTGTGGAAATTAAATGACAAAAGATATATAAGGGGTCAGCAGGAAGTCATTTTATCATCCTAGATTTAGAGAGGAGGTGTTTGAGGGATAACTACTGTGAAGAAAATAAATGTTTATTGTTTTTGATGAACTTTTACGACCTTGCAGGAATCTCAACTGTACACGAATAAGTAAAAGGAGTAGTAGAGTTCTCAATACACTCCATTAGCAGGAAAGCATATTGTGGTCATTGCTTTTGAGGGGTAGTGTGTAAAAGGCTGTGATGATTAGAAAGTGAAATTTTGTTTTTAGATGTTTCGATGTGTGAGACTCTCACGAGAAAAGTAGTAACAGGTGGTGATGTTTGAGGACGCTCTGCTATGCGCACTTATTATGCATTAAAGAGTCTTACTGGAGATGGTGTTTATCAAACTCTACTATTTATGCTCATTGGTTTGAGACGAGTTGTGGGTAGAATTAAGGCACTGTTTGCAAATATTGCAACTTTCATAAGAAATACACCACAGACTATTAAATAATATTTACTAACAACAGTGCACACTCAATCCAACAGCTGTCAAACAAGCCCCTATTAACCAAATATACACAAGATTTGAAGGTGCTAAACATCCTACTACTGGCACCGTTCAAGTCAAGTCAAGTCAAAAGGTACTTCTTTCAGCCACTAAAAGTCATAAAAGTAAACATTTTAAAAGAAATACATTGCGTCAGAGGTACATTCAATTAATAAAACCAGAATCACCGAAAAAGATAATATATGAACAGCCGAGCGGCCAAGGTTCAAGTTTTGAACTTACAGTAGGTACATTATGTAAAGTGCAACAGTGCTAAAGATAAAACCAGAAGCTGTTGGCAATGTAAGATAAAGTGCACATGCTAACACAATGAGAATCCTGAGCCCGCAACAGGAGAAACAGGCTAGCTGCTGCAAGCACAGCTTTTTCCTGTATCTACTAGCCCCTGGTAAAAAATTTGCAATCCCAAAGCAGACCATGGGGAAGCTAACATTTGAAGGTATAACAGTGCAGGCCTGACTTGGGTAAATTGGCGATCTCTGAGCAACGGAAGTATTCACTTTTTGTGCAATGGTTTATAACAATCATAGAAAAAGATTAAATGTAGGGTTTTTTGCTCTGCAAAGTTGTCACATGGGCAGGGTTTTAGGATGCCAGGTTTCGTAAATCCTTGGGGAAATGCCAATAGCTAGGGGACCAAATGCAGACAGAATCTAGTCAACACAAAACAATGATGTGCATTACTAACTAGAAGTAGATACGGTTGTATCAGTCGACGCAAGGTCAGTGTGACAAATCTTCTAACAGTGGGCTTTGCTAACTCCTTCTCTTCCCTGGACCCCTGCCATTTGTCCAAGAACTGCTGTTTGATGTTCCTAACACCTGCTTTACCCACCGGCTTAGGGCTCAGGTATAGGTCTGGGCAGCTGAGCCATTTTGTCAGTTCCATTACATATTTTAACCAGGGAATGTGCAGTGCCCCTCCAGCGCTGTACAGTCAGTAATTATAAGCTGATTTAAGTTAATGATGGGCCAGTCCCAAATTCTCAGCCAACGCAACAGAGGGGCTAAAGGCATCAGATCTGAGATGAGTACCACCCCCAGTTCTTAGTGTAAAGTGTATGCCGGGGTAGTGGGCGGGACTGCCAAGAACTTACGCATGAATTTGTTTTTAGTCCCCTGAATATCCTTCACATCTTTGTAACCCCAGACATTACACCCATATGTTGCTATGGGAATACATTTTTCTTTGTAGATCTTCAGCAGGACCCTTATATTTTTGAGAAGTTCAGAGTGGCCCCTGCCGCTCTGACTAAAATATTCTTTTTATGCGTTATGTGTGCACACCAGGACCCTCGTTCCTCAAATAGTACCTGTAGATAGGGGAAAGTACGCCCTTTAGTTAACTCAGCGCCCTTGCAGTAAAATTTAGCCTTAGCAGCTTTTTGGGAGCCTACTGACACGGTGTGTAATTCAGTGAAGTTTGTCATCAGGTCTAGTGAATCAATAAAAACTATCAAACCATTTAAAAGTTGTTGTAGGCCCACAGCTGTTCTAGCAAGTAGGACCGCGTCGTCTGCATACAGTAGTGAAAGGATCTTCTTGGTACCGGCCCTGGGTATATCTTTACAGCTTGATATTAAAAAATCCCCTAGCTTGTTAATGTAGAGTGTAAACAGCAAGGGGGCCAAGATGCAGCCCTGTCGAACCCCTCTCTTAACTGTTCAGGTATCCGTCAAACCATCATCCCTATTGTATCTAACCGCGGCCCTGGTGTTGTTGTGGGCAGTGTGTATAAAAAGCCATCAAATTTATGTCTAAGCCCATATTATGTTAAATCATCCATAATTTAGACCTATTTACACAATCAAAACCTGATTTTAAATCAATAAAAGCCAAGTGTAAAATTTCTTTCTTGGCAATAGTATACTTTCCAATCACTAAATGCAACTTTAGGCATTGGTCCAGCATCCCTTTGCCCCACCTAAAACCGTACTGTAAATCAGAAATAACATTAAATCTAAAAGCGAGATTGGTCTATACCCATTTTAATAATGGGGATGATAACAGTCCCCCCCAATCAAGGACATGCTTGTCCCTAATGGAGTTCTCATTCATCACTAAAGATAGGACGAACCACTGAGGTGGGGGCACTGCGATCACCCATAAGATCATCATCTCCGTAATGGAATCAGACTCCTTCAAATATAACTCATTTGAATATCTAACTACCATGATTAAGACGAGTGACAGCAAAAGGCTAAACTGCCATCTCCTCTACCATCCTCCTGGAAACACCCCTCTATTTGGAGAACACCTTTCAGACCTGATAATGCACTGCTCTCTCCTAGATGCCAACAACATAATATTAGGCGACCTCAACCTAATTTGGACTGATGAAAACAACTCTCTGATCCAATCCCTCAACGAACCTCTTCGCAACAATAATCTTACCCAGCACTGCACCGATGTTCATAAATCACTAGACACTGATCGATGCTCTCTACTCATTCTCCTGGACTTATTGGCAGCCTTTGACACGATTGACCACAGACTGCTCACCAATGGACTGCGGGAAAGGGTCGGAGCAGATGAGGTGGTCTTATAGTGGTTTTCCTCCTTCCTGCAGAAACGCACCCAAAGAATAAAAATTAAAAACTGCACATCAGACCTATGCCCCGTAAACACGGGTGTCCTGCTAGGCTCAGTTCAGACCTTTGCCCCGGAAACAGGGGTGTCCTGCAAGGCTCACTTCTCTCCCCATCACTATTCAACATTTACATGGAGCCCCTCTCTGTGATATTCGAAAAGGCTAACATCCCCTTACACCTATATGTGGACGACACCCGGATCTACCTAGAAAGAAACTTCCGCCATTGATGACATACAGAGACTAAACATCACCCTAAAATAAATCCAACACTGGCTATCCCTCAACCACCTGAAACTCAACCAAGACAAGACAGAAATCCTCATCATAGCCAACAAAGACCGGACCCCCAAGTCACAGAATGGTTAAAAACCATTATTGCTCTCAATTGCACTCTCACCCCGGCAGACTCCGTAAAATCACTGGGAATCACCCTGGACCCAAACTTAGACATGGTCAAACACATCAAGAACACCACTAATAGCACTTTTCGTAACCTAAAACTGCTCAACAAAATAGAACCATTCATCCCTCCCAGTGACCTCAAACAAGCGACTCAATGCCTGGTACTATCTAGTTTAGACTACGGGAGCGCAACCCACACAGCAAAATTCCACCTAGGTCCCCTCAGAACAACTCTAAATGCAGTAGCCAGGATGGTCACTGGAATAAAAAATATGATCACATCTCTCCTGCTCTCAGAGAGCTAAAATCGATCCCAACAGAAATGCGCGCCAGCTTCAAAACAGCCTGTCTCACACACAAAGCCCTGCATAAAGGTAAACCTGCATACCTGGCCTCTAAACTTAACAAAGGTGGTCAGATGAGGAACCTCAGGAGTACTAACACTCTACTTCTCATTCCTCCAAAAACGCAAACATAAAGCCCTATCACGCTTCTTCTCTGGAAATGCGCCCAAAATTTGGAACTCCATATCAGGACTACCCCCTCCTTTCCAAAATTCAAAAGCCAGCTCAAAGTCCTTTTTCTCAATCGATCTCTCCCGAATGGATAGCTGATGCTCTACAATGTATCTCGACCAGGGTAGCACACAATCACTTTGTTAGGAGAATCTATATGTCACCAAACCCATGAATCATTCCTTTGTCACTCTATCCCGAACTGGATTCGTCAAGAACTCAATGTATTTATTTGTTACTCTTTATGTCTAAACTGTACTCGTCACCAATCAATATGTTCTATTATTTTCACTTGACATTCTGATGCAATGTTGTAAATCACTCCAATACCTTCGGGTCTGGCTAGCGCTATATAAAACTCTCTAAATAAATAAAAATAAATAAACAGCCATTGCCCAAGAGGGGGAAACCAACAAGAACAGGATACATTAAAAATGTGAGCTAATATCTTTGCCCAGACCTTGGGGTTGGCCTTATGTAGTTCTGCAGGGACCCCATCTTGACCTGGAGCCTTAACCCCGGATCTCATGATGATGGCTTAATGGACCTCATCTATGCTAAAGTGAAGGGGAGTGCTAGCTGGGCCATCGACCATTTGTCCCTCGGGTTCTCCTAAATTAGTATTGCTATAAATATTACCAAACTGCTGTACCCAGAGCTCAACAGGAAATGTACAGTCAGTGTTGGAGTTTGGCGTATTGGTGAAGAAAGGGTTGTTTACCACAGACCACAATTTCGAGCTATCTGCCAAGACACTTGCTTGCCTGAGGGCTTCCCAACCCTGCTCTCTTATCAACTTCTTACATTCCAGCACTGCAAGCTTGTATGCCTTTCTACTACTCCTGACTACTGCTTCATCCCTTGAGTTATGCTTAAGGGCCTGCAAAAGCTCCCTGTGAGACGCAGAACAGGTTCTGTCAAAACACCTCTTGGCCTTTGGGTGTCTTGTCCTGCTCACAGTGGTTAAAATAGATGCTATCTGCTTAGTTATTTTACTGAAGGCCTCTTGAATGGCTCTATCATGTTTGGTAGGGTCCATACATGCTTAGACCTCTGTAGCACAGACGGTATACAGATTATCTAAGAAACTTTCACAGACGGTATACAGATTATCTAAGAAACTTTCCGGTATAATTCTCTCCCACTTAAACCTGCGCCTGTTCATACTATGGTGAAAACTTTATAGATAACCCATCTTCTGAAGAAAACCAATCACACCTACATTGGTTACTATTTGGTGCACACAGTCTTCTAGGTTAAGTAGAAATTGTCATCTGCCACAATTCTCTCTAATACCGCAAGCTACTTACAATCGTTAATATCTACTACGTAGAATCTTTGTCCTGTTGGAAACTTTTTCTACACAACCAAAAACGTCATGTGGAGCATAATGAATACAAGTCACCTGCACACAGAGTTGAATGCAAACATTGATAATGTGTTCTATACCTCTACATAACTATGTTGCATTATGAGCAAATGCGTTTTGTACACACTTACACTGATTAGCTGGAATCAGCTGTACAAAATTAAGCTGAGAAGTACAACGGTATTTATCAGCCATTATATAAACTTTAAAAGAAACATACACACTCATTGGATGATGTCATCAGTGATGTCATCAATGATGTCATTTGAGATGTCTTGAGTGATATCATAAATGATAAAGAACATGTCATGGGTGATGTAATATGTGAGGTCAAAAGCAGGTCATGGCGAGGGTGCAAATTATAGTTATCACTGCTAAGGGCCGCTGATTAATTTCTGTGGGTTTTCTCTGAGTTCAAAACGTTAATGTTGTCACTGAGAAATTCACCAAACTATATTGTTACTTTAACCTTTTGTTTGTTCAGTTAATTTCTTCCTCATTGACTTATGTCGACTTCTCTCCCGCCCCTCCCCGACACCACACCGCTTCACTGTCCCACCGCCTCATCGCTCCACCACTCTTACCTGCACCGTCCGCGACTGAGAACAGCAGATAGATAGATAGATAGATAGATAGATAGATAGATAGATAGATAGATAGATAGATAGATAGATAGATAGATAGATAGATAGATAGATAGATAGATAGATAGATAGAACGAAGGCAGTTCTGGAATGCCACCATGATCATCAAATATGATGGTCATTGCTTTCTTTTTATTTACAATAGCTAACCCAAGCAAACAGGGAAGCATTTCGGTCAAGTACATCTTTGTCGAACCAAGCTTGTGTCAGTTTTCAATTCATAGATCAAGACAACAGACTCTTCATGTGTTTTGTAAAATTAGAAAAACACTTTTAATGGACTCCATTAAGCCTGGTAATTATTGGGTGCAGTAAATTTACCCGGTCATTACCTGATGCATTAAATTTCACACCCCTGGCATTTTCACCTTAAATTCCACAGGCCAAACCCGCCAAAACTGAACGGGTTACAAAGGTCTAGTGAATACCGACAGAGGCAGCTCCACCGCTAAAGAGGTGGAGCATCACCCCACAGAGCAATAAAAATGAAAAAATAAAATGAGAATAACTTAACGTTATTATCATTTTATATAAGCGTACTGACTCAGTTGGTTAGGGGGCGAGACGGGGCTATTTAGAGGCTGGGGGAGGAGCGGTAGGCACTTCCTAAGTGTGCATGACATTTTGGCCAGCCGTCTTCAAAAAAGAGTAACCCTTGTAGACACTACTTACCATGGTTTTTGTTCTGAGAAAGATGCTTGGGGATCTTAGTTATTGCACTTCCAATTTTGGGGCTGTATCATGAATTGCTTTTCGGATGCAGTGCAGAACTGCGTCCTATTTTATGCACCTGCAGTCGGTGGTTAAATCAGTTAATTAACCGGACAACTCTTGGGGTTTTCTAGTGCTTTCTTTTCAGGCAGCACAGCCCAGAAACTGAAAAATGCAAACAATGCTCACTGTTTTCAATCTCTACTATCTGAACATAAAACATAACACAGAGAAATATCGAATTCAGTTCAGTTCAGTTCATAAACTTTAATCGGTTGCATGTAGCGTAACCATAAAAAGTACAAGAATAAAATATTACAGTGCATATAAAAAATTCTATGTATGTTACATTAAAAACAGTAAAAAGACTTTAAACATTAAAAACCATTGGTTAAAAACAATTCATTGGGATACAAAACTAGTAAATAAAAAACTTCAATGATTACAGCTGATTTTTAGACATGATTTTAAAAAGCAAGCTACGCATTTGGCAATATATTGAGAATCCAGGAACTGCAGAGCTAAATAAGCGGGCCGACAGGTTCTCAGTCCCAGTATCCGGAGTAAGGGAATGATCCAGCGCTTCCGAGGAATCTCGTAGTATCTGCAAAACAGTATTACATGGATTGTAGATTGAGATGATATACCATCGCAAGGGCATTTCATGAGGATATGCGACCAGTCCTTCGCTGTTGGAAAAGTGACTAGGCGGAAAAAGGAATCAAAGCGAAACCTAGTCAAAACATACTTTTCATGATTAGTTAGGTGGTAAGATAAATATGGCTGAATACCCAGAACAGTCTGGACAGACAGAATCTGTACATTAGAGGATTTCGTAACTTCCTGCGCGAGACGTAATTCTCTCAGATGGCTTAAGCACAGTTTTTTCAGATCTTTCCTGGTAACATCTACCAGTGAACAAGGGTCTTAGAAATAAGATTCAGGTCCTTAAGGAAGTTGGAGACATAGAAAAGCCAGGGGATTTTATTCCAGTTTGCCAAGGACAAGCAGTCAGTTATCAGAGAACGGGTGAAAAGGAGACTAGGGCAGAGGTTGCTCTTTGAAAGAGTAGCTTTTTGCTTGACATGGCTTGTTTCCAAGAAAGTTTGTCGTCAACTAAAATTCCTAAATAGGGATATTCTCTAGTATGTTCCAACCTGACTTGGTCAATAAAAACTGGCTTGGGGTTCTTCTACTAGGGGCCAAGGTGCATGACAAAAGTTTTGTTTTTATTTACTTTTAGGCCTAAGGAGAGCATGAATTGGCAGTATTTATTTAGCTGTTTTTGTAGCTGGTTTAATGTTCTGGCTAGGATTACTGAATCATCCGCGTATAACAGAGCGGGAATGGGGCGTTGTTTAATAGATGGAAGATCCTGGCTCCCTTCAAGCATGGCTGCTTTATTTATTTATTTATTTGTAGTTTTGTATAGCGCTAGAATCACTCCGCCAGGAGTATCTCTGCGCTTTTTGACCGGTAAATCTGTGGACATACTGAGGGATGGAGTTAGATTTCATTTTTGAATAGGATAGTTTTTAGTTGCTTGCGGAATGCTAGGTGTTCTTTGCATTGTCTTAGTGTCAGTGGTAATTTGTTCCACAGCTTTGGACCCAAAGTGGATAGAGCTCTACCTCCATGTCTGACTCTTTTGACATGGGGAACCACAAGGAGGAGATTGGTGCTTGATCTAAGGGATCGTGCTGGAACGTAAGGAACAAATCTCCGTTCAAGGTAGATAGGTCCCTGTCCATTCAGACACTTGTGGATCAGGCAGCATATTTTAAATTTTGCCCTCTGTCTGACTGGGAGCCAGTGCAATTGCTCAAGGAGGGGTTTGGAGGCAGTTCTCGGGGGGGCGTTCAGAACAAGGCGAGCTGCCGTGTTCTGAATGACCTGTAGTTTATCTAGGACTCCTTCGTTGGCGGAAAGTAACAGACCGTTGCAATAATCTATCCGACTCAGGATAAGTGCTTGAACGAGGGTTTTTCTCACTGAGTTAGGTAGGAGAGGAAAGACTTTGCGAAGCAGGCCGATGGTGTGGAAACATATCCCTGAAATATAGCTGGTATGCTGTTTAAGTGACAGGTCGTGATCGAGCCGAATACCCAAGTTCTTCACGACCTGTTTAGGTTCAGGGACTGCTCCTAACTCTGAAGGCCACCAATCCGGAGTCCAGAGTATCTTAGCTTCCCCAAATAACATGATCTCTGTTTTGCTGACATTACATTGGAGATAGTTGGTGGACATCCAATGTGCCACTTCTTTCATGCCAGACGAGAAAGAGTTCCTAACCTCAGCGGAAAGAGTTTTGAAGGGAAACAGGAGCTGTGTATCATCTGCGTAGGATGCGGGGACAAAGCCGTATCTACACAACACTCCTGCCAGGGGTGCCACATAGATATTAAAGAGCGTGGGGCTCAGGCATGAGCCCTGTGGCACCCCCTTAGAGATCTCAATTTCCGCCGAGTGATATGCACCCATGGTGACTCTCTGGGTGCGGTCAGCTAGGAAACTCTTTAGCCATTCAAGGGCTTTGTTCTTAAGGCCAGCGCTTGACAACCGTTGAGTTAAGATGGAGTGAGACACGGTGTCGAACGCTGCCGATAGATCTAGTAGAACCAAGATGACTGATAGGCCCTTGTCCTGGTAGGCGTGGAGATCAACCGACAACAAAGTGGATTCTGTACTGTATTTGGGGCGGAATCCTGATTGGGATTCATCCAAGGCTTGTACTTGTTCAATATGTCTGGACAAGTG
Organism: Lissotriton vulgaris; assembly: GCF_964263255.1. Taxonomy (NCBI): domain Eukaryota; kingdom Metazoa; phylum Chordata; class Amphibia; order Caudata; family Salamandridae; genus Lissotriton; species Lissotriton vulgaris. Next base: position 406,497,311 of record NC_141697.1, on the reverse strand, counting down.
TCGATTGACATATTTTTCTATGACTTTCCCCAGGAAAGGTAGCAGAGAGATGGGTCTTAAGTTTGTCAGGTCAGACCATGGTAAGGCGGTGTTTTTCCTTATAGGTCTGACAAGAGCTCGCTTCCATTCCTTGGGGACAGTGCCTGAGGTGAGTGAAAGATTCACTAATTCTGTGATCAATGGACTTAGTTGTTCATCCAATGTGGGCATTAATCTAGCGGGGATAGCATCCTCTGGACTACCACTTTTAATCTATTTTATGAGGCTCGAGGTTTCTTGAAGTGAGATAAGGGGAAAGCTGTCCAGGGATTGTGAGTCCGATATAGAATCAGTGAGATTAGGGAGGGAGGTCATATTAGTTATTGTTGAAGCCTGATTCGTACATAAGATTTTATCATACATTTTATCAATTTTATTAGTGAAGAAACAGGAGATTTCGTCACACAGCTGTTGGGATGAGGTGTCAGGAGCTTCACATGCTGTCGGTTTAGCAAATGTCTGTAATATTTGGAAAAGAACTCGAGGGGAGTTTCCAGCTTCTTGTATTTGGGTAGCAATGTGTGCTTTCCGCGCACAACGTATTGCCTTGTGGTAGGAGGATAATGCACTCCAATATTTTCCTTATCCTCTAGGAGATGGGATGTTCTCCATCTTTTTTCTAATTTCCTGGCTCCTTGTTTAAGAGTTCTTAAATTGTCAGAGAACCAGACTTCTTGCTTTTTGACTGGCCTGGATTTAAAAAGCTTTAATGGGGCAATTTTGTCTATAGTTTTCCTGGTTTCATCTTCGAATTTTTTGAGAGCTGCTTCAATATCATCCGAGTGCCGTAGGGCAGGAAGGTTAAAATTATCTTTAAAAGTAGAATTAGTGACTTTATGCCACTGTCTACGGAGGCAGTTTTTCACCGTGGACATTGAAATCTCCAACTAGTGTGAACTCACAATCATCATTAATATGTGGAGCAAGTAGTTCAATTAGATTGTTAGTGAATTTCTTGTAAGGACCAGGTGGCCTGTAGACTAAAGCACCTTTATAGTTTTCCTTAGGGGGCGACTGTATCTTAAAAATCAGAATTCCTCTAAAATTGTAGCTCTGGGGGCGTGGCCAAGATGGCGGGGTGAGCGGACGCTTCCTCCCGCAGCTCCTCCAGCCCGACTAGGCTCGAGCCCTTTTCTTCAGCTTTTCTCCCCCCGCTGATGCTCAGCGTGTGAGGGGAGTGTGGCGGAGTACCTGGTGCACACGTTGATGTCGCTTTGACCATAATCGCTCCGGTGAAAGCACCTCAAAAGACCGATTGAAGATCGAGGGGCGACGGAGCGCCCGGGAGGCGGAGCGAATCGGAGTGCTGTCCAGGCGCCTCGGCTGGGCCTGGTGCTGAAAGTTGACGATTCGGGTGGAGACCGTCCCGGCACTCAACAGAGGTCGAAGGAGAGCTACAGGCTGAGGGCCGGCTACGCGGAGACTTTGGGCATGTGCATTAGCGCCCGGACTTGAGACGGTGACGCCCTGCATGGCGAGGGCCCCGGTCCCGTGATCGGAGGGCGATCGGCTTGAGGCCGGGGACAGATCAGTCGACTCTTCTACGTAACAGTGTGGTATCGGCTGTGGAACTTTTTAGATTGCCTGGTTTCTGGGGTGCCCCGGTGGTGTCGCCGGGCTTGGACGCTCTGCTTGGCCCCACCCAGCCGGCATTTTGTCCCCGAGAGGTCGGTGTCGTTGGCCTCCTCCGGAGTCCTTTGCTGGCGGGTTCCTGTGCCCTCCGCCTCTGCAGGGCTGACTCTCTGTGAAGCTTACTGACCGGGGCCCCCCCAGTGTAGTTCTCAACTGTCGTCCCGACTGGGCGTCCACAGCTGGCAGTGACCGGACTGACCCGCCATTTTGTCGTCTGTGACGCAGCACCCCGGTTCTGCTGGGAGCTCCCCACATCGAGTGCTTGCTGGCGGTTGGACATTACCCGGGGCGGTTGGGCCTGTGCCCACTCATCAACTAAATCGCCTGCGATGACTGGAAGAGGCGGTTCGAGGAAGGGGGATCGCACCCTGCCGGATATGCTTGGCAGGGCCCAGCAACTGCGGGACAGAGCACAACCGTCTCCGGGGTCTTCCCGGGCCTCGGCGGACGCGTCTGGGGGAGAACCCCCGGTCACGAGGTCCTTCATGGAAGAGCTGTTCAACTCCCTCAAAGAGGACTTCCAGACATTGAAGCGGGAAGTGGCGAGCGAGGTCTGTGAAGTCCGCAGGGAGGTGGAGGGCCTCGGTGAGCGGGTTGAGACAGTGGAGACGGCGGCCCAGCACCGGGATGATGAGATTGTCCACTTACAACAAGACGTTCTCCGCCTCCGGGAGCAGTGTGTTGAGCTCCAGGCCCACTCCGAGGACCTTGAGAACAGGTCACGGCGAAATAACATCCGAGTGCGTGGTGTGCCATCTGCGGACGAAGGGGCTGACTTGGTGGGCAAGACCTGTTCCGAGAGATCCTGGGGGAAGCCGCAGACTTCCCTATTCGCATTGATAGAGCACACAGAGTTGGTCGACAGCGCCAGTCATCGGCGCCCCCTCCGGACATCTTAGCTTTCCTGCCCGACTTCCCGCTGAAGGAGCGCATCATGTCTGAGGCCCGTAGGAAACAGCCCCTGACTTTCCGGGAGCGGCCGTCGCGCTTTATCAGGACCTGTCCGCCATCACGCTGCAGAAGCGCAGGTCCTTCAGGATTGCCACCGACTTCTTACGCGAACAGGAGACGCAGTACTCCTGGGGGCATCCCTTCCGCCTGATCTTTCGATGGAACGGAGTGCTACATCAACTACGCTCCTTGTAAGACATTTGCGGGGTCCTGGGGCTCACAGCTACGGAGGAGGAAGGAGCTACACCGTCATGGAGGCGATAAGAGAGAAGGGGCCGGCGAAGGTCGGCGAGGAGACGATCGACGGCGAGCGCTGGGCGTCCTGATTCCCCTACTATCAGGGCGGACATGGCCGGCGCTTTGAGGGCGGCAGCCAGGGACTTGGCCGACTCCAACGGCGTGGCCTTGACGGCCTAAACTCACTCCGGGGGGAGATGCGCTTAGCTTCTTCGATGCCAGGTTTGGGGTTGGGGGGGGTCGGGGGGAGCGGGCGGGGGTGAGTGGCTGGACGTCCACTTTTTTACTTTCTACGGACTTGCCCGTTTTGGGGCTTGACTGAGACAATGGGGTGTTTAAGTTGGCATTTGGCTAGTTGCCATGGGTGTGTTTTGGGTGGGTTTGGGTGTTGTTCTAGAGTTGGGGAAGTCCCGTCCGATGTTGTCCATGTCCACGCTCGGCCTACTCTCGCCTGCCCCGCGCTGCCGCCCCGCGCGCCCCACCCGCTGGTTCCTTGCCCGCAACATAGCGTTCCTGATCCCTGGGAGGCATGTCATCCCTGAAGGTGGTGACCCTTAACGTTAAGGGACTGAATAATCCTGTTAAGCGCAGGGCGATTTTGTCTCTGCTTGAGGGGACGCAGGCTGACATTTGCCTTTTGCAGGAGACCCACTTATTGTCCCGGGATTGCCATAGATTGCGCTCTGCTAAGTTCCCCACCCAGTTTTTCTCCTCTGCAGCGACCAAGACCGCGGGGTGGCCATTCTTATAGCGAGCTCCTTTAGGGGGGAGGTACTATATAAGTATGCTGAGCAAAAAGGGAGGCTTGTTGCATATCGCCTACGCCTGGGGGGCATAGCGTTCACAGTTGGCTCCGTCTATAGCCCGAATGACCACCAGGAACGCTTCTTGGACTCGGTGCTGGTGGACGTCACTGCCTCTCCCAACCGACATGTCATCTTAGGGGGGGACCTTAATATTGTCTTTGATTCTGTATTGGATAGATCGGCGCAGCGGTCTCCGCAGACGGGAGAACTTTCCCAGGCTGTGAGGGCCCGGATTGCGGACATGGACTTACACGACCTTTGGCGCTCCATGCACCCCACAGATAGGGACTACTCCTACTTTTCCCAGGCACACCGCACCTACGCTCGGTTGGACTACCTCCTGGTTAGTGGGCCGATGCGCGCTGCCGCCACGGCGGCGGACATTGGAGTCCTGACCCTGTCTGACCATGCGCCGGTTACTGGCGCGTTCGCGTGGCCGGCGGCCTCCCCCTCCCAGGGGGTGTGGCGCCTTAGGGACACCCTTTTACACAAAAAGACGGTAGTGAAACGTATTGAGGAGGTCATACAGGATTATCAGACACACAATAGTAACACCAACACTTCCCTAGCGACACAGTGGGCAGCATTGAAGGCGGTTCTCCGGGGGGAGTTCATCTCCATCTCATCAGCCGAAAATAAGGAGCGGCAGCGGAAGAGGGATGAACTGACTGTTCAGGTTCGGGAGCTTGAGCAGGTCCACCGCCGTACGGGGGCTCCGAGGGTGTGGAGGCAGCTGAAGGCTGCAAGGAAGCTCCTGTCGGCGCTGGATCTGGATAGAGCGGAATACGCCACCTTGCGCTTGAAACATGCCTACTACACAGGGGGGGACAGATGCGGCAAGCTCTGGGCACATCGGCTCCGGGTCACGCAACAGCGTAGCGTAGTGAAGGAACTTGCGAATACGGACGGGGTGGTCGTTTCCAGGGACGCAGAGGTGGCGGAAACTTTCCGCAGCTTCTATGAGGCGCTGTACGCTGAGGAGCCCTCCTCGCCGCGAGACGCCGAAGACTATTTGGAGTCGGTGGCCCTTCCGGCGCTGGATCCCGCTCAAGCGGAATATCTGGAGCGGGACATTCACGTTGAGGAGGTGATTTCCGCTATAGCTCGGTTGAAGCATGTCCCTGTTTTATAAGACTTTTTGCCCAGTTGTGGCCCCTGTCTTAACTCGGCTATTTAATTCCTTCTCCGACCCGGGAGCCATCCCACCGGATCTCCTGAATGTGACGGTCTCGGTGATCCCGAAACCCGGGAAGGACCGGGCCTTATGCGGCTCGTATAGACCCATTTCGCTCCTAAATGTCGACCTCAAGCTGTATACGGGGATTCTGGCGTCCAGGCTGGCCCTGCACCTCCCCGGTCTGGTGGAGGCGGACCAGGCTGGCTTTGTACCCGGGAGGCAGTCGGTTGACAATACCAAGAGGGTGGCGCATGTTCTAGAGAAGGCCTCGCGGATCCCGGGGGAGCGGATGCTGCTGTCAGTTGATGCGGAGAAGGCCTTTGATAGGGTTCATTGGCCGTATCTCGAGCTGGTTCTCAGGAAACTGGGAATCGGTGATAAATTCCGCGCTATGGTATTCAACTGCTGTAAACATCCTTCAGCGTCTGTGCGAGTCAACGGGTGTAGCTCCCGTGGCTTCGCCATCGAACGCGGCACGAGGCAGGGCTGCCCCCTCTCTCCGCTCCTGTTTGCCCTCTACATGGAGCCGTTTGCCCAAAGGATCCGCCTCAATCCGGATGCTATTGGGGTCAAGATGGGCCAGTATGTCCACACGGTTAGCCTCTATGCGGACGATGTCCTGCTGACCCTGGACGACCCCAGGAGGTCCTTACCCGCTTGCATCCAAGAGTTGGATGCCTTTGCACGTGTGGCCGGCTTCAAAATGAATATGAGCAAGTCAGTGGCTTTAGATGTGTCTCTGGCTGCGGATACTAGGAGGGACCTTCAGCGACTCTTCCCCATGCAGTGGTCTTCGTCCACTGTGCCATACCTAGGGATTCTACTGGCGCCCACATTGCCGGAGATGGTGGCGGCCAATTACACTTCTCTCAGTAAGAAGATCAGGGAGGAGCTTGGCCGCTGGAATAAGGGCCTGCTGTCCTGGCTGGGACGAATCGTGGCGGTTAAGATGACGGTGTTGCCCCAGATATTATATCTTTTTCGTGCCCTGCCTCTCCAGCCTCCAGTGGGCTGGATTCGACAAACGCAGGCCGACATCTCCCGCTTTGTCTGGCAAGGCCGCAAGCCGCGGATGAAGAGGGTCCTCTCCACGCTAGCCCCGGAAGCAGGGGGCCTTGGTATCCCGGACCTCCGTAAGTACTTTCAGGCGGCGCAGCTACGATACCTTGTAGAGTGGAGCAGGTGGGAGTCCGACAAACACTGGCTTTTTCAAGACCAGGCGGTGGCGGGCCGCACCTTACAGGAGGTTCCATTCTTACGCCGCGCTCATCGCCCCCCCAATCTTTACGCTTCTTTTGTTACGCGGGTCCCCTTGAGGGTGTGGGATGCAGTCTGCGAGGTTCGGGGCCTTACCACCTTCCCTTCACCGTTCACACCCATAGCGGGTATTCCGGACTTCTCCCCGGGGATGGAGCCGGGAGCTTTTTCCCATTGGACGACCGCGGGTTGCAGGGCGCTCTTCCAGGTCTACGGGCCGGAAGGCGTGGTTCCCTTTCAGCAACTTCAGCAGGAATTCGGCCTGACGGAGCTGGATAGATTACGCTACATGCAGGTTCGGCATTGGGCCCTCCAACCCCAGGTGCGAGACACCGCTGCTCGCCAAATTACACCGTATGAGCGGTGGCTTGTGACCCGAACCTCCGATGCTAAATTGATTACTGATCTTTACAAGCATCTACAACCCCCGCCGTTCCACTATTATAACCCGGGGAGGGAGCGATGGCACAGGGAATTAGGTAGGACACTCAGCCACAAGGAATGGGACAAGATTGCATACCGGGCACGACACTCTGCGTATCACACTGGCCTTACAGAGACCTTCACTAAGGTGTCCACGTACTGGTACTACACCCCGGAGAGACTGTATGAGATGCATAGGCACACTGACAGGGGGTGCTGGCGAGGTTGCGGGCAGGTGGGTACCCTCTCACACATTCTTTGGGATTGCCCCGTGCTGACCGCCTATTGGAAGGAGGTTTTGGATGAGTTGGATAGGCTCTTTGAAATCGAGCTGCCGCGCTTTCCGGCGTATGTTTTGCTGGGCCTCCCTAATGACCTAATGTACCCATTGAAGTCCCGCAGGGGTAGGCAGATCGCAATTGTGCTGGGGTCTGCGGTCCAGAATATCCTTATCCACTGGCGCACCACCACTGTCCCCTCCATTACGGGTTGGCTGCATAGACTCTGGCATGTGTTGGGAATGGAGAAGCTGTCGCTCACGGTGGCGGGGGAGATAGACCAATTTGAGGAGCTGTGGCAACCCTTCCTTGCGCTGCTATCCACCAAATTCAGGGAGCTCACTTGCCCGAGGTACCTCAGACTTCTAAGGCTGACGCCACCGGTGACCCCGGCAGAATAGGATGAGTGGGGGGCGGGTTTCTGGGGGGGGGGGTGCGTTTTTGGGGCGGGTAGTACTGGTAATGGGGCATTGGACGGGGGGTTGGGGGGAGTTGGGGAGCTGTTTCTTTCTTCTTTGGGGGGGGCACTGGGAGAGGATGGGCTGTGCTTTGTTGGGTTGCTATTTGCTTTCTCTGCTCAGACTTGGAGTGTTGGATATGCGCACAGGGGAGACACAGGTTGCATTTTGTTTTTCCATTTATCAATGCTTCTCCTTTGGACCAACGAACTGTTCCTCGATAACGCTCCTGACGTTGCGCCTTTTTTCTTTTATTGTGCTGTATGTAACCCTACCCTCCTACTCCCTCCCCCCGTGTTCTTTTGTCTTAATAAAAAATGCTTTAAACCTAAAATTGTAGCTCTCAATTCTTCTTTATACACCACAGCAATTCCACCACCAGTTTTCAGAGGGCGGTCCAGTCGCAATAATTTGTAGTTACATGGGATAGTAAGAGTGATGGCCGGTGTGCAGTGTGGTTTGAGCCATGTTTCTGTAAGAAAACACAGCTCGGGTTGATTGGAAGAGATCATATCCCATACCTCCGCCGTGTGTTTTGAGAGGGACCTAATGTTACATAGTATGTATTTCCTTCCTCGTGGTGCGGTGTCTATGACTTGAGAAGGCGTGGGTATCATCGAATTACAACAGGGTATATGGGAGGTCACTGTTTGGGCAGTAGAAAGCTGGGTGTGACAAAGACGACAGGAGAAGGGGCCCTCAACCTCTTGTTGGGAGGTGCATTTAGCGCTTAATGGAGGAGGAACATTTAAACTGCGCAATACCTTAGAGGAATATGTTATAATCACCGAAGCGCGGGTATGCGGTGTAGCAGCAGGACCTGCCATAGCCCCTGGCCCGTTCTGGCACGGACGGGCGCAGACGGGCAGGTCTTTGGCTTGTCTTCGGCGCATCTGAAGGCACCCCCCTGCGCGCACCCTCTGCGCGCTTATTTCTGACGAGTGGCTAAATAGCCCCTGTTGCACCAAGGCTGGAGCGCTAACCGCTCGATTCTACAGCGGGAATCAGGAAGTGTGTCACTCAGGCTCGTAGTCGGACCGGGGCGGGCAGGCTGTATCACAGAGCGCTGTGTGTTTACCGTATTAGAACCCCTGGCAGCGCCTAGGGAGAGCGTCTAAGCACAAATGAAGTATGTACTACAATTTTTTGATCAATTATAATACAAATAAAAGGTTTAAATTTTCAGTCAATTTAAAATCAGCGTTTTAAAAGTTATTCGTTATGGCTTAGCGTTTCATCATACACAACATCAGCAGTAGAGGAGTGCAGTATGTTGCAGCTTTACCTGGCATCAAAGCGGGGTCGGCAGACACTGCCACTGTCAGCCTTACCGCAATTTGCCTCACCTCCTCGCCGCCTAAATAGCCCCTGTTGCACCAAGGCTAGAGCGCTAACCGCTCGATTCAACAGCGGGAATCAGGAAGTGTGTCCCTCAGGCTCGTACCTGTCCCGCCCTCCGCTCAACAGTATTGGATACCGAGTCGGACCGGGGCGGGCAGGCTGTATCACAGAGCGCTGTGTGGCTTCCAGGCCATTAGTGTATAGATTGAAAAGGAAGGGGGCCAGGACACAGTCCTGTCTAACTCCTTTACCAACAGGAAATGATGGAGTTAATTCGCCGCCAATCCCATATCTGACGCACGCAGTAGCGTCAGATATGGGAAACTGAAACTCGGACAAGACGGAAGTCCTCATCCTGGGACCATCGCCCTCCGCCTGGGACGACTCCTGGTGGCCCCCCGCCCTGGGCACCACTCCCAAGCCGACAGACCACGCACGCAACCTGGGCTTCATCCTGGACTCCTCACTCTCAATGACCAGACAAATCAACGCCGTCTCCTCATCATGCTTTCACACCCTACGCATGCTTCGCAAGATCTTCCGATGGATCCCGACCGAAACCAGGAAGACGGTCACCCAGGCACTCGTCACCAGCCGACTGGACTACGGAAACACCCTCTACGCCGGAACCACAGCCAGGCTACAGAAAAGACTCCAACGCATCCAGAATGCCTCCGCCCGACTCATCCTGGACATCCCCCGACGCAGCCACATCTCCGGCCACCTAAGAGACCTACACTGGCTCCCCGTCAAGAAGAAGATCACGTTCTGGCTCCTCACCCACGCACACAAGTCTCTCCACGACATGGGCCCCAAGTACCTCAACGACCGCCTGACCTTCTACACGCCCACCCGCCAGCTACGGTCTTCTAGCCTCACCCTCGCCGCCGTACCACGCATCCGAAGAGCCACCGCCGGAGGCAGATCCTTCTCCTACCTGGCGGCCAAGACATGGAACTCCCTCCCCATCCACCTTCGGCTGACCCAGGACCATCTCGCCTTCAGGAAACAACTCAAGACCTGGCTGTTCGAGCAGTAGCGGATCCTTCCCCCCAAGAGCCTTGAGACCCTTCCGGTGAGTAGTGCGCTATACAAATGTTATGATTGATTGTTTGAGAATAGAGTTCGCGGAGAAATTGAATAAGAGGGGGATCTACCTCCAAGTCGCCAAGAATGGACCACAACCTGGTATGAATAACGCAGTCGAATGCTGCGCTGAGGTCAACATAAACTAGGTAAAGGTTACCTTTTTTTGCCCCCACATATTTGCCAATTAGAAGAGCCAAGTTCGACGCTTGCTCAACAGTTCCAAGGCCCTCCTGAAAACCGTACTGGAGATCTGTCAAGATGTTATTAGAGGATGCCCAATCCTGGAGGCGTTCCAGAATCAGCCGGCCAGCGACTTTCCCCCACGAATCCAGGAGGGAAATAGGCCTGTAGCAAGCGGGGTTGTTACGATCACCCTTCTTGAATATTGGGAGCAAAATAGAGGTAGACCAAGAGTCTATTAGGCCAGTTTTTGTGATTGCTGACATGACCAGAGTAATAAGGGGTGACCAGAGTTCAGGGTTATGTACAAAGATATCCAGAGGGACCCCGTCCGGTCCGGGAGCTTTACCAGTTTTTGAAGATGACAACGCAGTAATGACCTCGTTGTGATCGAAAAGAAGGTCAATGGGAAATATGGGTTCCACAAAGGGGTCACCCATTAAAGGTACCTCACCTCTGGTAACCTCTGAGGGACCACTGAAAATCTTTGAAAAATGAGCCACCCACTCGTCTGCTGTCACTGCCACATCTAGGTGCTGGGAAGATGAGGCATCTAACAGAAAAGGAGATTTTACTGTGCGCCAGAACAATGAACTGTCTTTACGTAGGCAGCTCTCGTGTAGTTGGGCCCACAAGTTCTTCTTAATTTCTTTTCTGCGATTTTTAAGCGCTTGGTTATAAACCTTTCTAAGTTTAGTGATCTCAGCGCGATCTCTGACGTGCTTATGAACCGCTTTTTTAAGTTAGTTAGGGCTATACGACAGATGGAGTCAAACCAGCCTTTAATTTCTGGTTTTCTGGGTTTTTGATTGCGAAATAACTTGTCTCGTATGATTTTGATAATTTCCAGGAAGCTGATTAGAATCAGCTGGGGAGAAGAGTCTAGTGCTAGACAATTGTTCATCCATGGAAGAGCTCTGTTTACCACTTTGCTAGTTATTGCTTCTGGGTCAATTTTTGACCATTTTACTGAGAAGCCATTTACTCTGTCCATAGACAGTGATTGTTGATTCAGTAAACTAGCCCTGGATAAATGAGGTAAAGGGTTTTTAAGTAGTAGACTGATACTAATGGGAAAATGGTCGCTAGAAATATCAGAGCCTGTATTAAAAGTTTGAAGTTGACCCTTTATTATCTGGGAACATAGAATATAGTCGATGACACTTGAAAGACCCCTACCATGAAAAGTTGGCGAAAAATCAACGGGTGGATCTACAAGGTCATTCGCATATTCCAGCTCCAAGGAAAACAGGCAATCATTTAGTCAGTTTCCTAGCTTCGTGTGTATAAAGTGGGTCATAGGGCAACCGTTTTCATCCTGGAGGCCAGAGGTACCGTTCTTATAATTGTTACATAACGGTGCATTAAAATCTCCCCCCCAGATCACATAAGAGGTAGGGGTGATAAACTTATTCCGCTGTTCCATTAAGAAAGAAGTGATCTCAGTTAGAGTGTTAAGACAATCATTAGGGTGAAGGTTATTATAGAAATTAACCAAGAAAAACAACATACATACCCTCGGCGTTTTCAAAAGTCCCGCCTGCACCAGGAAATACAATGTAATTTGTAGTGTATGCCGTCCAGGGGGCGGGGCTACCAGGGGGCGCAGACCAGCTGACAGAGGTCAGGCAGAGACTCCTGGGAAAGCGAGTCCCTGCAGCGCACCACCCCTGATACGATGCATCCTCTCACCCCAGGCACACTCAAAGTCTAGCGCAAGGACAAAAAGCGGCAAGTTACAAGCCGCGCAGCGGCACCCGCGCAGCGGCACCCGCGGAGCGGTTGCGGCAAGTCGTGAAGACAGAGGCGATGGCAAGAGGCAGTGTCCCAGGTAGAGTCTCGTCTGCGTTTTCAAAAGTCCCGCCTGCACCAGGAAATACAATGTAATTTGTAGTGTATGCCGTCCAGGGTGCGGGGCTACCAGGGGACGCAGACCAGCTGACAGAGGTCAGGCAGGGACTCCTGGGAAAGCGAGTCCCTGCAGCACACCACCCCTGATACGATGCGTCCTCTCACCCCAGGCACACTCAAAGTCTCGCGGCAAGGACACAAAGCAGTGATTTACAAGCCGCGCAGCGGCACCCGGGGAGTGGGTGCGGCAAGTCGTAGAGACAGAGGCGATGGCAAGAGGCAGTGTCCCAGGTAGAGTCTCCTCTGCGTTTTCAAAAGTCCCGCCTGCACCAGGAAATACAATGTAATTTGTAGTGTATGTCGTCCAGGGGGCGGGGCGACCAAGGGGCGCAGACCAGCTGACAGAGGTCAGGCAGGGACTCCTGGGAAAGCGAGTCCCTGCAGCGCACCACCCCTGATACGATGCGTCCTCTCACCCCAGGCACACTCAAAGTCTCGCGGCAAGGACACAAAGCGGTGATTTACAAGCCGCGCAGCGGCACCCGCAGAGCAGGTGCGTCAAGTCGTAGAGACAGAGGCGATGGCAAGAGGCAGTGTCCCAGGTAGAGTCTCCTCGGCGTTTTCAAAAGTCCCGCCTGCACCAGGAAATACAATGTAATTTGTAGTGTATGCCGTCCAGGGGGCGCAGACCAGCTGACAGAGGTCAGACAGGGACTCCTGGGTAAGCGAGTCCCTGCAGCGCACCACCCCTGATACGATGCGTCCTCTCACCCCAGGCACACTCAAAGTCTCGCGGCAAGGACAAAAAGCGGCGAGTTACAAGCCGCGCAGCAGCCCCCGTGGAGTGGGTGCGGCAAGTCGTAAAGGCAGAGGCGATGGCAAGAGGCAGTGTCCCAGGTAGAGTCTCGTCTGCGTTTTCAAAAGTCCCGCCTGCACCAGGAAATACAATGTAATTTGTAGTGTATGCCGTCCAGGGGGCGGGGCTACCAGGGGGCACAGACCAGCTGACAGAGGTCAGGCAGGGACTCCTGGGAAAGCGAGTCCATGCAGCACACCACCCCTGATACGATGCGTCCTCTCACCCCAGGTACACTCAAAGTCTCGCGGCAAGGACACAAAGCGGCGATTTACAAGCCGCGCAGCGGCCCCTGCGTAGTGGGTGCGGCAAGTCGTAGAGGCAGAGGCGATGGCAAGAGGCAGTGTCCCAGGTAGAGTCTCCTCGGCGTTTTCAAAAGTCCCGCCTGCACCAGGAAATACAATGTAATTTGTAGTGTATGCCGTCCAGGGGGCGGGGCTACCAGGGGGCGCAGACCAGCTGACAGAGTTCAGGCAGGGACTTCTGGGAAAGCGAGTCCCTGCAGCGCACCACCCCTGATACGATGCGTCCTCTCACCCCAGGCACACTCAAAGTCTCGCGGCAAGGACAAAAAGCGGCAAGTTACAAGCCGCGCAGCGGCACCCGCGGGGCGGTTGTGGCAAGTCGTAGAGACAGAGGCGATGGCAAGAGGCAGTGTCCCAGGTAGAGTCTCGTCTGCGTTTTCAAAAGTCCCGCCTGCACCAGGAAATACAATGTAATTTGTAGTGTATGCCGTCCAGAGGGCGGGGCTACCAGGGGACGTAGACCAGCTGACAGAGGTCAGGCAGGGACTCCTGGGAAAGCGAGTCCCTGCAGCACACCACCCCTGATACGATGCCTCCTCTCACCCCAGGCACACTCAAAGTCTCGCGGCAAGGACACAAAGCAGTGATTTACAAGCGCGCAGCGGCACCCGCGGAGTGGGTGCGGCAAGTCGTAGAGACAGAGGCGATGACAAGAGGCAGTGTCCCAGGTAGAGTCTCCTCGGCGTTTTCAAAAGTCCCGCCTGCACCAGGAAATACAATGTAATTTGTAGTGTATGCCGTCCAGGGGGCGGGGCGACCAGGGGGCGCAGACCAGCTGACAGAGGTCAGGCAGGGACTCCTGGGAAAGCGAGTCCCTGCAGCGCACCACCCCTGATACGATGCGTCCTCTCACCCCAGGCACACTCAAAGTCTCGCGGCAAGGACACAAAGCGGTGATTTACAACCGCGCAGCGGCACCCGCGGAGCAGGTGCGTTAAGTTGTAGAGACAGAGGCGATGGCAAGAGGCAGTGTCCCAGGTAGAGTCTCCTCGGCGTTTTCAAAAGTCCCGCCTGCACCAGGAAATACAATGTAATTTGTAGTGTATGCCGTCCAGGGGGCGCAGACCAGCTGACAGAGGTCAGGCAGGGACTCCTGGGTAAGCGAGTCCCTGCAGCGCACCACCCCTGATACGATGCGTCCTCTCACCCCAGGCACACTCAAAGTCTCGCGGCAAGGACAAAAAGCGACGAGTTACAAGCCGCGCAGCAGCCCCCGTGGAGTGGATGCAGCAAGTCGTAAAGGCAGAGGCGATGGCAAGAGGCAGTGTCCCAGGTAGAGTCTCGTCGGCGTTTTCAAAAGTCCTGCCTGCACCAGGAAATACAATGTAATTTGTAGTGTATGCCGTCCAGGGGGTGCAGACCAGCTGACAGAGGTCAGGCAAAGACTCCTGGGAAAGCAAGTCCCCGCAGCGCACCACCCCTGATACGATGCGTACTCTCACCCCAGGCACACTCAAAGTCTCGTGGTAAGGACACAAAGCGGCGAGTTACAAGCCGCGCAGCAGGTGCGGCAAGTCGTAGAGGCAGAGGCGATGGCAAGAGGCAGTGACCCAGGTAGAGTCTCCTCAGCGTTTTCAAAAGTCCCGCCTGCACCAGGAAATACAATGTAATTTGTAGTGTATGCCGTCCAGGAGGCGGGGCTACTAGGGGGCACAGACCAGCTGACAGAGGTCAGGCAAGGACTCCTGGGAAAGCGAGTCCCTGCAGCGCACCACCCCTGATACGATGCGTCCTCTCACCCCAGGCACACTCAAAGTCTCGTGGCAAGGACACAAAGCGGCGAGTTACAAGCCGCGCAGCGGCACCCGGGGAGCGGGTGCGGCAAGTCGTAGAGGCAGAGGCGATGGCAAGAGGCAGTGACCCAGGTAGAGTCTCCTCGGCGTTTTCAAAAGTCCCAATTCAATTAATTCACATTAAGGCTTTTAGGCAGTGCATAATTTATAAAAGAATGAGTTAGGGTGCCCAAAGCTCTGCTCTGACAGTGCTATACAAGGCAGCCAAATGCTCAATTCACCTCAGGCTTCCTTCATCTGCTGCCAAACAATCCCTGCCCCTTTATTTCGCCCTTGTCAGTCTTTGCTTCCTCCCTTTGTGCCCTTAAAAAATAGTTATTTTCCTCCTAGTTTCCCATTTGTGTGTTTTTCTGTGTCTTGCTCGCGATCAATATCTAATGGGGAAAATAAGTACTGGGCCTCAAAACTGAGCTTCACCAGCAACCACCGTCTCAAATTAAGCACTCCCTGCAGGCGCGTAAAACAGGCTTTATGCTGCACCTGCAAATCCCATCAGGATACAGCCCTAGCTGTGTACAAGCTCACATGCTACTTTTACTCAAGTTAATGGTATTCAATTAAGTGACCCCAGAACTACATTCCTGAAACTGGTTTTAAAAATGGTGATTTCCAATATGTATCGGCCTGTTGCACCTAATTGTTAAATAATTGACTGGTGAAGCAGGAAAATTAGGTTGTTTTAGAAGTAAAGAAATCATGATGCAGAAATTTAGGGCCAGATGTATGACCCACCAATTAGCAAGTCGCAAATTGCTTTGCATTTGCGACTCACAATTTGCGACTCGCTAATTGGAATGCACAACAGTGTCTAGGACACTGTTTGCGATTCCTGATGGAGTCGCAAATTACATGCCTCATTAATATTAATGAGGCAGGCGCAATTTGCGACCCCTTTAGGGATGGCTAGCATTCACAGCTATGGTGGCGTGCTGGGGTCAGCAGACCACCATTTCTGTCACTGCTTTTTTAATAAAGCAGTTTTTTTCCCAAACGCAGACCGTTTTCCTTAAAGTAAAATGGGATGCATTTAAAAAAGAAAAATGAAACTTTTCAGTTAAATTTTTTAATGGCAGGGAGTGGTCTCTGGGACCAGTACCTGCTCTTAAGAAAACAATTCCCACATACTCCTCTTTGTGAGTGGTTTACCACCTACTTGAAGTAGGTGGTAAACTGCAAGTGTTTTGCGGCCGCAAAACATTAGTGCATAGCATGTTGACTTGCTATTAGGAAGGAACGCCCCTTCCTAATAGCGAGAGTCGCAAATGCTATTTTGCGAGTCAGTGACTTGCAAAATAGCATTTCTACATGCTATTACCCTTTGTGTGGCCGCATACGGGAGGATCTCCTGTTTGCGCCCACAAAAAAGGGTTGTACATCTGGCCCACTATCTCTTTCCTCTTCCCTTATTGGGAGCCACCCTGTCCTATTATTGATTGCTTCCTGGCCATTTTACGAAACAGCAACTTTTATTGGGAATATATTGTCAAAGCAACAGCATACCTCTTTGTCTCCCACAAGGCCTCATGATAAGCTATTTTGGAGCTATGGGTTGTGGTGGGTCTAGATGATAGAAATAACACACAGTGTTACTAATATTCCCTTATTCCCTTTTAAGGAGTGGCAAAAACACAGTAAAAAGTATTTAAAGAGAGATAGTAGTCTAATGCCTGTTTCAAGAACCCAATAATCAGGATGTTTCAGGTGACATAAATGTTTTTGCTTGCAATATCTTTGGATCCTCTAGTGAACACATGCAAAGCAGTACCCTTGCAATTTTAGAGAACCTTGAGAGTGACTGGCCAAACCTCTTATAGAATTAGACAGCGCACACGATTTTTGTGATGGTGCAACTCATTTCAAAATCTTTTATTTACACCTTACCTATGTTGCTGTAATCCTTGTAAGCGAAAAAGGTACTATGGAAACATCACCTTGTCGGGCACTAGCACAGTTGCATACTTTGAGTTAGTTCAGAGACCTAACACCATACATTTAAAATAGTAAGACAGCCCATGCCTACAGACTTAATAAAGAAAAATACAACGTTTGAAATGTTATGGCTATTATAAATCTTTTTTTAAGAGCAGTGTACAAATATTACACATGAATTTCGATGTGCAGAAGAGATGTGGAAAGTTGGAAACGACAGTTCTAAAATCCACAGATATCTGGAGCAATATGTCCACCATTTTGTTGAAAATAGAATTGGGAAAGATGTCTCGAAATTGAAGACAGGGGGTCAATATACGGAAGTGCTCTATCTCCAAGCTAAAATCAATTCCCAAACCACTTGACTGTACTACCCCATAAACTGCAGGGATAGTGTTGGTCCAACATTGCTCTTAACCTTTGGTTTAGAAAAGATGTAAGAGGGTAAAACATTAACTCTACGTTCAAGGCTAACTTCTTTGACTGAAATAGTTGGGAAACAAGCTAAAAGGCAACTAGAGAGCAATGAACAGCTTTTCTGCAAATAAGTCCACGATTTATTTCATATATCAATGTAAATGTTTAAAAAATATTGTGAAACTCCATGAGATTAGCCACCTTAATCAAAAGTGTTGCTTGCTTTACTGGAACAAAATTTATTTTGTGATATATTTATCCAGTGCAAAACGTATAAACACATGTTGGGGTGCCATGCATATTTCACATGCACGTTATCCCTTAGTGGTGGATTCTCGTTTCCCAATCCTGTCAGCAAAAAAAAGTGGACTGGTGTACATGCATGTGTTATTCAAACTAGAAGAAAAAGAAGGCCGGATGGCTCAAGAGAATCTGTCATCCTTATAATCTGCCGTCCTTATAAAGTGTCGACTCGAAAAACAAAGGGGCATATTACCAAGCAATAGCGATAATTATCGCTATTGCTTGGTTAGAGACAATAATTTACCGCAGTGCTGCCGCGATTTTTACCGCAAATAAACCTTGGTATTACCAAGGTTTAACGCAAATGCGGTAAAAATCGCTGCAAAGCATGAATATCGCTGAAAAGTCAGCGATATTCATGCATTAGCGAGCTAATGCTCTTAGCCATGTTATCCACCTCCCATTGGATAACATGGCTAAGAACTGCTCAGGGCAGGTGTTAGCTTAATATCTCCAAACGTTGGTAATAGGAGATAGCGATGTTAGCGACTGTTTTCAGTCTCTAACATCTTGGCACACCCACTTTGCATCTCATTAGTGATAAATATCACTGACATGCAAAGTGGGGCCCAAGATGGTCGCTATCTCCTACTAGCTGTCACTAACTGGTGTTAGCGGCAGCTAGGTAATAGGGAGATAATTTTATCACCGCTTTCTTGGCTTTTAAAGCCAAAAAAGCGGAGATAAACCCCCTTGATAATATGCCCCAAAGAAAGTAAGAACCACTCCAAGTCAACAATGAATACTCCAGTCTGTGCACATATTACAGATTTGAGATCTGTTCTGTAAGTGATATGAAAAAGGTTTGCAGCACTATTAATCGTTTAGCCTAAAAGCCAGGCCTGTGTGATAATACACGTAGCTAAACTCCTGCTCTTGAAAAATTCATCAATTGAGTTTTACTTCACTTGAGATCTTGGTGCAACACCCTTTTTCAATGTTTTAGCAGTGTTTAGCCTTTGTAGGCCCTAGCTCCCTTGCAGCACTGCTTAAGCCGGTTGCCTGATCCTATTGCAGTTTGTAAAGCAATTAGGCTAGTAGTGGTGCAATATATTACATATATATTATTTAGTACTTAAAACTGCAACTACTTTCAGGGTATGCTTAGGGAGAGATTAAGCAATTCCTGATGGATAAGCCCTAATCAGGATGAAACCAGTCTTGGGTTGCTTGTGTTCTGGTTCAGGGTGGGCACTGCCTGGTAATACTTTAATTCAGTTTTAATAGATAATTAATTATTAAATATAAATATATATATATATATATATTTCGCCTTTCCAACTCCTCGAATCACTGTGTTTATAACATAAAAATATAGCGGATGCTATTATGTTAAGTATGTAGGTTGCTCACCACTCTAAGATGGCCGACACGAATGCTGCAATGAGTCAATTTTTTCTGTTAACTATCACGTTTTCCTGATTTTGCACGTATGGATTAATTGTATTTAAATGTCCGTTTGCCAATGAAAAATCACCAAGGCAATTTATCACCGAAACGCATAGGGTTTGCGTTGGCTTGATGTTTAAATAAACTTCTTCAAGCTTCTTGGACTCGTGGAAATTATTGAAAGGAGTGCTTCGGTGCTTCGCGTACCTGACCGTACAGAGAGAAAGTGATATATATATATATATATATATATATATATATATATATATATATATATATATATATATATATTCCACCACACACGTTCACCTTTTGAAGGAACGATGTCCAGGCCAACGATTGCGTTCAAAACTAGTTTTTAATCACAGTCCTACTCGACGCGTTTCGGGAACAGCGTCCCTTGTTCACTCGAGACATGGAAAACATACTCATTTCAAACGTATAGTGGGATAATCCCCAAAAGTGCATCACATTCATTTTAGAGCATACATTGGTTGAATCCAATATTATTCATCCTATACAAAATTGATGATACTATTATTTACAGAATAAATAATTGTAAAAATATTTTGATAAAAACCACCATATAATTGATTTTGTGTATAGTATCAACGTTTGGGTTTAAAATTTGTATGTGACACAATTATTGATATTCAGGTGGACCAAGAGATTTTTCAATTTCGATCTCGCACCCCTTTTAAGTATGTTCTTTCCTTGTATTGTCTATTGAATCTTTACCATACTAACAACCAATAAACACCCTTTGAAATATAACATATATTTCAACCAATGACACCAGATTGAAGTGAAAAAGTGAAAAAAACAAAATAAATTAAAATTGTTTTTGTGAGAATGTTTAAAAACCAAGTAATACCAGATGTTTTGTATAGGTTACTCCTAACCTATAGCATATACCTGAGGTGACACATGTTTTATGTGAACTTCAACAAGGGCAATTTTACCACTAACCAACCTAGCTGGAAATACATGTATAATTGGTCTGGTCCACAGAATTGGAACAACAGCGAACAAGCAATATATTAGCCTTATACACATCACAGGTACTTGGACAAGAGAAACCCCAGACTCTTGGTTCTTATAGGCAAGTATGGAAATCTTCCGTAGAGTTGAGTCCCTGTGGTGTCTTACTGTCCATTTCTAGAATATATCTAGTTTCTAATGCTCTCAAGATACCCTCCCTATTGCCACCTCTCCTCAGATGACCCACTGTATCAATGGCATACTACCTAAGGAGTCCACTGTTGTTATTGTGGCACTCCTTAAAATGCCTAGCAACTGGGTACGTGGCGTCATTGGTGTTGATTGCCCTTATGTGCTGGAGTATCCTCTTGTGAACCTGCAATTTGGTGCTACCAATATATTGCAGGCCACACGGGCACTCCAGCACATACACCACGTACTCACTTTTGCAAGTCAGTTGTTTGTTGATCTTGCGAGGCACCGGTGAAAAAGCTGTCATAAACTCAGTTTTACTGATGCCATGTTAACAAGCCTTACAACTGGAACTCTTTCGAAATCCCTTACTGGATGCTAACCAGTTTTTGGGAGGAATCATCTCAGGACTAGATTTAACTAAGGCATCCTGCATAGAATAGGCCTTCCTGAAGGTGATAGCCGGTTTGCTGGGCATGTGTTCCCCGATTACTGGATCAAACCGGATTAAGTTCCAGTGTTTGTTCACTATTTTCCTTAGTGCCCCATGCTTTCTGTTGTAGGTCCAAATGAGTCTGGTTGGTTGGTATGAATTGGGTTTAAGAGATTTCTTGTGGACTAGTGCGGTGTCACATCACGTGACAATGCATTTGCCTTGTCAATAGCTGTGTTTATTATGGCCTCACTGTACCCTCTAGCTAGAAATCTGTCTTTGCTTGCTGCCTGGGCCACCTCGCACTGATGGTTTGTGCTTCAAATCCGCCTGATCCTGAGCATATCCCCGTAGGGGATACCCCTGATCAGGTGTGGTGGATGGTGGCTGTTGGCATGGAGTACCGTATTGCCCGCAGTACAGTTTTGTTTCCAACTTGTCCTCTTTACTTTCTACCATGATGTCCAAGAAGTGTGCCTGTGACTGACTGATGTCTGATGTAAACGCTAGGTTAAAAGCATTACAATTCAGAGTTTCAACAAAATTAACTGCATCCTCATATGTTCTTCGCCAGATCAGAAATATATCATCGATGTACCTGTACCATCGTATGATATGCTTGTTGCAGATGTCACGGTGGTCACCATAGAGGACCTGCCTCTCCCAATAGCCCATGTGCAAACAGGCGTAACTGGGAGAGAAACAGGCCCCTATGGCGACACCCCTGACCTGCTGATAGTGTTGATTGAGGAACATAAAATAGTTGTTGTTTAGACAAAAATTGGTCATAGATAGCAACATTTTGTTATGTTCAGACATTTTAATTGGACGCTGGCCCAGATAAAATTGAATAGCTCTCATCCCATCTGCATGCACAATACTGGTATATAACGATGTTGCGTCTAAGGTCATTAACCAGTAGTCCTTGTCCCATTTAACATCCTTGATCTTTCGTAAAAAATCACTGGAATCTTGGATGTAGGATGGAAGTTTACCAACATATTCTTGTAGAAATGAGTCAATATAGGCTGTGGTGTTTTCTAACAACCCTCCACATGCAGATATAATCGGTCTTCCTGGGGGTTTGGCGGCATTTTTGTGCACCTTTGGGATGAGATATATTACAGGGGTAATCGGGTGATAATTTTTTAAAATTTGAGCTCATCCATGCTGATTAGACCAGATGATCGCCAACCCATCAACATTGAATAAAAGTCAAATTGTGCCTTTCTCACCACTCCTATATCACAGTGCTTGTAGCAGTCCTGATCGTTTAGCTGCAGGAGGGCTTCCTCCATATATAGGTGTCTAGGCCAAAGCACGACGTTGCCGCCCTTGTCCGTCTGTCTGACTATCATGTTGCCATCTTTTTGAATCCTTTTGACCAATTTGAAATACTCATTGTTTTGCCTGTGATTGTAATGCTTATTTTTCAATGTCTTTGTGTACAAAGTCTTGACTTCCTTAATGGCTGCATCGTGGAAAATGTCAATGTTGTCATATGGCTTGAGAGGTGTAAATGTGGAACGTGACTTAAAATTGGTCAATCTACCAATATTAGTCGTTACCTCCTCCTGTGTGCATTGAGAGGTAGCCTGTTCCAATCTCAATGCCTCCATATACTGCATTAATGGGACATCATTCACTGCAAGCCCCAACCTCATAGTTGTTGTCTCTGGTCTACCTGTTGTGGAGCGTGATTTAATGTTTGAAAAGTGTTTCTGCAACTTTAACTTGCGTGTAAATTTAAAAAGATCAATCCTTGTGTTAGCATAGTTAAAGTCACTCGGTGGACAATATGACAAGCCCATCGCCAAAATATGTATTTCAGAATCATTAAATGTAGCCGAAGTAAGATTGATCACAGATAGACCAGTGTCAAGTATTGTAGACAAATTGCTTACTTTTTGTTGTTTTTGTTCCACCGCTTGTTGTAATTTCTTTTCTTTGGTAGTGCGCCTTGCGTTGGATTTCCGCTGTTCTCGTCGCTTGGTGCTTTTGTTTTTGAGTTTGCTTGTCGTTGCACTCTGGGGCGCAGTGTGTCCCGTCTGTCCTGGCGTATGCACTCTAGTTCCTGAGCCAGGGTGTACCGGGTAAACCCCAATCTCTGCTCCCCTTTGGATGTCTCTGATTCAGAGCCACTGTCCATGTTCAAGCTAAGATCAGTGAAGGAAGAGTTGTCAGGTGATTTCGCTCTAGAGGTTGCTGCCAAGGATGAGGCATTGGGAGTGACACGTGGTTTTGTAGCTTTCATAGCATCGTATTTCCGTGCGAATGTGAAAATGCGTCCCTCCAAGTAATCAGTTTTGTCTCTTTGAAATTTGTAGGTTTTCCTTTTCCTGATTACATCTTCCTCTTTTTGCACTCTCACCAGCATTTCATCTCTGTATTTTTTACATTCAGTAATGATGTCCGCTTTATCTGCGCTCATGATGTCAATTTCAGCATTTATTTCATCAATCTGTTGTTGAATTTTCACCCGGTCACTCTCAGCATATCGTACCAGTATTTCGACCAACCGTCGAGACGAGTCCAAATCGCACTCTTCCCATTCTCTGAGCATTTCAGGATCCGGATGTGCATAGCTGGGGGCCAGCATGACTCTTAGCCCCCGAGGAATGCGATTAACCTCCAGATACCTGCTCAGGGAGCGATGTTCCCACCATTTGGACTGCTCACGCTTAAGGAGCTTCTCGAGCAGTTTGAACTTCTCACGGACACTGACGCCCCCACTTGCGGCCGGTTCTTCTGATGTGTTCACCTTCGACCCCCCCAGCCGGGGAGTCGTCAAAAGCTTCGAGGGCTGCCACCTCCCTCCCTCTTTGTGCGTCTGCTGACATCGTGCGTATAAGCTGAAAAACGCTGATGCGTACTCACTCTGTGCGGGGGGTTCCGGCACCAAATGGTCTCGAACCGCCCTACATGCACAAACTTCCTCACCGGATAATCCTATCTTCACTGCACTGCAGCGGGCTTCGAGCACGGTCTGAGACGGCCGTCCCACCATGCCAGACCCGGTTTCAGATGCGGCGAATATACTTGGCGTCCGGGGGCTGGAACAGTCTCTCCCAAACGGGAGAAATGGATTACGACTTCCGGGTTACCAGAAGTCACGGCTTCCTGCTGCTCTGCCACACTCCGAGGAAGGGTCTTCCAACACCGGAGGAACACTCAACCGGCTGTAAAATGCCTGCTTGCTCCAAACCAACAGCCCGTCCCTCAGTTTTGAACGCGACCAGGAAGGAAGGAACGGAAGACCCAAGGTGCAAGTGAGATTTGTTAATTTATCGCAACTCGCCAGCATAACGTTTCGGCCTACACAGAGGCCTTGGTCACATGACGCTATGGAGGAAGAAGGCAATTTTTAAAGTGCTAGTGCGCGAAAACTGGTGCATTTCATTGGCTGACCAATTTAAACAGTTGCAGTATGTACAAGTAGACATGGAAAACATACTCATTTCAAACGTATAGTGGGATAATCCCCAAAAGTGCATCACATTCATTTTAGAGCATACATTGGTTGAATCCAATATTATTCATCCTATACAATATATATATTTCTCCAACGTCACTTAAAATTGCTTCTCCCACAACAAAGAGACGATAGTGGACCCAGGTACTTGTGCCAATCAAAGTTTCTTTATTGTAATTCGACCAGCCAGTCTGCCATGACGCATTTCAACCCCCAACGGGTCTTGATCACATGATGCGTTGCCATAGCGGGGTAGGCGTTATAAAGTGTTAAACCAGGAAGTGGTGCATCGCTCTCATGGACGTAGTAGAGTTACTGTATAGCATAATGCTCCACAATTGTGCAAAATCGCAATATAATGATACAACAACTTTTGTCAATGTGCATGAAAAATAATTAAATGTCAATTGCATTCGTATAGCAGCATAATTATCACTTGGTGTGCAAATTTATGGTTAAAGAGTAGCAGCATTGAAGTAGAGCAGCCTAATATTCCTATAATGTGCAAAATGCAAATTTCATCATGATAACAGAATGAGAATTTGGCAACATAATAATCACATAATGTGCAAAGTATGGTTGATAAATAGCAGCGTCATAGTTTTTAGCAGCAAACATGTTCCCATAATTTGCAAAATATGGTAAACCCACCGCAATTGGAATAAATAAATATGTAAATAGATATATAATAAACTAGCAGCCCGTCCCGACGTTGTCCGTGTATGAATTGTTGCCGGCCAGTAGTATATTGTTTTGTAGGATTTCGTTTTGATAGCATTTCTTATCTGTGACAGGCCTGTGAAACGCTCCGATTCACAGTGCACTGCTGATGCACTTAAGAGTGCGCATTCAGTAGTGTGCGAACTCGAGTTTCCCTACTTTATTTTTCCTTGCAATATTATATAGCGCAAACTCGACAACATGGCATGAGCACAATTTACATTACAGAAGAACACATTCATTTGTGGTAGGCACGGGAAGACAAAGCGATTTGCCTGGAATCACAGGATGTTGAGCTGATGCCGAGATTCGAACGTAGCTCCCCAGCTCTAAAGTTCGCAATTCTAGAACTTGTGACGGGAGGTGTGTCTAAAAGTGTATGTCGGTGCTGGCCATCAATGAGAGAGACCTGTGCATTTTTCAAATTGGTGGTGAAAAAATATGAGTATGTTGCTGGAGATGTGGGCCGCCGTGCCACCAATGTACTTACAGGGGGAGGGTAAACACCCATTATTCCGCAACTTTCTTTCCGCATACCATCACTCCGCATACTTTCATTACGAAAGTACCAAGACCCCACAATGCCATTATAACGCATGGCATTACATTTTATATGCTTTTACCATGCATACAGTTAAATGCATGAATGGTAAAAGCATGTTTTTTTTTTAAATGTTTGGATAAGGTAAGTATGGGTATAGGGGTATATGCTTTGGGGTACTGAGGTATATGTTGTTGGGTGTTTGGGTATTTTAAGGGTTCAGATATAGTTTTGGTATATGGGGTACAGGGGTAGTTTTAGGGTTAGGTTTGGGGGTATAGGGGTATTTTAAGGGTTCAGGGGTAGGTTTGAGTTTTGGGGTACAGGGTACTTTTAGGGTTTATGGCTAGGTTTGGGTTTTGGGGTGCAGGAGTATTTTAGGGTTCAGGGGTAGGTTTGGGGGTACAGGGTTATTTTAATGGTTCAGGGCTAGGTTTGGGTTTTGGGGTACAGGGGTATTTTTAGGGTTCAGGGCTAAGTTTGGGTTTTGGGGTACAGGGGTGTTTTTAGGGTTCAGGGCTAGGTTTGGGGTTTGGGCTACCGGGGGTGTTTTTAGGGTTCAGGGCTAGGTTTGGGTTTTGGGGTACAGGGGTGTTTTTAGGGTTCAGGGCTAGGTTTGGGTTTTGGGTTTTGGGGTACAGGGGTATTTTTAGGGTTCAGGGGTAGGTTTGGGTTTTGAGGTACAGGGGTATTTATAGGGTTCAGGGCTAGGTTTGGGTTTTGGGGTACAGGGTATATTTGTAGGGTTAAGATGGGTTAGTGTTTAAGGGTGTTGGGGTATTTTAAGGATTAATGATGGGTTATGATTATGGGGTGCAGGGGTATTTAAAGGGAGCTGGGTGGACACCTGGAGCTGGAATGTACAGAACCTGGGAAGAAAAAACAATGAAATATTGGGCACAATGCTCGCTTTTTTTCTGTAATCCCGCGCCCGCACATGCCCCCAGCACACGCCCACAGCACACGATATGAGACATGGCATGAAGAGCGGAACGTACCACACGTCCCCAGCGTTTGTCATGCCCCCAGCACACGCCCACTGCACAATGCAGACACGCCCACAAGGGACTACTTTGCTGCCACGATTCTTTACCTTTTAAATGTATATGGTGGGCGTCTGCATAGCCGATGTCCTTCTGCTGCAACTGCCCTTTCCAATGCTGTATTGGGTGTTGTGATTGGTGCTGTGGTTCCTGAGATTACCTGCTTCAAAGGTTTGGGCTCTCTCTTTATTATATTAGTATAGATATATAAATATATGCAAACTGACGATCTAAGTAAAACCATAATTTTTAACAAATCAACTGTCATACCATATTCCCTTCTTAGTCCTTTCATTTTAATGTTGGGCTGTGCTTTAATTATACTGTATGGTGCACAACCAACCAAGTTGCTGGAAGGTGATATTGATGCTCGATTTCGAACCATGTCCATTATCTTTCGATCACATGCCCTCTGCCAGACTGTATATAGATATTGTTCCTAAAATCATGCCTATTTATTCTTTTGAATAGTAGGACCTCAGTGGGTGTTTTTTCTAGTTGTATCATTACAAAAATATATATATCTAACCACCATTCCTGATGAATCGTCACACTCTATATTACAAACATTAGTCATAAAAAAGTGCCAAAATAGTGCATCCCCTATTCTTATGTTGTAATACCACTAACACTGGTATAGCAAAAGTTACTTTCCAATGTTACTGCGTCCAACCCCCCAAGAAAGTGCAACATAAATCATAAAAATGTGTGCTTGATTACCATAAAAAATGTTCAGTATCCCGGTTATCATCTGTAATCAAATTTAGTTCAATATGAGTCCATATTGAAATATCAGAAAAGTTACTTCTTCATTTGGAAGTATTTAGAAACAATTGTTAAGGTAAGTGGCATAATAATGAGTTTTAAAGACATGCATACAAATCTTCACTGGCATTAAGTCCTGCTGGATACTTAGAGTCCAGCTCAATTATGTACCTTGTCTCTGAAAAGCGTATCTTCGCATCTCGGTTACCCACCCGCTTCATAGGAAAGATTGTATCTATCACATAGTATTGTAATGAATTGGGGTTGCTGTTATGACATTGTTCAAAGTGACGGGCAACTGGATATGCCTGATCCTTACCAGATATTGCTCTTATGTGCTCGAGTATCCGTTTGTGGGCTGGCAGTTTAGTGCTGCCGTTGTATCTTAGCTCACATGAACACTCAAGCACATAAATAGCAAAATCCGTCCTACAAGTTAATCTTTTGTTATTCATAATGGGATCTTTATGGAATGGACTGGTATATTGTGTTCTGTTGCAGCCAAATTTACAGGCCTTGCAACTTGGACATTTTCTAAAGCCCTTCACTTGCGACATCCATGTCCCCTGAGTTGTTAATTCAGGACAATTACTCGTTAATTTAGATCCCATTGATTCGGACTTTCTGAAGGTTAAGGCTAGTTTATTCGAAACTAGATGCCCGATTACTGGATCCCCCTGTATCAGGTTCCAATTTCTTGAAAAAATTCTCCGTAATTCCGGATGTTGCCTACTGTAGGTCAGTATTATTCTAGTTTGGGGATCAGAGTTGTTTGTCATTAGATTCTTCTTTTGAGATTTAGATACCAGTGCCTCATTTCTTGCTGCAGACTTGGTTTTATTAATGGCCTCATCAATCACCGCAGGGGAATAACCCCTGGCCAGGAAGCGTTGTTTACAGGCTAATTGGGCAATCTGACACTCCCTGTCTGAACTGCAAATGCGCATGACACGCAGCATCTCCCCATAGGGGATGCTGCGTATCAAGTGCAGCGGATGGTGACTCGCCGCGTGCAGTATCGTGTTGCCTGCTGTAGACTTTCTGTATAGCCTGGTAGCTAACACATTGTTCATCCAAAAAACAAATACTTTTTTTGTCAATTGTGGAAGTGAAATTTAAATTCAAAATGGTTGTTGTTCAATTTTTCCACAAAATCGATGGCACCTGCTTGTGACCCCCTCCAAATGAAAAATAGGTCATCAATATATCTCAGATAGACCACCACATGTTTTTCGGTGATGTCCCTGTGTTCCCCCATGAGGACCTGCACCTCCCATAACCCCATTTGTAGACAGGAGTAACTTGGGAAGAAGCAGGCCCCCATAGCCACTCCTCTGACTTGGTGGTAGATCTGATTATTGAACAAAAAATAATTCTGCTCAAGACATTCCCTCACGATAGCCAGCAGCATCTTATTGTGTGGTGCACAGTTCATGGGTCTTTTATTCAAGAAATGCTCTATCGCTTTCATGCCATCATTGTGTCTTATAGAGGTGTATAACGAAGATACATATAATGTCATTAGTAACATGCCATCACACCATTCCACATTGTCAATCTTTCTTAAAAAATCGGAAGTGTCTTTGACATAGGAGCTTAGTCCTTGTACCCATTCATGGAGGAAATAGTCGACATATTCAGTTGTATTCTTCATAATGCTGTTTATTGCCGATTTGATCGGTCTGCCAGGTGGATTGTCAGTACACTTGT
Organism: Lissotriton vulgaris; assembly: GCF_964263255.1. Taxonomy (NCBI): domain Eukaryota; kingdom Metazoa; phylum Chordata; class Amphibia; order Caudata; family Salamandridae; genus Lissotriton; species Lissotriton vulgaris. The sequence continues at coordinate 406,468,743 of NC_141697.1, read as the reverse complement.
GGATCTTTGGGATCAGGTAGAACGTGGGGATCACCGGATGTTCCTTCTTTAAAAATTGGCACTCTGTGTTACTCAATAATCCCCCGCTCTTCCATGCTAACAGTCTTGCATAGTGTTCATTCCAGGACCCCTTAACAACATGTATATTGCTCTTTCTATAGCATGCCACATCAGGTAGTTGTTTTTCCGCCTCATTCATATACAACTGCCGTGGCCATAAGGCCGCGTTACCCCGCTTGTCCGCTTGTTTCACAATTATGTAAGAATCTGCTCCTATTTTCTTCATCAGATTTTATAACATAAATTGCGTTTATTGATTGCATGCCAGGATTTGTTGACTGTTGTATATAATTTATTTAAATCTTGTGTTACTAATTCATGATAGACATCAAGATTATCATGCAACATGATGGGGTGGAAGATGGATTTTGGTTTGAAAGATGTTTGCCATGCTCTCCTATCATCTCCATGTTCTATACCATCTGTGGCTACAAAATCAGGTTGTTCAATCCGCAATGCCATTGCATTTTCAAACACCTCATAATCACCAGCATTCAAGAGTGGTGGACTAATTGGATTTTCAGGGTTAAGAGAGATGTTCGTTTTTTTCCGTTGTAATTGGTGAAACTTGTTCACTTAAGTTTTCTCACAAAACGATAAGTGTCCAACCTTGTGTCAGTGTAGTTCATATTGTGTGGAGGACAATAGGAAAGTCTTAACTTCAAGACTTTAACCTCTGCTGGAGTTAGTACCATATCTGTCAGGTTGATTACTGAGTTGGAGTTTGTTGTTGTGTTGGATTCCTGTTCTGGAATCGATTCCATTTCCCTCTTTCCCTCTGCCTGCTTTTTTGGTTGTGCTTTTGGTGTCTTTTGCAGCATTTTCTCCTTTGTTACCACCTAAAATTGCATTTTTGTTGTTCACTCCAGATGGTAATCGAGACCGCAACGTTTCCCTTCTGTCCCTGCACATACAGTCGACCTTCTCTGCCAACGAGAGTTTGGTAAACCCCAACTGCTGGCCCATATATATATATATATATATATATATATATATATATATATATATATATATATATATATATATATATATATACACACACACATTTATGTTAATTGGTGCTGTTTATATTAATTGTTTTATATTTTGTATACATTAATAGAGTTATTCAAATATGTAGTGTGTTTGAAGTGAAGTAACTTCTACAGTGTTGCTGAGACTGGAGTGGGAATAGTAAATGTAATCCCTCCTAAGGCACACTCTTTGCCTACTCTTGCACAGACTGGAGGGGGAACAGTAAATCTCACCCCACTAAAGTCCAACACATTTCCTACTTTTGCACAGACTGAAATGAGAATAGTAAATTTAACTCCTACATAGTTCAAAACTTTCCCTACTGTTGCACAGACCAGTGTAAAATGTAACCGCTCTGAAGTCCAACCCTTTCCATACTGCTGCACAGACTGGAGTGGAAATAGTAAATCGTCTCCCCTCCGATGTACAATGATTTTGCTCCTGTAGCATAAACTTAAGTAGGAATAGTAAATCTTACCTTTCCAAAGTCCAACGCTTTCCCTACTGTTTATAGTATTTTTAGTAAATGTGTTTTTGGGGCTTTAAACTTGTAATATTTCATTTATTGTCTAAATTAATGAATATATTTTTGTTACTGAATTGTTAATTTATTTATTTATAAAGTTTTCTTTAGCGCGAACATGATCCTGAAGGATATCAGAGCGTTTTACAAAAGAATGGAAGGAAAGACATAAATCCCATATCGAGATCAAGTAAGAATACACAACAGGAGTAATCACACAATACCCAGACAATCAAATCAAGGAGAGTAATACAATAAACAAGAAAAAAGCGGGCTAGGAGAGGGGGCACGCAATGCGGTAAAGGATAGCAGCAACAAATGATGGTGCAATGGTTGTAGGATTGGAGGATTGTAGGATCAATGAATTCGAGCAGGAGAAGCCTAGACCCAATTAACCCCTTGCCTGCGGGGCTGATTCCCCCGCTGTGCTGGGGGGGAGGGGGCACGCACTGCGCCCCTGTGCTCGTGACAAGCTCAGCTCTTCATGAGCCATGGTGGTCGTGTGCTCATGATGAGCTGAGCTTGTCATGACCACACCTGTTTCTTTAGAACGCTCACACAGCAGGGGAATTACCCCCAAGTGTGAGCGTTCTAATGGTCATGACGAGCTCAGCTCGCCATGAGCACACGGGAATCATGGCTCATGAAGAGCTGAGCTCCTCATGAGCATGGGAGGGGTCAAATTAAGAATTTGTTTATTAGGAATCTTTTGGCTTCCAATTTGAAAGCAGTCGTTGAAGAGATTCTGCGTACCTACTGTGGAAGAGAGTTCCATATCTTTGGGGCAGCTCTGGAGAAAGCTCAGTGACAAGTTCTCTTTTTGCTAAGGATGAGTGGTTTCAGGAGGAAAGTGTCTGCACTTCTTGAGGCTCTCCTATCACAGGATAATTCAAGATTTTGAGCTAGGTACCTGGGAGTTTTGAGATGCAGCGCTTTGTGCACCAAAACAGCAATCTTTAACTGAATTCGAGCTTCGTAGGGAAACCATTTGAGAGATTTTAGGACTGGGGATATATGCTCATTTCATTTGGTACCTGTGACCAGTCTGGCTGCAGCATTCAGTGATGCCCTTACTGGAGCCAGGGTGTATTTGGGAAGACCACAAAGCATAGCACTGCCGTAGTCTAGCCTGGGGAAGACCAGTGCTTGAACCAACTGCTTGAAATCCTTTTGTGGAAGGAATGTTTTGATATTTCTAAATGTCCTCATCAAGTGATTAGCTCCCTTAGACATATTCAGGTGCTTGTTCAGTGTGATACCGAGAGATTTGGCTGAGTCTATGATGAGAGGGGTGCAGTTGAAAGCAGTGAGGTGAGTCAACCAAAGGTCTAGTTCGGAGGAGAGATGAGTAGGAATTCAGTTTTGGATGTGTTGAGTAGGAAATGGTTCTCAGTTAACCAATTTCGAGTAGACGTTAGGGTAGTGTTGAGTGAGATGAAGTTATTCAGGGATGAGATTTTCAGATAAAGTTATGTGTCGTCCGGATACGTATGGAAGAGAATGTTTGCGCAATTAAGTGAGTTAGCTAGTGGTTCCAGGAAAAGGTTGAAGAGGATAGGAGATAGGGCGGACCTTTGGGGGACATCCATGAGTACTGGAGAGGGCTGGGAAAGGGAGTGGTTTGCCTTGACTCTTTGTGATCTGTGTTGGAGGAAGGATGAGAACCATTGTAACACACGACCCGAGAAGCCCATACTGTTCTTCAGAATGGATAGGAGGTTGTCATGATTAACCGTGTTGAATGCGGAGGAAAGGTCAAGGAGGATTAGTAGGCAGGAATCATTTTGGTCAAGCATATGTTTTATGGTTTTATTGAGTGTGATATTTTTTTAAATATTACAATAAATAATATAATATAAAATAACTAATTTTATTTATGTTACACTATATATTTCATTTATGTTACTGCATGCTGCCCACCTGCTCTCCAATCAGTTTTCACTGCGATTTTCACTACAACAGGAGTGTTGTAAGTGGCGACAGTAACTTCCAACTGCGTGGCGGGCACTAGGACCTGGGAGGGGAACAAGTGGCAGCTGTTTGTTGGAGCGTCACCAACATGCAATACTGTGTTAGAGGACCAAGTAAAATGCATACCATGTGATAGCAGTTCGTCTTTGAAGAAACCGTATAGGAAAGAGAGAGCCTGCTGCATAGAAATATTGAAATATACCTGAGATGGTGTACTGCTCACTGTAGATTATAACCATACTGTAAGTCACCAAGAAGTACCATAATCATATATAGGCAAGTGGCAAAGTACCTTTTTTATGGGAATGAAACTTCGAGGTGACGTGATATGTTCCTATATCATTTGAAGCAGTGGCATAACAAAGGCCCCCGCAGTTCCAGCAGGCCTCCTCAGCGTAGTGCCCTGGCCTGAGAGCTCTTGAGTGAGTCCGGAGAGACCCCTTCCATGTACAGCAACACTTGAAAGGCAGAGTTTATTAAATGCATCTTTAATCTACATATGCTACCTTCCTTTATGCATCTATAGACCTTACATGTACTTATGGATCTATATATTTATTACTTTTCTTCGAATTCAGCATATCCAATGCACTGCCCTATTTCTCGCCCTATACCGCTCTCAATATATCCTCTACTTCAACACTCTGACTCAACTTGAACCTCTTTCTACTACTCTTTCCAGTGCACTACCCTATTTCTCACCCTAAAGCCCTATCAATATATTCTCTTCTTCCACTCTCTAATTCATCCCAAACCCCTTACCACTACTATAATCCCCAAAATAACCCTTTCTAGACCCTTCCCTACTCTACCCCTCCTTGCATCATCTCATACCTCTTTGTTTACTATTAAAATCACCCAAACAAAGCCTTTCTAAACCCTTCCTTCTGATTCTCCCTCCTCCACCTCCTTTTATTCATCCCAAGCCTCCTTCAACTGCTATGAGCTCAAACCATCCCTCAATTAACCACTCAAACTAATTTAATATTTCACTATACTAATTCACCACTAATCTTTTATGGGTTCCAGACTAGCATGCCACTCGCTGAAAAGGCACTTCAAAACCTAATCAGAGGTAGCGAGTGCTATATAAATGCAAACCTTTTTCCCTCTTCTATCCCTTTGCTATCCGTCTCAATCCAAATAACTGACTAACACATCTACCACTCATATTACTTTCATATTTAACCATACCAATTCATCACTAATCCTTTATGGGTTCCGGAGTAGCGTGCTACTTGCCAAAAGAGCGCTTCAACACCCCTTCAGGGGTAGCAAGTGCTATATAAATGTAAATCTTTTTCCTTCTTCCATCCCTCCACTATCCTTCTCAATCCAAATAACTGACTAACATATTCACCACTCAAATTACTTTAGTTTTTCACCATACTAATTCACCACTAATCCTTCATGGGTTCTGGGGTAGTGTGCTACTCACCAAAAAAGCACATCAACACCTCATAAGGGGTAGTAAGAGCTATATAAATGCAATTACAATACAATACAATATATGTATATATATATATATATATATATATATATATATATATATATATTTCATATAAACACAAACACATATATGTGTGTTTATATAATTATATATTTATATATAGTATCACATATTAGTAAAATTATTTTTATTTATATTACATTAATTTTATATATTACAATATTTAACATTTACTATTTTAAACTTTATTTATATTCAAACATATTTTTGCAAATTTTTTGAAGATGTTAGTGTCAACAATATGTTTTTCCAATATTCTTGTACTAAGCATTATAAGTGTAGATAAACAATATTTTTGAAATAATTTTTATATCAAACGATATTATTTACGTCAATATTGTGTCAGTGATCCTTCTTTCCACAACTAGCTCATTTGTTTTACTTGGGTCTCCTGATGGGATTTCCAAAAATGTTTCATGCCTGTGTCTTAAAATTAATAGTTGGTGTAAAGCGACTCAGTCCATTTCCAATGTGTTCAAAGTTTCGGATAAATTTAAACAAAAATTTGAAAGAGAGGAAACAACTTTCAAGCTCATACAAGAGGGTGTGTTTGTGTTTCAGGTGTGTGTGTGTGTGCGTGTGAGAGAACCAGAGAGTGAGACAGAGAGGTAGAGATGCACAGTTTGCTTGGACTGGTGTGTGGATTATTGCAAATATAGAAGTATGGATATCAACATTAAAGCAATTTTAAAAATAAATATTTTCATACTGAAACATGTCTGTATTTTCGGTGTAAATTACAACTTTCGAAGCTAATTAAATGTACTAGCATTTTAATATAATTTTTCAAATAGAATCTTCAATCATGTAGCAATAAGCACGGTCGCCTTGTAGTAGCAAAGGAAAAATAATCATCCTGTGGCAGTTGAACTAGTTCTGCTGTTGTTCTTCATTCTGTAGAATTGCAATACATGTAGGCTTGCCTGCATATCAACAAGGAATACTCCAGTGTGTGTGTACATATATACCACATTTCAGATCTGTATTGTAAGTGAGATGAAAAAAGTTTGTGGCACTGCAAATGGGGTTGCCTAAAATACAAGTCTATGTGATAATACATGTGAACCAAATTTCTGTGCTTGGTGAATACATAAATTGTGTTTGACTTCACCCTGGGTTATTGGTACAATGTCCCTTTTCTCTGTTTTACCACAGCTCAGCCCTGGGGGTCTCTAGCACACTTACAAAACTGCTTAAACCAGTTTTCTGCCCCATTACAATTTGCAAAACAACCAGACTAATGGTTCTCTAATATGTTCCATATATAATAATTGTAATACCAGTGGCTGAGATTATTTCAAGCGTTCCATCCATCACTTTTTTGAATACTTCAGTGCAACACCGTGAGTGGGACTGGTATGCCTAGACGTGGTTCTGGTGCATACCGCGAGAATGGGAACAAGCTATACCTGACTGATGAGCTCTAAACCCCGTCTTGGAATACTTGTATTCTGGTTCAGGGAGCCACTTGTCTGGAAGTTCGGGCTGGACTCATCCTGTTAGAGTTTCATATAGGTTGGTCTAAACTGAGTTGGCATGGTGTGCAAAATAACAATGGACGGGGATGAAGCCAGGAAGTAATTACCAGTGTCAGAGATTAAATAAAGCATTCCACACATCACTTTTTGTATACTTTCTTTAGTAGAGAGAGTCCTCCCAGCGCAAATGTGATGCACAATGTGACATTTATATACAAAGACAATAACACTTGAATACAGTCAAAATCTTTAAATTATTTTTACAGAATTTAAAACTGTTTATTAAATAGTTATGACTCACTTATTCCAGTATTGTGAAAGTGTTTGAGTCTTAATTTGAATTTGCAATTGTCAGCAGTGGCAAGAAGGACTGTTCTACCTATAAATTCAGCTCCCTGCATGATAATGCAGGATATGTAAAATATTTTCTCCAGCAACATTGTGTGAAGTGATTACAAATTATGTTGGATAAGTTAGTCCTTTATCTGAATTCTGTGATTTAAGCCTATGGTTCGAGCAAGATAAAACCAATAAAAACGTTTACATATTCATGCAAACCAATTGAGGTTTTCAATCTCAGAAAGAATTTAGAGCAGCTTCTGATTCTAGTTAAAATTCCAAATGTTAGGCAGGTTTCAACCTGAACAGGACTGTCTTTTCGATTCCAAATATTAGTCATTTACTAAGTTGCCCCAAATGGCCTCTCACTACTGATTGATCTTTTCAAATCTTGAGACATTTTAGTTGATGTAGGAAAACTCACCATTTATTTGTTTCCTGCTTCTAAGATGTCTTTGAAACTTTAATTCCTTTTAAGAGTTTAGTCTACTTGCTTTACAACTTCAAACGAAAGATCATCAATGATTCACAGCATTAGGCAAGCTCTGTGCTTGGAAGTCAGTAGACTGGGGTTGTCCCATGGAGGACAATGTTTTTGATGCCAGGACAATTATCACCTTGATGGATCTACTTGAGCCTACATGGATGTGAACTTCCACTCAAACTCTGTTTATTTGTCTTCATTAAAATTCATGAGGCATATTCAGTGCTACTTCACCCAAGAGAAAGTGTATTAGGCTGAGATGGGAGAATTAAAAACCTATGTTTGAAGTTGTTAATATTATCCTTGACATTAAAATTGCACCACAGTGACTTCAGGTGAAAAATATTCATATACAACTATTCAAGCACCTACCTGTTTAATGCTTTGCCGCCACCACAGAAATTCCAACATATACTTTTAATTTGCTTTAGAATTCAACCAACATCTTAGTTTGGTAGTCCTGTGTGTTATGTGCTAGGAAATACATCACAGCGACAATCAAAGACCATGTAGAATGGAAAAGTATTTCATCCATGCCTGCTTTTAAATGTGACGAAAGTGATTTAGAAGGGCTTTTTCCACCTGGACCTATTAGCACAATTATTTTGCTCTTTTAATACAATAGAATTCTCCTGGGTACATACCAAGACCATCACAGACAATTTGGTATGCGCCTTTGATACCTTTAGATCTAGTATGCCATCAGAGGCCAACTGGAAGAACAAAAATTGCCTCAAATTAAACAGTGGAAAAATTGAGATTGTGTTCTTTAGAAAACAAATTTTTGGTTTTGTCCAATCATGGGTGGCATGCAAACTGGGAAAATCCTCCTAACCTTCTTTGCCCACCAGAGATATTGTTGTCGATTTTGATCTCAAAATTTCCTTCAAAGATCACATGTGTGTGTGTAGCGGCATCCTGATTTACCAATATACCATCTATCAGAAAGGCCCTTCTTCTCCCCAATGGAGCATGCAACAAATGGTCCTCTGTGGTGCAAGGGGTCCCCTGGCCTCTTTCCTGCTTGGGCCCACCTCATTCATCTGTGATTTTCAACATTAAAGGTCGGCCAGTTCGGGGGTGGAGTCTGCCCATGTACTTTGCAGGGAGGGGCTTCGTCAGGTCCTCAGGTTTTGTTACACCTGTGGCCACAGCTTTATTTTCCATTGGCCCCTCTATGTATTGTTGACTTAAAAGTGGTCCTTTGGAGAAGTGCACACAAACTCTTTCTGCTCTCCATTAGGAGGGAATCTCTTCTATCTTTTAAGGAAATGGCATTTTTTGCATGTTCACCCTCAAATTTTTGGAGTGTTTTTTCGAGTCTGAGACTGCACTGAGGTCTGCTAACCAGACCTCAGTGGCAGTGTTCTTACCCTTACAAAGTTTATGTTTAATTGGCTATATCCAATTAGCAATTACTGACTTACTCATAACTCCCTAGTATATGGAAACAAGGGTACCCAGGACATGTAAGGCTGAGTGTCCATCCAGTACTGTAGCACTGTTTGTGCCAGCCTGAACATGACAAAAGACAAAATGGCTTACAGCCTGTCACAGCAGACAGGAGCAGTGTTTGCACTTCTAGTTCAACTTTGCTATTCCAAATCAATGCCAAAGCCACCACTCCCGGAAGCTTCTATGAAAGTCTTCCCTAAGGAAGACTTAACCCCCCCCCATGCTCATGACAAGCTCAGCTCATCATGAGCCACGGTTCCTGTGTGCTCATGATGAGCTGAGCTCGTCATGACCGTTAGAACGCTCACACGCGGGGCTAATTCCCCTGCTGTGCGAGCGTTCTACAGAAACGGGTGAAGCATGGGGGTGCTGTGTGCGTCCCCCCTCCCCCAGCACAGCGGGGGAATCAGCCCCACAGGCAAGGGGTTAAGGAGCCCTATAACAAATGACTATATATGGGTAAGGCACATATTTTTCATATGTCTCAACAGCATAAAGTTAGTAACCCCATTGGCTAACACAGGGTTATCAGCTGGTAACTCAGCCTAGCTAACTCATAAATGGGACTCCCTAACTGGGTTTTGTAAGGTATAAAATGTATTGTGGCAGCAAACGTACCCTGCCACCCAGGTTGAGGTTACTGTCATAATTAAAATTCTGCAACTTTTAGAAAGTTGGCACTCTTTGTCCAGCTAGACCTTTGGTCTTGCAAAGGCCCCAGCACACAGACAACTATCTGACCATCTGGGGTGAAGTGTGAACAGCTCCCAGGCTAAGAAAAAGGCAGCTGCCTCAGAGTGCCACTTGGGGTGTTAGCCCAAAAGGCAACCTTCAAATGTGAAGCCGCCTTTGAAGGGCTGCTTGTGACAGCACTCCATAGTAGTATGCTATTTTTTTCTGCCGACAAGTTGGAGACAGGGACAGAGAGGGAAAACCCATCCCCAAACCGGTTTTCCCGTGCCCGTGTATCACAGGTATCCATGCCTCTAGGGTGGGCCACCAAGCTCATGCGGACTGAGGGAGGGTCCAGACATTTTGGAAGTGGCTACAACAGTACCCATTAGGACAGCCATATGCCACACATTTCAGGAAACACACCACCAGAAGTGAGGTGGCCCAATAGCTTATTTGGCTAGTGAAAGTGTGGTCTCTCAGGGCACTCTCCTGGGATACATATGACACCCCTGGCACTCTGCTCAAGAGATTAAGTTGGATTTGAAGACAGGATCGAAGACCTCTGCCCTGCTGCCTTTGAAACTGCACAGAGAGAGTCTGCAGCATCAGAAGGACAGCACTTGCTGCACTTTGAGCTAGTAAAGTTTGGGTTGTGCCTGCGGCTCCTGACCCTGGAAAAAGTGGAATCCCGCCCCCAGATAAAAACAGTGACTCCAAGGATCAGGGGGCTGTTCCCCTGGAACCAGATCCAGGGACACAAAAGCTGAAGAAGACCAAGCTGGCAGGGTGGTTGATACTGCAGACATTTTGCAACTACCTGCCACCAGGTGCACAAAGTGACAAATCCTTGACAGCCAAAATTTGCACCCCAGGCTGCTGGATCCGGTAGTGCCATCAAAGTTCAGATTCGTCAAACAAGCGGAACACCAACCTCCACCAAAGGATTTCGCCCTAACCAAGATGCAAGGAGACCAGTAGCCCAGCATTGGCTGACCAGCTACTGCATGGTTCAGGGGCATTGTAGTAACAGTAATCGTTATTTACAGTACCATACACACTGTACCACAAGAAATAATACTTTTATGTAGAAATGATGTATTACTTCATTACAAATCTGTTTCTTAGTATGTCTAAAACAACTGCACATACTACAGTAAAAGCATTAATAAGGTATGTTATAAATAACAATAACATTTTAATTCATAGCATTGTTAAAATGTCATCTAAAAACACCCTAACATAAACTTCTATGTGCTATACTAAGAGAGCACTGAAAGCAAAGCAACTTGCAGTCTAGTGTTTCTTAGGGTGAAGAGACATACTGTCTACCTTGTTCAAGATATGGCTGTCTTCAACAGCGGAATCTTGAAGACAGTGTTCCCCGTGAGTGCACACACTGCGATAGCAGTCGGTCGGTCTTCCTCCAGGACTTGGCTTTATCAGCTTCACGGTTCAGGCGAGATGTAGCATCTGTGAAGTGCGAGGTGTGCTGGCAGTAGGTGAGATCGTCTCTAGAAGACTCTCGGTGATAACCTGAGCAAAGAACCTCTCCAGACAAGAGGTCAAGAGGTAGTCCTTATATACTAAATCATCTCAGGAATTGGAATTTCTGACATTAGTTTAGGACTCACTGACATAGATTATGTCCATCAAGGTGTACATCTCAGACATTTCCCTATTGGCATATAGGGTAAAAAGACATCAATTTAGGCTACACTATTGTGGTTACATTTGTGTATGTGGTCTACTTTAACCATGACATGGTGAAAAGTAAACCTTTGACCCAGAAAGTTGCATTACTTGTTGTATCCATGTCATCAATCTAATAATTTGCCACTTTCACCATTCTTAGAAAGATAAGGTCAGGGGAAAAGTGCATCTAATGGCAGTCATTACAATGATTCTGCATACGTCGGGAAAGATGGTGATATCCATTGTTTGAGAAAGGGAAGCGGTTGACCACCAATAGTTAAGATGGAGTCAGAGACATCATAAGATGGTGCGGACCCCAGGGGCTTAACGTCATTTAATTATGCTACACTGCCCCTGTGCTCTGCAAACCTCTGGGTGATTTTGAGTGTAGCTAATTAGCCTCCTTGTGTGGAACCCTTTCTCACAAACTCGCCTCATCTGTTCAGGCTTGTTATCCTAAGCGTGGACATCTGCTTATTAATACAGAGTTTCAAGAGCTTGACACATTTTCTCAGTGCCAGAGGAACCTTCCACTCTATGATTGCCTTCTGCAACCTTCAGAATAGTGCTCTCCATGGCGTATGCATGATCAGTAGCACTTTGGACCCAATGATGTGTAGAAGCACTAAAGAAATTACAACATTCAAATTAAACATCGAAGAAAATAAACCAAACATTCACCGAACAAAAAACAATATCTCTTATAACAGCAACAACTACATCATTCTAGATATGAAGCCAAATAAAAATGAGAAAACGTGCATATATGCACGTCGATATGCATTTATATCTATTTAGTGTGATCAGGGTAAATGGAAGCTTAAAATTATTATTTATGGTAACAACTTTATAGCCAATATCATATTGCTACCGTTCACAATATTTTTATATATTATTTTGAGGTTTTTACATCTTTTTTTGATTTGTGTTCTTGTTGTTTTGTCCAAAGCTGGTCACCAATAATTACTACATTTATAACTATTTAGCACAGGCCAAAATCGCTTGAACACAGACACATTTGCCACTTGTTTTGATAAATGAGTAAACATCTCTTAATGGCTTACTTGATCTATTTGTGTGCTCGGTCCTTGATTCAGAAAGTTGTGCACAATGTGTGTGGAATTTACTTGTCTAAAACCTATATCTGGCTTTTAATACATTTCTAAGCTCATTAGAACACTTTGCAACAAATTTGTTTTTGTAAATTAAAGCTGTCTGTTTCATGTTAATATGCCTACACTTTGACCACAGACAGCCCCTGTGTGACAATACTTTTTATATAGGGTGTCTGTGGATGCAGTTTTCTAAACACATGAATGCTTTTCTGATACCAGAAAACTGAGATGCAGTGAAGTGATGATCATTTAAGCTAGACACATTCTAAGCCTGAGAAAGACTGTCCTATCTGCAAGATAGATCTTTACATAATCCATATCACTATATATGTGAATTTAATGTACAATTCATTTAAATGATCGCAGACACCATACAAATATGAAAAGGTGTAAAAAAGATTGAAAACTGGTCAGTTGGATTAACAAATCCCAGCCCAAGATTTTGATTGGACCATTCCTCATCAGGTGCTCCCACCAATTACGCACCTTGAAAGACTTGGATATAACCTTCTAACTGTATGTATGAATTGAGTGATTGTGAATAATAAATAGCAGATCCAGTGTCTATAAACTTGTGTCGTGGACTCATATTACATCTAAGTGCAAATCCCATTGTAGACTACACTATGGCAAGTCTATTTTAGGTATACTGCCTAACCTAGAAATTTCATGCACCCTGAAAGACCAACATTAGACTTTTTTCAAATTCAAATATTCTAATAGCAAGTGCCCATGTAGAAAATTGAAATAGTCTTAAATGAAATGCTACACTACAGACAGATATAGTTGCCCAATTTGCTGTTTTGCTTAAGCATCATAACAAAATGGAAGGAAATCCAATAGCAGACTGGGAGCAATTTATTGAAAACATATAAGCAACTTGTCTCAATAACATCTCCAATGAATGTCAAAGTCTGGATAATGTCTATAAGATCAAATGGATTACAAAGCTAGTAAAATGTTAAACCGAACCAAAAACACTAAACATAGATCATCGAATTTTACAGAAAAACCCACAAGGTTAAGACCAATTGAAAAAATTTAAAGAGATTTGCAAAATATATGCGATCGGATATGGATAGAAAACAAGCAATACTACAATCATTATGGACCAAAATCTTCTGTGCCATCAAAAATAAAAATCCCCTAAACGTATGCAAAATATTACTTAAAAAGGCTCTGTAAATGCTAGCGACGCAGATATCTGCGAATCTGTGAGGAAAAATCACCTTCATGCATAACCTTCACTTTAGCCTCTATCAGAAGAACATACCCCCAAGAGGAGAGACCAAATTAAATCCTATTTCAACAAAAAAGTCCTCTTTTTCAATAATGAAAGGATGGATGAGCCAATAAATTGCAAAGGAGATATATAATTGAAATACGTGCGTTGGATTATAGTGAAGATCAAGTGCTGAAAGTAATTGCAAATAGTCATGCCGATGAAGGTCCAGTGCCAAATGGTCTACCACAGGCCCTATTCAAAGCAAAGACCAACAGTTGGTCAAAGGAACTAATCAAGCTGTACCAGCACATCCTACAAGGTGTGGATGAGCCAGACTCAGGGAGGGGATTGATAAATCAACCAACCTACAAGGGGCAGAATAAATGTCATCTAACTAATTATGGCTTAATAGCCATCATACACAATGAAGCCAACTATTTTACAGGGCTGTTACTCCAGGGTCTAAACAAATGTGCCATAGCCAAAAGATAGATCCCTGGAGCCAAACAGGGTTCCTTCAAAGATTAGGAACTATCTAAAACTTAGTAGCACTTTCACTAGTAACGGAAAACACGTTTGCAGCCTGTCCATTTTTGTACACATGCTTTGGTGATTTCAAAGTTGATTTTGACTATGCACCAAGAAACAACTTATGGAAAAAATGTGCCACCTGTGGGATACCACTAAGCCTACTCATAATTATTAAACTACTGCACACCAACACTTGACTGCATGTCAAACTTGGTGATGGCAACAATTTGTCATGGAAAGTACTCACATTATCAGTTTTAAAGCAGTGTTGTGTACTTGCCCACTAAAGTAAATGCGCACCCACTTAGCTAGGTGGTAGGTTAATTTCAAATGTACTTTATGCAGATGACCTAAACCAAGCAAAACCAAAACTGGGCTGAAAAGGTTGCTTCATATACTGTTTCCTTACACAGAGTGGCATACTCTGGAAACTGGTACAAAAGGGGGTGGTGATGGACGGAGCATCTGAATCAATCAAACACTCACACCCAGTCAAAAGATCTGGGTTTAATCCATCACCGTTCTTTAGCCCACTCTGCCACCCCAGTTCAGACATGGCTATATGCAAATCAGTCTGACCCTGTGCCTCATGGGAAGCAGCAAGCCGGGCTGAAGACGGCTGGAATGCCAGAAAGCGGTCCTCGGAAGCTTGTTTCGGGTCCAGGTAAGGCATGGCTTGGCAGTTCGGGCTGGACTGTTCCCATGAGGCACAGGGTCAGACTGATTTGCATATCGCCATGTCTGAACTGGGGTGGTGTGGAGTGCAAAAAAACGATGGATTTAGGCCCAGATCTCTGTACTGGGGTGAATGTATGACATTGTTCTGCATTCTGTCCATCAACTGTGGTTTTTGCATACTCTGGAAACCGACATAAACAAAATTAAAGTATTAGTAATAGGAAAAAAGATAAAGTCACACACACTTTTCCCAACACCTTTAATACTTCACCCCTCCGAAATGCCTCTTCTCGCCCCAGAAGATTTAAGGATTATCTCTCGACCAGTGAGATCCTTGTTCTACTTTTATCATATTCCCTCCCTTTAGTCTCTGACCATTACCTACCAGGTCAAATCCAAACTATTCACGCTAACCCTGACAGAGAACCTGTCTACAATCCCAGACCTATAAATAGTAAAAAACCTCAAGCGGGTTAACATCCTCCAGACTCCTCCTCTCCAATTGACTGACCAACTGAAATGCATACTTCTCAACTGCAGATCAGCTAGTAAACACACCACTGATATCTATGATCTAATCTTGACTAACAAACTGGATATCATTATCCTCACAGAAACCTGGCTAAAATGGTCTTTCTCCCCTACCTTTGACCTTCTAGTCCCACCTAGTTATAACATAATTTGTATGAACAGATCCTTGAAACAGGTTGGAGGAATAGCCTGTATACACAGAAACACACTCTCGGTCTCACAATCAGAAACCCCCAATCCAATCTCCTGCGAATATCTATGCATCACCATCTTGTGCCCGGTTTTCAAATTGTATACATTCTACCACCCCCGGGGATACAATCTTTCCTTCATTTAACAGTTAATGAAAATCATCTCTTCCAATGATGACCCTCTAGTGTCCCAAATCTTCCTGGGAAACTTTAACCTACACTGGTCTAAACCAAATCATCACGTAGTGAACTGTCTCAAATCCTTTCTTTTGGATCAAGAACTGACACACTTCTTTAATAGCTTAACTCACAACAAGGGTGAAACACTGGACCTCATTATAGCCAAAGGTCAAACCATCACATTGTACTCCAATACCCCTTGTGATTGGTCCGACCACCACTGCATCCTCTTCTTCATCAACAGGAAGGTGTCGGTAAAGGGGGTCCAGCCCATGAAAACGAAGCAATGGAAAAGGAACCTCCCAAATATAAGCATCGAAGAACTAGCTACCTGTTGTTAAAAAGCCTTGTCTTCCCAAGCAGACTTACTGATTATTAAAATTACTCCATCTCTGGTGTCATGGATGTTATAGCACCTTTACAACATAAAAGTGCCTCCCACAAAATTTCCAAACCTTGGTTCAACTCTAACCTAAACTCAGAATGCCGAAAACTGAGGGTGGCTGAAAGATCATGGAGATCCATATCATCCAACCATCCACTAAACATTTAAACCTTCTTAGAGCTATCAGGAATTCTTGCAACAAAAGAAATCAACTCTGCAAAAGCCAACTTCTTCAGATCCCAACTTAATCAAGCTAAAAACTGCCCTAGGAAACTTTTTGATCTCATTAAACAACAATCGGTCAGGGCACCCAACCGCAATGACCTTGGTGAAGACTCTCCTATGTGTAACGATTTAGCCGCCGCCTTCTCCCAGAAAACTAACAGCATTAATATAGACAGTGAATCAAAGAGGGCTCTTCTCCCAATGTGTGAAACTACGGCCAGGAGCCACTCATCCCCCTTAGTTTAAGCCTCAAGAACAATGCATCTTGGCACAACTTTACTCACCTCAGCGAAAGTGACATTAACAACACTCTTCTTGCAATCAATCTGTCTAACAATTCAGCGACCCTCTTCCACCTCCTATCTTCAAGGAAATAAAAGCCTCCATCCTCCTCTTATGGTCCAAGATCGTCTATGCTTCACTAGTGCAAGGCACGATCCCTGATTGGTTAAAAGCAGCACAGGTATACCCCATTCTAAAAAAAACTGTATGCAGACAACTCCGATCTGAACAACTTCCATTCCATTTCCAATATCCCCACTCTAGTGAAACCTCTTGAAAAGTGTGGGCTAATTCAACTCTGCTCACACATCGAGAAATTCCAATTGTTGAATCATCACCAATCTAGAGAGGGCACAGCACTGAATCTGCATTTCATTACAAGACCGGAGGCTACATTATGCATACAACTTTTAATGCGTCTCCAAGCAGCCGCAAACATCATAATAGAAAGGTTCCATTGAGAACATTCAAAACAAATAAACTCCAAGAGCCATCAGAAGACTGCCTCTTTTAAATGCAGCTCTGAGCAGATAAGTAACCCTTATTTCTTACTCTTCTCATTGTTAGTTTATTATTATATTCTTATAGAAGGAGTTTTTAGGGTGATTATCATTCCCTCCCTCCTCCTTCCCTTTCCTTTCCATACTGATTTCCAATTTACGGAAATCCCCTACCCCCCTTTTTCCCTCCTTTCTCAGGCCGGATTGGCGCTGTTTTAGTAATTTCTTACTTCGAGTATTATTCAGTGCTGTTTAGGTATCTAATGACCTTTTCCCTTTCAGCCACGTAAGTATTTTCGCTCCTTATGTATCCTTCCATATACGATTTTTTAGAATTTACTTGGGGACTTACTTTTATTTATCTCTTCATGTCCCGTTATTTCGCCACCTTCATTTAAGGGTTTTTTAGCGTTTTCGCCTTTCCCATATGCTTTTTACCGCTGGTAAACCATGCCGCTCGAGCCCCGTCGCGTTGCATAGAGGAAAGACCCTTAGGAGCAGTAACGTCACGTACGCGCGTTGCTAAGGCTCTTTCTTTCCTACTTTACCTCACGTCACAGTCGTTAGGCATCAACTAATCGCGTGTTACACTACGAGTCCGTTGCTCTATAAGCTGCGCTTTCCCTCGTACGAGGATACTCTATTTTACCCGTCTTGGCATCGTCTGAAAACCTTTGCTTCTGGCATCATTTACAAAACGTTCATTTTCAAAAACGTTCGAAATCTTTTGCTTTGGACTGCCTTTTAGTTCTACAACACTATTAGTTCTACTTGTGATAACACATTACCCCCCCCCCCTATTTATTTAATTATATAATAATTAACAGAGGAAATGTCTGATTCAGACTCTGAGGGCGCCTCTGCCCCTACCCCTGGTGCTGTATATGAGAAAAGTGCTGCTATACATGACAAGACGCACTCACATCTGCGCAATCCTATGGAATCAGCTTTATCTTCTAAGAGGACTATCTCTCCCGATGAAGATGAATTTGTCAATGGTCATTTTCAAGATTCTTATGAATCAAAAGGGGGTAAAAAAGCCAAAAAGATTAAAAATTTACAAGACTTACCCCCTTCAAGCACTATGGGAGGTCCTCGCACCTCGCTGTATATGGGAGGTCCTCGCACCTCAAACCAGTTGGGTGTCCTCCGCGGCACAACATTTCATGGTGTCCACCGCGGCACAACATATCATGGTGTCCACCGCGGCACAACATATTTTTGGTGTCCAACGCGGCACAAGATATTCTGGTGTCCCTAGCGGCACACAAAAACAAAGTGCTAATGACCCTGAGATCCTCAATGATTTTGGAGACGATAACTTCGATAGCACCCCTGACGAATATGTACTAGATTTGAATGACGATTATGATGAAGATCTCTTTAATCCCCCAGAATCTTCTTCTTCTTCCATTCCCAAAGATATAATTCTTGACCCTCTCGGGGAAGAAATGTTTTCACCCCTTAATCTTACACACCCAAGGAGCTCTCAATGGTGGCCCCACGATCACGTGGCTAAATTCATTGACAAATGGTTGAGGTTTCCTCTCGAGCGCAATACTCGTAATATCCTAAGGGCCGAGTGCGCAAGACCCTCTATTGGCGATAAAGTGTGCCAGACTCCTAATTTGGACCCTGAATTAATTAAGTTTCTTTTTAAACTTGGACGAGACCCCCGAAAAGGGATGGAGAGGTCTCTTAAAGGTTGTCAAGACCGTGTCCTAGATATCCTTGGCCCCTTAGCAAGGATTATAGATGCCGCAGAGGAGAGCCATCTTAATGGAACTCCACTTGACACTGATTTGATAAGAGGTCTTAGTCAAAGAGCCCTAATTCTCCTCGGAAATGCCAATTCAGGCTTGAATGCTGAAAGACGGAGAGTTGTCCTAACTAGGATTAATCCAAAACTTTCGGATTTGGCCGACAAAGAAACATCTCTAAATCCAAAAGGTCTTCTATTTGGGGAAGAACTCATTAAAAATCTGGGAAAATATGTTTCCATGTTTACAGCCTTGGACAAGGCGCAACAGAATATGCGTAAGGTTTTTAACAACAACCTTTTTGGACGGGCCGGAACCAGGGGCCGCTCTTCCGGCCGATATAATCAAAGGTCCAATTCAAGATCAAGAGGTTTTGGAAGAGGCTCCCAACAATCCAACTACTCACAATTCTTTCCGCAAAGAGGACGTGGTTTTCGTTCAAGAGGTTACAGATCCCGCGGCCAATCTTCAAGTGACACCACACCAAGTGAGTACCTTTTCCCCTCCTATCCCTCTTTCTTTCCCCTCAGAGGTGGGAGGGAGACTCAGATTCTTTTCCCGGAACTGAGAAAAAATCACTCAAGATTCTTGGGTTTTGAGCACCGTCCGAGGTTTCAAGATAGATTTCACAGAAACCCCAAAACAGTCCTTTCTTCCAAAGAATTTTCAGATACCCTCAGATCAAGAAAGTATAATAGAGGAAGAGATCTCTTCCATGCTCAAAAAAGGGGCGATCATGCAAGTCCCAATGGAGGAACTCAAATTCGTAAGCACTCTCTTCCTTGTGGAGAAAAAAGAAAAAGGGTGGAGACCAGTTATAAACTTAAAACATCTCAACAAATTTTTGGTGTACCAACACTTCAAAATGGAAGGGATTCATCTCTTAAGGGATCTTCTTCTGGAAGGAGATTGGCTAGTAAAACTAGACCTGAAGGATGCCTATTTCACCATTCCCATGGCAGAAATTCACCAACCCTTCCTACAATTTATTTGGAAAGATCGTTTATTCCAGTTCAAAGCCCTTCCTTTCGGTCTTTCATCAGCCCCTTGGTGCTTTACCAAGGTGATGAGACCTATTGCCTCCTTTCTGAGAGAAAGAGGAATACGTTTAATCATTTATCTAGACGACATTCTAATTATGTCTCAAGAACTCTCTCAAATCTCCAAAGATCTGGAAACTGTTATGAACCTTTTAGAAAATTTAGGTTTCATAATCAACAAAGAAAAATCTGTCTTAACTCCTTCAAAGTCGATGGAGTTTTTGGGGTTCACTGTGGATACATCCAAGTGTCTCCTTCTTCTTCCCTCCAAAAAAATTACGAAAATCAAAAAAGAAATACGTCGTGTTCTGAAGCTCAAAGAATTTCCCCTCAGGGATCTTGCAAGACTCCTTGGTCTCCTTTCTTCCTCTATCCAAGCAATATTCCCGGGACCCTTGAATTATCGAGCTCTCCAGAGAGTGAAAGGGAGAGCTCTAAGATCCGGTCTTTGGTACGAGGACCTCATTTCATTAGACAAGGATGCCAACCTAGAACTGAACTGGTGGCTAGAAAATCTAGATGCCTGGAACGGAAAAGCGATTTTTGGCACGAAACCCGAATTCGTTTTGGAGTCAGATGCCAGCTTGCACGGCTGGGGTGCTTGCCTTCTAGACCAGAATACTGGTGGAACGTGGTCTCAGGAAGAATCTTTCCAACACATAAATTATTTGGAACTCACCGCTGGTCTTTACGCCTTAATGAGTTTCAGACACTCCTTACAAGGGAGATCAGTCGTTTTGAAGATGGACAATATCTCGGCGGTAGCCTATATAAACCGCCTGGGTGGCACAAGATCTGCAGACCTTTCGAATCTAGCCAAAAAACTTTGGATGTTCTGCTTGGAACACAAGATCGCCCTGAAAGCGGAATATCTTCCTGGGAAAACGAACATTTCTGCAGACTGGAACTCGAGATTCCTCAGAGATCACAGCGACTGGAAACTCGATATTTCGGTTTTCAATTCGCTCAATACAGTTTGGGGACCTTTAGAAATAGATCTTTTCGCAAGCAGATTAACATTCCAACTCGAAAAATACTTCAGTTGGATGCCCGATCCCGCAGCTCTAGCCGTGAATGCATTTCTTCAATCATGGAAGAATCTGAAGTGTTATGCCTTTCCCCCCTTCGCAATGATCCAGAGAGTTCTACAGAAAGTCAGAGTCGAACAATGTTGCCTTGTTCTAGTCACTCCCTTCTGGCCCTCCCAAGCATGGTTCCCAACTGCTCTGGAACTGAGTTACGACACCCCTTTCCTAATCCCGTGCCAGGATCATCTACTAATAGGCGTAGATGGCGAAATTCATCCTCTAATACAGACAGGGAATTTGAACCTTCTTGCTTGGAGAGTGTCAGGAGATCTAACGAAGTCTCAGGACTTTCGACAACGGCTTCAACTCTCCTCTCTGAATCATGGTCTCCAGGAACCCATTACAGATATAACAACATCTGGAGAACATGGGTTCGTTGGTGCTTGGAAAGAAACTTGGATCCCCTTGAGGCTCCTATTGTCCACATAGTTAATTTTCTTTGCGAACAATTTGATAGAGGTCTTAGCTACAGAACCATTAATTGCTATAGATCTGCAATCTCTTCTGGCCATATTCTGGTGAATGGTAAGACGGTAGGTAAGAATGTTATTATTTGTAGAGTCATGAAGAGCATCCGTCTGAGAAGACCACCAAAGCCGAAATATGATTCTCTATGGGATGTTAACTTAATTTTAGACCTCTTTATTTCTTGGCCTCACAACAATTTTCTCAGTAGAAAATTTCTCTCTTTCAAACTCGCTACCGTTCTCTGTCTCATTTCTTGTAGAAGGGTCTCTGATGTTAAAGCATTAGACATTTCTAATAGATCTTTCAACATGTTTGGTGTTAAGTTTGAAATTTATCGTAGAACTAAGACTATGTCTGATTCTATCTTCTATCCCCGCTTTGACTCCTGTCCTAAGCTTTGTGTTGTTGACTGTTTACGGGAGTATGAACACAGAATGTCCCTTCTCCGTTTTCCAAACTTAAATCAATTACTGGTTTCTTTTGTTAAACCTCATAAAGCCATTTCCTCTAGCTCTATTTCTAGATGGGTTAAATCTGTTATGGGTCTAGCTGGTATTAATTTACGTAAATTTCAAGCTCATTCTGTAAGAGGTGCTATGGCTAGCAAATCACTTTGGTCTGGAGGTAAATTGGATGATATTCTTAAGGCTGCTGATTGGTCAAACGCTAGCACCTTTGCTCGTCATTACTGCAAACCTATAGAACAAATGTCTGATGTAGTTTTACAAAGCTACCAACATGCATAATGTAGCCTCCGGTCTTGTAATGAAATTGCGATTCTCCTATTACCATGACCAGAGAATCTGGATTTCATTAAAGACACGGAGGCTCACATTATCCCACCCATCCCTCCCTGGGATGTGAAGTGTATTTGTTTGAACCGTACTTATTTACAATTGTCTCCTTTTCAATACAGTTTATATTATTGAATATACTTTGTTAAAATGTTTCATTATTAATTATTCCTTGATATTGTTTACTCTCAAACTTACACATTTTTTATTCTTTTCAGATAATCCTTCTTAAATCTTGGGATGCTTGGATCCTCGTTGAACTCCGTTTTCTTTGGATTGAATTTCCACCTGAAGTTATTGGATAATTTGGAACTTGTTACAGTTTTATGAACTTTATTTGGATCCTTTTGCTGTTTTATGACTTCTCTGTAATTTCCTCATTTAAAAGAGGCAGTCTTCTGATGGCTCTTGGAGTTTATTTGTTTTGAATGTTCTCAATGGAACCTTTCTATTATGATGTTTGCGGCTGCTTGGAGACGCATTAAAAGTTGTATGCATAATGTGAGCCTCCGTGTCTTTAATGAAATCCAGATTCTCTGGTCATGGTAATAGGAGAATCGCAATTCGCGCACATCATGAATGGCATTTTAAAAGTTCCTAGACCATAATGAATCTTGGTTATTGATCATCATTGACTGATCTTCTGCCTTCGACACTGTGTACCATATCAAACTACTATCTACCCTAGAACACAGGATGAGCTTATCAGGGTCAGTATTTAACTGGTTCACTTCCTTCCTTCAAAACAGATCCCAAAGAGTCAAGATGGATCAATCTCTTTCTCAGCCCCGTACAATAACTATGGGGGTTCCACAGGGGTCCGCCCTATCAACAATACTCTTGGAACAGTTAGCAAATGCCTTGAGCTCCACGAGCATTCTTTGTCATATGTGTGCGGATGAAACCCACATTTATCTGAAAATCACCTCCCCAGAAGACATTATCTCACTCAACTCAATCCTGATGAACACTCAAAATTGGCTCACTAACAACTACCTCATGCTCAACACATCCATAACTGGATTCCTTCTCAACGCTCCCCCTAATCACACTCCCAAAATTGACCTTTGGATGAAACACCTCACAGCCTTCAACTGCTCCCCCCACATTATTGAATCAGCTAAATCCCTTGGAATCATGCTAGACATGCACTTGAATATGAAGAACCATATCAGCAATGCAAACAAGGGAGCCAAACATCAGTTGAGTATACTAAGGAATCTCAAACCAGTCCTTCCATAGAAAGACTTAAAATTGGCGGTACAAGCTCTAGTTTTGCCAAGACTAGACTACAGTAGTTTCACGCTATGTGGTCTCCCCAAACAGAACCCGGCCCCTCTAAGGGCTTCCCTGGATTGATTACAGGTACAAAAAGAAAAGAGCACATATCCCCAGCCCTAAAATCCTTAAATTGGTTACCATACGAGTCAAGAATAGAGTTAAAAATTGCCTGCATGACGCACCCAGCCCTTCATTCCACTAACCTCATCTATCGGGTTCAAAAACTAGAACTATCAGGGGGCTGCAGAGCATCACGAACTGCAAGTACAATGCTCCTGAAACCACAGACATTTTCCACATGAATTGAGTAACTGAGCCTTCTCAGGCAATGCCCTGAAGATTTGGAACTCTCTTCCTCCGGAAATCTGGACCATCTCCTCCACCGCTTCCTTCAAAACGGAGGTGAAAAAAATCCTAATGCTCACATACCTGCCCTAATAGGCCTTGGCTCCCAGACTTCATTACTGCCCTCTATTTGGTCATCTAGATTGACTTTTGACATGGTTATATACTTGGAAATAACATCGTTAGCACGCATTGTACATTCATAAGTTCGAAGATTCCTCACCTTCGGCCTGCCCTTATTTGAAGGTGTCTTGCAGGTGTCTTGCAAGCTCCTTGCATATTTATGTAATAAAAGTTTTGCTTCTCAATACTGTATTCCTCATACTTAAAATTGTGAAGTGATCTGATTCCCGTAAAGGTCACGTTCACGCTATACAATACTTTATAAATAAAAAAACAAATAAATAAAAACAGCACCCCGACTGCCCAAACAATAATCACAGGCAGGACTTAAATTTGGCCTCAATAAAGAAGTGTTAGTAGGGCAAGGGTCTGTTTTGAAGATGTGCCATTGGATACAGACAGCAAAAGAAGAAACCTCTGACAGTATGATCTGGTTGGAAATTATTAACTCCAACGTGAAGACCCTTCTTCATTATTTGCTGGAGGAATACTTTAAAAAGGTACATGCAAGAGCGCTCTGAGATACACCGGTCATCCAGAGAAATAAAAAAAAGTCTTGAATAAGAACTTGCAAAAGTTGTCAGTGTTTCAGGATAAAAAGGAGTTGGCACAGCTGTGCTCACAATAAATAATTACAGGGAGCCTGAAATGCAATCCAATCTTGCAACATAAAAGAATATAAAGGGAGTATGAAGTATATTTATTTCAATTAATTAAAATCCTACACATTTTGCAAAACAACTCATTTAAAAAAGAAAAAGGACCAATAATGTTCAAGAAAAGATAATATTTAGGACAATAGTAAAAACGCTACTGGTGCTATTGGGTGTACACCGCCAATGCCTTGTGTTGGCGCTCCCATAGTTCTG
Source organism: Lissotriton vulgaris (assembly GCF_964263255.1). Lineage (NCBI taxonomy): Eukaryota > Metazoa > Chordata > Amphibia > Caudata > Salamandridae > Lissotriton > Lissotriton vulgaris. The sequence continues at coordinate 406,443,931 of NC_141697.1, read as the reverse complement.
GGTTGCGCTGGTGGGATACACTGCTGCCTTTTTTTATGCTTTTGGCACCCCCTTCCAGCCCACTGGGAAACCGCCCGGTACATGCTATGGCCAGTTCAGCCCTGAAGATGGAAGTGAAGAAGGGTAAAAGTGCAGACCTTGCAATAAAGTGCAAGTTTAGGACTCATAATGTGCTGATGGTGCTCTACTCCTCAGCCGACAGTAATCATTTTGTCTTTAGCATAAAGTTTATGAAGTATGCAATTGCTTGGGGGGGAGTCAGCTTTCATGCAAAAAAGAAGCACATGGTGGCACAATCTTATGCCATGTTGGTTAAAGATATACTGCAGCAAAACCTTGTGTTTGGTGAGTAAAATAGGGGATATCGTTAAGATATGATTCAGGTATTCGTCTTGTTGGCGGCAAAGTGTGCACTTAGTAATTGAAGGAAATCAGATGCCATTTTGGGAGGCAGTCAATCGCTGGGAACAGCCCAAATCGTAAATGGAGCAGCTTGATTTTATAGAAGCATTTAAGTAGTCCTGTTAAATAATTCTGCGGTACAGAGTGTTTATTGGTGTTCATGGAAATCCATGCATGGCTTCTCTTGCTAAAATGTTGTTTGTCTCTGCTCCATGAAATCCTCTTTATGTGTTTATTCAAAGCAGTTTTGAAGAAATTATGAGGTAGAGCCTGTTCCCACATCTGGGTTGCATTTAGGTCCTTCAATGCCGTCTCAAAAGACTGCATCCAGCTATTTGATTTTGTCTGAAGTCCTATTTGTATTTATTTCCATATCTGAGTTTTCAATGTTTCCTGGTCTGCCTTCCTAAGTAGTGACATGTACTTTAGTATTGATCAATTTTGTGCTAGCTCTTGATTGATTAGGCCGGAGTCCAGACGGATCTGTAACGGGAAAGCACTTTGAGGGCGATGGAATAAAAGACAGAAAGCCTTGCTTTGTGCAGAATTCAAGAAGGGACCACACTTCTCAGGAAAAGCTTCCATACTGAAAGCAATTGTTGGGATGCACTTAGGGGCATATTATCAAGGGCTATATCTCCGCTTTTTTGGTTTTAAAAGCCAAAGAAGAATATCGCCCTATCATCAACAGGGTGCTAACATGCAAAATCGCATGTTAGCACCCTTTTCCACTACGCTTCCCTTTGCATCTCTAATGAGATGCAAACTGGGTGTTCCAGAGCAAAATAATAGGAGAAATGTCACTAAGCGACATTTCTCCTATTATCAAGCTTCACGCTAACCCTGTTGAAGACAAAAAAAGCAGCGCTATCCACGGTTAACGCTGCTTTTTTACGTCTGCTAATTTTCAGACTTAGCCATGTAATCCAATGGGAGGTGGATTACATGGCTAAATCCACCATGGGCTATCAACAAGGATATCCCTATTCTTGCAGTTTTATCGCTGCATTACCAGCGATAACCTCCCAAAATCCTGCTATCGCTGGCTTTTTTATCGCCTAGGCGGTTAGCGTTGTTAATAACGCGTTAACCAGGCAATATTATCCAGCGATAGCGGGCATTAACAAAATTAATGCTAAATGCCCTTAGCGTTAATTTTCCCGGTTCCTTGCTAATATGCCCCTTAGCCTTTATATCTGTTTAACGTGGAGACAGGGTTGGGCTATGAAGTTTGCGCTGGAGAGAATGGAATGCTGTAATCAAAGAAGCGATCCTTGGCTTTATTGAGTTCAAATGCAGGGGATAAGATGAACAGTCTTGCAGTCAGATCTCACGGTATTTATAACATGTGCTTATGGAAGCGGGGTTTCTGCCCAAGGATCAGCTTTCTTTCGTGTTAACTTACTACCCGAAAACCACAACCTGAGATTTTGCAAGTTTGACTGTCATGTTGTTTGTAATGGAGTAGGTGTGTAGTCTGTTTAATTGCCTCTCTACCCTATTCCTGTCATATTCATAAGGAGTTCATTGTCTGCATATTGCAGAGAGGACACCTGCCATTGGCCCAGACTTGGTGGGTGAAATTTGGCTGTGTCCGGATGTGTATTTAGATCTGACACATCCTTGCTGCAAACCCCTTTCAGTTAATATTTTTGAAGATAGCCCTTGATTCCAACCTAGTTTAACTTTTGCCCATGTGTTGGAGTAAAGTAATTGAATGGCCTGTAGTAGTTTAGATGTACTATTCTAACTAACCACCTTTCTCCAAAGGTGATTTCTGTTTACGTGGTCGAATGCCTTTGTGAAGTCCACAAAGCAGGCATACAATAGTTGTTTTTTATAGCGCATTTCTCAATCATCGTGGAAAGGGCTAAAAAACGACCCATTGTACTTGACATTGATCTAAACCAGTTTGATTTAGTGGTGTTAGATTTTCTTTGGCAGCCCAATCTTATAAATTTGAGCTGCAAAGTATTTTGAATCTGTGTCTTAAAGGGCAGTCATAGGATAGGTGTCTGAGCTTGCTTAAGGGCCTTTCCTAAAGATCTCTTGAAGGATGGATCCACGTCATGATTCTGGTATAATCCTAGCAGATACACAATAAATGAACAATGGAAACGTGAGCTCCAAAAGATGGGATATTGCTTGTGGATGGTGCCTGGAAGCTGATTCAGGTCCAAAGCAGCATTTTCTCCACTTTTCTTGATCTTGTCTTTGATCTTAAAATGCAATCCTATCTTTAAACACGTTATTCGAAATTTTTTTCTAAATACATTTGTTACATCATTTTATTGGCCTCCCAGGATTAGATTTTCCTCCACAATGGTCAAAAACCTCTGACGGCATTCTTTGCAGATTATGGAAAGAAACGACAGAAACTATGGGGGCCCCTGGGGGAGCAGAGCGCGAGCGGTCTCCCCCTGGGGTCTTTCGCCCAGATGGACCGGCCCAGGACAGCGGCAGGTAGGAGATAGGAGCGCGCATTGTGAAAACGTAACAGTGCGCGCTGAGGGAGGTTGAGAGGCGGCAGCTGAGTGTCGGGGGGCCGGAATTTTTGTGAGTAATGCGAGCGTGTATATTATTGTACGACGTAGGTTTATGCCATTCGTTTACCACATAGCGAGCGTTTATATTGGTGTGCGAAGTTGTTTTAGACATCATTTACCACAATAGCGCCCATTTATATTGGAGTGTGCCGAGGTGCGACGTTGGTTTATGACATATTCCACCATATTAGCGACCGTTTACATTGTGTTTGTATTGTGGTGCACTGTTGGTTTTATGCCAATATTTGTTACATAGCGAGCGTTTGCATTGGTGTTCTTTGAAGGAGGCTGAGAGGCGGCAGCTGGGTGGAGGGAGGCCGGAGTTTTTGGTGAGTGCAACATTGGTTTTTGCCAGTACTTTTTTCAATAGTGAGTGATTTATTAGCGTCTTTTGACTGGTGACAGCATGTCCTTGAAAGCAGAGCTGCTAGAAGCGCTCCGTGTCATTCAGGAGGCGGGTTGGTCCGATTTATTATCGGCTGAGGCCCACAGAGTGTCACAACATTCTCCAGTCAGGCCGCGGAGGCAGGTGGCGACTGGTGTTCAGAGCGCAGTGGTGGCTTGTTTGCCACAGAGCTCAGCGAGGGGGCGAGGAACCGCGCGTTTAGCAAGAAAAAGGCCAGCCAGTTTTTGTGGTGCCAGGAGCACAGCGCGCCCAGTGCTGAAGTGGCAGACACACTCCTTGTCTCCAGTTGGAGCAGCTGGGGACCGTGCTGCGGTGAGGGAACAGCCTGTGGAATGGTTGGATCCTGTGGATGGTAGGGGCACTCAGGCTGGGGCTGATAGTGTATTTTGCTTGCGCAAGGTGCCTGTTAATCAATCAATCAATCAATCAGTGACACTTATAAAGCGCGCTACATACCCGTGGGGTCTCAAGGCGCTGGGGGGGGGGGAGCCGCTACTGCTCGAACAGCCAGGTCTTCAGCTTCTTCCTGAAGGAGAGGTGGTCTTGGGTCAGGCGCAGGTCGGTCGGGAGGGAGTTCCAGGTCTTGGCGGCCAGGTGGGAGAAGGACCTTCCTCCTGTAGTCGCTCTTCGGATGCGGGGGACGGCGGCGAGGGCGTGGTTGGCTGATCGGAGGTGGCGTTTGGGAGCGTAGAAGTTGACTCGGCTGTTGAGGTAGCTCGGGCCTTGGTCGTGTAGGGCTTTGTGTGCGTGGGTGAGGAGGCGGAAGGTGATTCTTTTGTTGACGGGGAGCCAGTGAAGGTCTCGCAGATGTCCGGAGATGTGGCTGGTTCGTGGGATGTCGAGGATGAGTCTGGCTGAGGCGTTCTGGATCCGCTGGAGTCTCTTCTGGAGCTTGGCGGTGGTCCCGGCGTAGAGGGCGTTGCCGTAGTCCAGTCGGCTGGTGACGAGGGCCTGGGTGACGGTCTTCCTGGTCTCGGTGGGGATCCACCAGAAGATCTTCCGTAGCATGCGTAGGATGTTGAAGCATGCCGAGGAGACGTTGTTGACTTGCCTGGTCATGGAGAGGGAGGAGTCCAGGATGAAGCCCAGGTTGCGTGCATGGTCTGTCGGTTTGGGTGCGGTGCCCAGGGCGGGAGGCCACCAGGAGTCGTCCCAGGCGGAGGGAGAGGAGCCCAGGATGAGGACCTCCGTCTTGTCTGAGTTCAGTTTCAGGCGGCTGGTCGTCATCCACTCGGCTACCTCTTTCATCCCTTCGTGCAGGTTGGCTCTGGCGGCGGCGGGGTCGTTGGTCAGGGAGAGGATCAGCTGGGTGTCGTTAAAGGATATACCAGACGAGGCGGGAAGCGTGGTGGGCAAGTTGGGTTGGATGCAGGTCACGTGGTAGAGCCACAGACCGTAGCAATACAGCAGGCATTTACAGAGAATGCAGGAATGCATGATAATGTTGCCATTGTACGTTCAAAGTCTGCCACCTCACAGCAGACCCCATCGCTGGTCCTCTATTCTAGCGATTCTGAGGATGACCAGGTGGTACAGGAGCATTTGGTACTCAATGAGAGTTTTTCAGTAGCTAAGGAGCCTAGTAGTGACATGACACAAGTCCATAGGGAGGTTGTTCATGAGAGCCCTTTGGTTGGTGGTGTTGACAATTTGGTCTCCAGAGTAGGGCATGAACTAGGGAATGTGATGGACGGCGACTACGCAGGTCAGGCTAATGATTGTGAATTTGATGTAGTGGAGGTGAGGGCCCAACAGCACCCATCTTCCCAGAGCTTAGGAAGACAGGTTTCCAACGTCAGGGAGCCATTGAACCGTTTTAACACTGAGTAAAATTTTCCCCGTGCCAGGTCCCCTCCGGGACAGAGGTCTCATCAGCTCGCCCAGGTTATGTGGGAGGATGAAGGCCAGTGGGTGTGGTTTTCACATGACAAGACACATGGTTGTGACGAAGAGAATTTGTTTTCAAGTTTTAGAGCCAGTGACAGGCGTGTCCCAATTCCCTCAATTTTCATCGGCTGAAAAGGCAAGGAAGAATATCTCTATTGCACCCACACATGAGGGTCAAAGAGTTGGGAAGCCTCGGCCAGCGGCGCAATTTGCGGTGGTCAGGAGTACTACAGGGGTCGGCGGGCCAAGCGCGGATTCCCTTCAAGCGGGCAGACCTACCGAGCGGAGGCCTGCCAGAGACTGGTCCCAATTTGATGGAGGCATAGGCGATGGCGAATGCCCTAGCACTAGTACCAAGCGGTCTGGTGGGAGGGTTTCAAATTTTACTTTTGATGAGGACAGGACTACCTTGGAGGAACGTGAATTATTTGATGTGCAAGATAATTATGAAGGGGTAGAAGAAAAGAGGGAGTCGTCTGGGTTTGGGAGGGGGCCAAATGTTTGTGCTCCCTCGTTGCAGAAGTCAAGAGCGGACCTGCCAACTACGGAGAAGCTACAGCATTGTAAGCAGCGGAACGTCATTCAAGAATTTCAGGACAGAGAGGACCAAATTCCTAGAGGTAAGCCGCAATGGTGGTCTGCCTGGGATTCCACTTGTCGGAATTTGAACAAGAGGGTGGGGGAAGGTTTGAAGGATCGGGACAAACAGGTAAGGTCAAAGGTTAGGACAGAAAGTGAGTTACCTGAAACCGTAGAAGAAGTCCTGTTCCTAAAGGGAGGGGGAGTGATGAGGCTGTTCAGCAGGTAAAGAAACATTCAGGTCATAAGACACTAACCAATGAGGTAAACATAAGGAAACGTCTTCCATACATGGGTTTGAGGATGCCTTTAGGCACGCATTTATCATTGAAAATTGAGAATTTGGGACCATGAATTTGTAGACGTTTTTAAGCTGCTCCATAGAGATGTACAGGCCAAAGAAGGGTCGAAGGAGGAGCAGTGGGAGTTAGCGAGACGCCCTAGGGTCCCCCGTAATATTGAGAATTGGACTTCGGCATTTCTCATCTGTGCCAGCATATACACTGAAAAATACCCTGAGAGGGCGGTTTCCCTTTTTAAATATATGGATGTAGTGCGCAAAGCGCAGATGCATTTCGGGGGCTATTCTTGGCTTAACTACGAAGTGGAATTCCGGGCTAGAATGAGTATATGTCCAGAGAAGCCTTGGGGGGATGTAGATACAGAATTATGGCTACAATGGATGTCATCGACAAATCCGCCAGCGACAACCCATACGGCTAGCGGCTTACCAGTGGTATATCGGCCCTTTCTGCCGCGTCCTGCTCAACCAGGGGCGGGTAATGCGGGGAGAGGTCAGATGGCAGGGTTTGGAACATGTTGGAATTTTAACAGAGGTTATTTAGTTTTAGACATGAATGTTCCCAATGCGGAGGCCGCCACCCTGTTACCCAGTGCATTGCAATGATACCAGGGGCGGGAAGACAAACGGTACCAAACTCAAACTTTGGAGCTAGAGGAATGGGGACCCCATTTCCAATTGTTCAGAAAGGCGGCTACGCCAATTAGGTTGGAAGCCATGATGACATGGTTGGAAATGTACCCAGATTGGCATGCAGCGAACAAATTATATTGGGGATTTCTTGAAGGTTTTCAGATCAGTTATCAGGGGCCTAGAGTACGTGGCTGGGCTGAAAACCTAAAGTCATCAAAAGAATTTCCTGAAATAGTGCTGAAGAAATTGGCTGAAGAAGTGTCATTAGGCAGAATAGCAGGACCCTTCGAGAGGTGTCCCTTGCCTAACCTGATTGTATCACTATTGGGAGTTATTCCTAAGAAGGCAGCTGGTGAGTTTAGAATGATACAGCATTTGTCATGGCCGGAGGGCCAATCAGTAAATGATTTTATTTCCCATGTGGATACAACAGTTTCATACACGTCAGTAGATGAGGCTTTGAAGATGGTCAATAACTTGGGAAAAGGCACGGAGTTGGCCAAATGCGATATTCAATCTGCATTTAGGTTGTTACTGATACACCCGTCTGACTTTGAGTTGTTGGGTATGTTTTTTGAAGGAGGTTTCTACGTAGACAGAATGCTTCCCATGGGCTGTGCGGCCTCATGTGCGCTTTTTGAGTTATTTAGCACCTTTTTAAATTGGGTGTTCACACAGAATTGTCAGCCAGGTGAAGCATGTCACTATTTGGACGATTTTCTTTTCATGGGCAAAGGGCGAACACAGGATTGTCAGGTTGCATTGGATAAATTTCAGGCATTGGCGGAACATTTGGGTGTGCCCTTAGCACCCGGAAAGACGGTCGGTCCTACTACGAGGCTAACTTTTCTGGGCATTGAGATAGACATAATCCAAATGATAGCAAAATTGGCACAAGACAAATTGAAGGAGATTAAGGCGTGTGTGTCAAGCGCTTTGAGTCAAACAAAGTTAGAGCTCAGACAGGTGCAATGTTTACTAGGTTATCTTAACTTTGCATGCAGAGTCATCAGAGCAGGCCGTACATTTTGTAGAACTCTGGGCATGGCCATTTCAGGTGCCCGGCTACCTCTTCACAGGGTAGGCATTTCTAGACAAGTGAAGGAGGATTGGAAGGTTTGGTTGACATTCTTGCAGGAATTTAATGGGGTCCCATTGCATTTTAAAGAAGAGCAATTAGTCTGGCAGGTACAATTGTATTCTGATGCAGCTGGATCCAAAGGTTTGGGCATTTTTTGGAACGGAAGATGGTGCGCCGAAGAGTGGCCGGAGAATTGGAAGACACAAGGGAGGAGTATAGCCTTTTTAGAACTATTTCCCCTTATTGCAGCTCTCATGGTATGGGGCAGGGAATTTCAGAACAGGTCAGTCCTTTTTCATGTAGATAACAGGTCAGCAGTGAATCTAATCAACCATCAAAGAGCTAAGGATTTGAGGGTTTTGCGGCCATCAAGGAATTTATGCTGATTAGCTTGAGATTGAATATTGTATTTAAAGCAAAACACATCCCTGGGGTTGATAACTGCGTTGCTGATGCCCTGTCTCATTTCAATTGGCAGCTGTTTCGTGCTTTGGCGCCAGGGGCAGAGGCAAGCAAAACCCCCATTCCAGACAAAATTTGGGCCCTAGGGAACTGAGAATTACTCAACTGATAGAGGACTCTTTGGCCGAGACTACTAAGAGGAATTACAGACAAGCATGGGCGGAGTTCATCAGTTATGTGCAGTATTTTCAGATTAGTAACAACACACAAATATTAGTTCCTATTATGCTAGACTATATTTTGTTTTTTTCTAGCAAGAGTTTATTGCCTAACACAATAAGAGGTAAATTAGCTGGGGTTTCGTTTTATAGCCGTTTACATTGGGGCATCGACCCAGTTGATAGCTTCCTGGTCACAAGGATGTTGAAGGGTTTAAAGAAGGAGACGAAAATAGTTCACAAGCCTCGGGCCCCCATTACTTTTCCTTTGTTGCAGAAGATTTTAGCTACTCTACCCGAATTTTGTTATAATGCCCAGGAGGTGGCTTCATTCAGACTCTGCATGATCTGGTTATTTTTTGGAGCTTTTCGAGTGTCAGAATTGTTGGGAGTGAGGGGTAAAGAGGGTCTCAATTCAGAGGACGTGGTATTAGAGGGCAACAGGATTCGTATATGGTTAAAACGCTCCAAGACAGACCAGTAAAAGTGGTTATATAAGTTGTTGCCCAGTTTTAGAGTGGGAAGAATTTCAGTTAGCCAGGGACTTTAAAGGTGGGAATGTTTTTGTACATAAGTCAGGTGCCCACATAGCAAGCTCCCATTTGTTGGCAGTTTTATGGAAGGCCTTGCACATCATTGGGGAGAACCCGGCAGCATACGGGACACACTCATTTAGAATAGGAGCAGCCACTGAGGCGGCAAGGTTGGGATTGGGATGGGAGGCCATAAAAAAAAATTGGGAGATGGAAATCAGGTTGCTGCGCTCGTTACGTGCACAAATGATGGCTGGATTACTGTTTGTGGCTTGTTTTGCTAATTGTTTTTTCTACATAGGTGATATCCGTGGTTTAAGTGGAAAAAAGCAGATCTGGATTGTCGGGCATTCCTTTGTAAAATGGGCAGCCATCTTTGCTGAGCGGCAAATTTATGGACGGAGCCTCGGCATTCCCAGCAGCGGACATGAAGTACAGTGGCGCGGTAAAGGTGATATGAGATGGGACGAGCTATTCCCTACTATCACAAAAATGAGGTACGACAGAGGTTTGCCATCAGTGTTAGCAATCCATCTTGGTGAAAATGACTTGGTGCCCCTGTATGGCTTGACATTGATAAAACGTATGCAATTAGATTTAGCGGTTTTAAAAGACAATTTGCTGGGCACCTGTATCGTGTGGACTGCGTTCATCTACAGACAAAATTGGAGGAATGCCAGGGACCATTCAGCAATGGACAGGGCTGGAAGGAAATTGAACACTGCTATGAGGAGTTTTTGTGTGGGAATGGATATAAATTACATTTGGCATGAGGACATTAATAGCAGAGAAGGCCACTTGTTTAGGGAGGATGGGGTGCACTTGACTGAGTTGGGTTTGGCATATTATTTGCTTGAGGTGCGAAATTTTTTAGCTAAAGAACTTCATGTTAATCTGTGGTGCACGGGAAGGGTTTGAAAGCTTGCCTTATATCATAGGTGGGGTCCAGGAAAACTCTTTGGTTTTCCTGGGTGGCCTTGTAGTGGGGTGGGTAAGCCTGGAGCGTGTTTGCCCCCATTGGAATTTTTGGGGAAAAGAAAGGTGAAAGGAGTAAAGGTAACAAATAAAGAGAAATGAAACACAAGGTTTGGAAGGTATATGATAACACAATATTTGAAGGTTTCGGTATAAAAATGCTAATATTTTATGCGCAGGTACATTTTAAAGGTTTTGGCACATTTTACTAAATTGTTGATTTTATAAACACAACTGCCTGAATTTGGAGTTACCTGATCTAAAATAAAGGTGGCCTTTTCTGCTATTTGATAAACATGTGTCCGGGTCTGGTTATTTTGGGCGATGGGGGCCCCAGGGGGAGCAGAGCACGAGCGGTCTCCCCCTGGGGTCTTTCGCCCAGATGGACCGGCCCAGGACAGCGGCAGGTAGGCAGATAGGAGCGCGCGCTGTGAAAACGTCACAGTGCGCGCTGAGGGAGGTTGAGAGGCGGCTGCTGGGTGGTGGGAGGCCGAAATTTTTGTGAGTCCAACCCTCCCATCCCCCCCTAAAAAAAAAAACAAGCAAACTTTTTGTTGCAGTCCGATTGCCACTTTTAGATAGGTAGCTCCCCGGCTCAAGATAAGTGCCGCGTTGTAGCGGGTGAGTAAGCCTGGAGCGGGTTTGCCCCCCTTGGAATTTTTTGGGAAAAGAAAGGTAAAAGGAGTAAAGGTAACAAATAAAAAGAAATGAAACATAAGGTTTGGAAGGAATATAACACAATATTTGAAGGTTTCGGTATGAAAATGCTAATATTTTATGCGCAGGTAAATTTTAAAGGTTTTGGCAGGTTTTACTAAATTGTTGACTTTATAAACACAACTGCCTGAATTTGGAGTTACCTGATCTAAAATAAAGGTGGCCTTTTCTGCTATTTGATAAACATGTGTCCGGGTCTGGTTATTTTGGGCGATTATCCACATTGTCTGCATATGCCCAACCCTTTTAAAAGAATGAAGGGACTTGCTGCATAATGCTGTGCAGACATGTAGGCACGCTGTTATTGAAGCTTTGATCCAGAAAACGTTTCCCTAAACCTTCGTTTGTTAAGTACATAAGTTTATTTGAAAAAAAGGTTGGGCTTCGAACTTGAAATAAGATTCCCTGACTATTCGATTTTAAAGTTAACGGGTTTAGTTAAAAAAAATGTGGGTGACATAATCGGGACATAACCTTGTTAATATAAAATAGCATATGATCCTTCAGTGCATTACTTAACCAGTCTGAAACTCATGGTTTTAAATTGTGTATTTTTATATATTTACAGTGGTTTTAAGTAACTATGGACGAGTTAAATACATTTGATTTGATTCACTTTGATATAAAAAAATCTGTTATAACAAATGTCAGACCCTATTATGAGTTCAAACTCCATGTAGTGTATTCTTATTAGGCGACATTGTCCAAATATTTAAAAATACAAATAGATAATTGTGGATCAACTCCACTTAAGCAAGCTACTACTGCTTTGCTAAATGTCCTTATATTTTGATGGAAAAACACTGATCTTAAAAGGTGTGTCCTTTAGGAAGTCAAGTTACTACAAATGCACAATATGTGCTAGACTTCTCACCAAATGGTCATTTAGTCTACGCTTTGCCATTAAACTGGCCGTAGGGAAAGCAAGCAAAATCTTATTTTAGTGTTCTCTTTTGCTCTGCACTGAGCAGTATACTCAAATAGGTTTGTCTTATGTTGTTCTGAAGTACTTAAGATCACCCAAATTTGTTTTCTCAATTCTAGGTCAGCTTGGCTTTCAAGGAATGAAAAAAGCTTTGCTTATTTTATCACTAGTTTTTTTTAGTTTGAGAAGGTGAGAATATTTTATTTAATATAAGGCATTAAATTGCAAATTCTCAAGGGTGTATTGGGAGACTACTAGTTATGTATCCAGGGTTTGTGTTCAGGGGATTGTTGATTGATTTCTTTTCATAGTAAATACTTCAGTGATCCATCTGGGGTCACCATGAGCTTAGTGAAATATGACACAAAGAGCTTTAAGAATAAGAGGCTGCTTGAACAAATTTATTTTCTAAAGAACTTGGGCTTGTGCTGTAAAGAGGAGTCATTATGTATGGCATTACACTCTGACTACTCATCTTGAAATCCTCCCATAAAAAGTAATCAGAGGATATGTTAGGGCAGGCATCAACATATTCATAATAATACGTAAGATGAGATTCAAGGATGGCCCTGATAACTCATTGCTTAGACGTAAGAAGGAAGTGTTGGCGGCTATGGAAGTTGATTGCATTGTCACCAGGTACAGTTTGAGAGTTTGATGCTTCCTCGTTCCTCCAGCATTATAGCCATAAGTGCATTTGATCTTAGTGCTGTCCAACTTACAATTGCCTCTTTTTATCTAACTTTCATCAAAAGACTACCACTTTTGTTTTTTCTTTATCGCACACAGAAGAGTGTGTTATCCAATGGAAATGTGTCCAATGAACATGAGAAACGAGATAATGATTAGGAACATGATGTCGATTTGAGCGGATGGCTTACTCTGTCACAATGTGACGAATATACCTTCAACCTTATCGCAAGTGCCACAGGCTATATTGAACTGGTAATAAGGAGGATGGAACTTACGCCACATTGCGGTGGAGCAACCTGTCCACCAAACCCTACATCAGGCACTAAGCTAATATTTTGTGCAATACCCATTTAGTACAGTCAGTGCTCTCTGGAGCCCTATATCGAGCTTCTCCAGAATCACAGTGTAAGCACATTGTAGGATTCTCAGTGTTTGACCAGCAAGTTTTACGGGGAAGGATTTGCCTTGAAGAGAGACACCCCTAAATCAACTAAATATGAGTTAAAAAGGAAGGAGATTTAAATACAGACTTTCTTAGGACTATGGGGTCGATTACAATGTTGGTCGGAAGGGCTCTGATCAGCATTCGGTTAGTCAGAATCCGATTCGGAAGCTTTGTTTCCGACCGTCTCGGAAACATTTTCGACCAACCAATTATGATAGTTGAAAACTGTTCAGACTGTCCGACTCAGTTCTGAGTCGCATCCGAATGGCATTCAGAGACACCAAGTCGGTCGGAGCCAACTCGTACATCTCTATGGGTCGAGTTTCCGACTGAGCGATTACGATGTCAGATTTGGACAGCCATTCTTTATTGGTCTTTCTGACACAGATTGGCTGTCTGAATTCGATTTTGGGGGCCCGTAGCAGGCCCCCCTTCACCCTCAGACCTCTGGTTGGGGCTGTAGGGGTATACCCATGGGTCCCCTCTTTCCAACTATGCACAGAGTGGCAGGCACTATGGGGTGCCCGCCACAAGGTGCAAGGTTCTTCATTACCACCCCTTTTTTCAATGGAAGGCTGTGTTGTCGGTCAGAACGCAGGCTACCTTTGAAGTCAATGGGAGTCCGACTGAACGGTGTTCGGAAGTGTTGTAATCGGTTGGTCGGAAACCATTTAGGAACCGATTTAGTCATAATATTTTCCGACCAACATAATAATCGGCCCCTATGTATGGGGATAGTCTCATTTTTACCCACTTATTCCAAAAGACTGACAAAAGCTCTTAGAAGCTCTGAGGGAATTCCCCAATGTGTTACTTCCCCCCACCAGTTTACTATGAACAGTTCAGTTAAAGGCATTTTAAAGTCGATCAATGCAGCAGAAAGAAGGCTGCTTGTTGTGGCGAATTCCTGTATCAAGATTAACAATTCTAATAGATTGTCCTTGATACTGCAGATCCTCTGAAATCTGTCATTAGTTGCCCATGCTTCTAATTCCATCAGGAGAACCTTTGCAAAGCAAGTTCCTTTTTTGCCTAGTAGGGCTATAAAACTGGGATAGAATACTGACCCTTTTTGTATATTAGAAGTAACAGAGGATGCTGTTTACACTGACCCTTTTGGTATATTGGAAGTAAAAGAGGATGCTGTTTACACTAGCTCTTTTAACCTCTGAGATTACTCTGTTTATACACATTTTCACTGGACAGACAAGCATCAAATAGTTATAGCCACCTTGATTCTTTCTCTCAGCATTTCATCTTCAAAATGTGTTTCCTATAAGCAACTCTCACTACACCTAGTTTTTTTCTTAAGGCAGGATCATTTTACAGATCTCTAGCATTTTTAAACCCTTGTTGAGATTTTTATGTTCTTAGTTTTTGTATCTTGAATTTTTCACTGGTTCATTAGGTGCCCGTAAAATGAGTGCATCAACAAGTTTGTCAATAGAAAGGACACCCATTCCCCCTATAAGACAGCCAAAGTGCACACAAATAGAATTGTTGACTACTTGGGACATAGTTTCTAAAGATTCTGATAGGTTATTGTTTTTTTCTATTGTCCAGTTCCCTCACTTTAATGTTTCTATGCCCACGGGTGCAGCTGGTAGTTTTGAGTCCCTAATACAGGTATGATCATAGTCAAACGCTATGTACTGAGGAAAATGGTCACTACCAAGGATGGATGCTATTTTAAATTCAGTTATTGCTTTAAAATTGTCAATTGCCATAGGAAGGAACTTGATCTGTATTTAGAAACAAAATCATATTGAAGAGAATCTAATTATTCAAGAGCCAAACCCACATTTATGTGACAAATTACCCTTGATGCAACAAAAGCAATAGACTGAAGATGTTGTCAGGTACCAAAAGAGAATTTAGGATCAAAATCAGGTTTAACGACCATTCAACAGACAGAATGTGAATCAAGGTACAATAACAATGGTTGAGTTGGAAGGAATATATGACGTTACAATGCAAACAATTACAGCGCATGATTTTACAATGCGGTTTTTACTCCACAACAACCATTACATTGCATTACTTTACAACTCATTCCATTACAACGCATACCATTATAATGCACAATACTTTTATGGCCACAGTAGGATAAGTGTTGGATAGTGTAGGGGTAACAATTACTATTACCATGTACCCCAAAACCCATACCCACCCTGAAACAAAAAATCTTCATTACTTAACTTATGATGCGTTGTAATGGCATGCGTTGTAATGGTATGCAATGTAATGGCATGCATTGTAGTGACATGCGTTATAATGACGTACTGTAATGGCATGCGATGTAAAGGCAGTTGTGTTGTAATGACTGCATTGTAAAGGTAGTGTAGTGTAATGACTGTGTTGTAATGGATGTTTTCCATTGGAAGCACTTGCAAGTCTAATGCAGTTGTCTATAGCCTCAGCATCAGCACCACAAGCTTACAGAATAAAACATGTGTCAGCAATACCAGTTTGAAAATCCTCTTATGCATTGAATCCGGGCACAATTTGATGTCACACACTTCATTTGTGGAGTTGAGATTTATGCTCTTGTCAGTAGTAAGTGGCTGTCACGAAATATGAAGTGAGTAAAAACACATCTCATGTCAATCCTGAATATGGGTGGTAAAGACCTTTGGAGAATCAGTGTAATGCTCACCTTTGATTTTCCATAGGGGCGAGATGCAAGCGCAGTAGCAAGGTCCCAACTTCCCTCATTCACCACAGAAGTACAACAAAGTCAAAGCCTGGAATGGCAAAATGGAAAAGAGGGGAAAACAAGGGAAATAAAAGACAAACGTCCAGCGTTTTCAGGGTTGGATACGGATCTTCAGAATCTCAGAGAATGCCTGCATGAAAGACAAAAAAGGTATGTGAGTAACTAAGGATAATCACTCTATAGATGTAACTGCCATCTACCTTACGCATAGCTTTGTATTAACAATCAGTACATAACTACCTGTGAATTTAACCTCTTCCGCTAAATTCATAAGTAGAGAAGCAGGATCAAAACACCCTTTCTTTCTATGTAAAAAGATATGCATATTTGTTATTACATTAACGAAAAGGCATGGAAAATATGTTGAGAAGATGTACATATGCTAACATTTGAAGGAAGAATATAGAATCATCAGAAAAAAGCCCCAAACAGAATAATCACTCCAAATGGAAAGAAAAAAAACATATTTTTCAATTGGATAGATTATATAAGAAAAAATGAAACAAAGGCAAAAATACAAAAAATAGGCAGGGCTGAACTATTTGATCATCAGTTCCTCAACTTCAGGAAAATGACTAATATACTTTGTATTTCTTATGACTTGCAATAGTGTACAAGAAAAGGAATCTCCAACCGCCATGGAAACAAATCAGATAAGTATAGCACTGTTATCTATAGTGCAGCCCGTATTACCGTCTTGGCTGAATACAGCCGTGGCCCGTGCAGGTGAGAGTAGTGGGTGGTGGGGCCGGGTGGGGATAGTTTAAGACAGACGACTACAAAGGATAATTAATTATTTATTTCATTTTCCCTCATCGTCCTCTGTCGAAATCTCTCCCACCTGGCGCCATCGGCCCAACGCTCCTACCTGCACAGGCTGCGGCTGGCTTAATAAGTGTATTCTTTAAATATCTCTGTTTCTCTTCTTATTTGCAGGTTAAAGTAATATACAAGCAGCGAGGCCAGCTTGTGCTGCAAGGAGAAACTAATGTGGTGCAGCCTGACACTGAATGCGACATAGACTGCAGAATGACCTGTAATTAGTCAGGTGAGTGAGGGCAGGGACGGATGAGGTGGACGCATACAGTAGAACGAGACAGTAGTACAGTAGAACGAGCGTCCTTCCCTTTCTGCCTGGAGGCTTTCTTATTGACATCCTCTGCCCCATTTGCACACACGATCGGGCACGGGCACAGAGGAAGCCTGACAATCAGGTTGTATGCTATCATTTTGCTGCAGTTGGATAGGATTGGATGGTTGTTTGTTGTAGGGAGGTTGTATTGAGGGATAGTAGTGGCTACTAGCAGAGTTTTAGGTTTGATCCTTGGCAGTATTTAGGTTTGATCTTTTGACAGTATTTTGGTTTGTGCGGTTGTAAACGTAGCTGTGTTTCACGATATGGTCATAAATATCTTGATTTATGCTGACCCTGTATGGCTGGTTCCGTTCCTTGAGGGCTTTGAGGTGATAATGGAGAGTTGCGAGAGTGTAGGAGGGTGAGCTAATTGTGTTTTAGTAAGTAGTTATAGTAAGCATGGTATTCGTGGTAATGTCCCTTGCCTTCGTAGGAGCATTCAGGGCTTTCGTGTTACTAAAATATGGAGGGTCTCATCCAAGGGTTGGATAGCGATCTTCCTATTATTATAAATGTTGATGTGTAACCCACATATTTAGCCATGGCAAACTTAGATATGATGGGTTTTTTACTAAGAGATATTTGTGGCAAACTTAGATATGATGGGGTTTTTACTAAGCGATATTTGTGGTCCTTAAAATTAACAAGAAAAAGCATAGTCAATGAATCCAGGAGGGTATGATCATAGTGAAAAAATATTGGACTACTTTCAACGTAAATTTAGGAGTTATTTAGTAATGTTATCCCAAGCAGGTGTAAAATCACATCAACATCACAAAAAACATTTAGGAAGAAAATCCCATTAAGAAACAAAATAACTCTGGAGGGGGCAAAAACAACTTTTAATGTTAAATAGCCCTTGATTCAATGTCAACAGGAGTGTTGAGACATGTTTAGGAGCAAAAATATATTTAGGTGCAGAAACACACTAAGGTGCAGCATCATCTGTGATGCAAAGTCAACAGTGTTTTGTTCCACGGTTCGGAGAAACATAATTTGGCGCAGAAAGAAAATGTGCTGGGAAAATAACACATTATGGGTATGAACTGTCTAACGGTCAATCAATCAATCAATTAATCAATCAGGGTTTTTTAGAGTGCACTACTCATCCGTTAGGGTCTCAAGGTGCTGAAGAGTGAGTGTGAGTAGCTCCATTGGGGTCATTCGAAGAGCCAGATTTTGAGGTCCTTCCTGAATTGGTGCAGTGTCAGGCTTCGCCGGAGGTGAAGGGGGAGATTGTTCCAAGTCTTGTCTGCGAGGTAGGAGAATGATTTTTCATCTGCTCTGGTCCTGTAAAAGCATAAGATGGTGGCTTGGGAGAGGTCATCTGAGCGGAGGTTTCTCTTGGGGGCATGGAAGGAGATGGGCTCATTGAGGTATTGGGGTCCGGTGTTGTGGAGGGCCTTGTAGGTGTGTGTGAGCAGCTTGAAAGTTATTCTTCTTTCGATGGGAAGCCAGTAGAGGCCACTGAGGTGTTGGGTGATGTGGTTGTGCTGTGGGATATCTAGGATTAGTCTGGCTGGGGCGTTCTGGACGGTCTGGAGTTTGTGGGGGAGTTTTTTGTTGACTCCGGCATAGAGTGCGTTGCCGTAGTCCAGTCTGCTGGTGACGAGTGTGTGAGTGACCGTTTTCCTGGAGTCAGAGGGGATCCACTTGAATGTATCGTAGTATGCGGACGGTGTTGAAGCAAGCGGAGGAGACAGCATTGATCTGGCAATGAGTGATAAGTCTAGTATGATGCTGAGGTTACGTGCATGGTCTGTTGGGATGGGTGGGTTTCTAAGGACAGGGGCCCACTAGGTGTTGTCCCATGTGGAGGGGTGGAGCCGAGAATGAGGTCTTTTGTCTACTCCAAGTTAAGTTTGATGTAGGACTTCAATTGGTGGCTGAAAGAGGTAAACATGGATTTAAGTTTGAAGTATCCCATGCACCAAAGTCAACAGAAGTGTGGTATCACATGCAGGTGCAAATCACTGAATGAACAGAGAGAATGCAATAATACAATGTCACCTTGTGTATAAAGTACGTCCATCAGCATGGCTTCATATTTGCCTGATATTAAATTGATTTACAAAATCACCCTGGAGGCAACATCTCTACGAGCATAGAAAATGTTTAGGATCACAAATCACATATATGTGCAGGACAACATTTAGATACAAGATGACCTTAGAGGCAAAAAGTAATTTGCGAAAAGTAAACTAGATTATGGTGTTAAATTTATGAGCAAATTCACACTTGGGAGGAAAAGTTATTTATTGGCAACATTGTATTTACATGTACAATCACTCTTTGTGCATCCTAAGCATAAGTGTAAAGAGAATTTTAGGTGCAAAATACAATTAGGATCAAAAATCACATTTAAGTGCACAAAAGCAGCTAATTGCGAAATCATCCGTGGTGCAAAGTAATCAGGAGTGTGGTATCACATTTAGGTGCTAAACGACTTAGTTACAAGAAGAAAATGTGGTAGAAAAATATCACATTACTTACAATTGGTGTGCACCAGTATGACATATTGCACATTGATTTTCAAAATTGCTCGTGGTGCAACATCAGCAGAAGTGTGGAAATCCTCTTCTGGGCAGAATCACAAGTGTATAATGACTTTGAGGGTCAAAATTATCCTTACTGAAAACTAAGCTGACTGTGGGGGTCATATTTAGGAACAAAATCATGTTTAGAGAAAAGTCATTTGGGCACTGAAATCGCATTTAGGTGTAAATGCAACCATAATACAACATATGCAGAAGACTGAAGATATCGCCAGATTCTAAAAAGCATTGTAGAGCAAAAATCGAATTTAGGTAACCATGCACATACAGACAGAGTAAGGTGCAACATCACCAGTGATAAAAAATCATCAGTAGTGTGGCATTGCATTTAGGCGCAACATCAATCAGTTTACAAAGAAAGCACAGTAGTAATATGTCACATTAAATGTAAAAGGTGGCAAGAGTATGATGTCTTAATTAGTTGGCAATACATTGATTTGCAAAATCACTCTTGGGGCAACATCAGCAGGAGCATAAAAACCTTAAGAAACACAAATTGCATGAACCTACAGGATCGTGTTTTTACAAAGTGACCTTTTAGGAAAAATCTGCCTTGGTGGGAAGTAGGCTGGAAAGTGGTCACAATTGGAGAGAAATCACATGTAGGAAAAACAAATATTTAGGGAAAAATCACTTTATTGTGTCAAATCACTTGTAGGTATGAAATCACTTTTAGGTACAAAATTACTCTTGGTGCAGTGTAAGAATCAACGTGTTATACATTTAGAAACAATGTGCTAGCACACATCACATGTAGGAGCAAAAACACCTTTAGGAGCAAAATCAAATATGTTGCAGCATGAACATGAGTGTACGATTATTTTTTGGGACAAATGCACCAACTTTGCAGAGCTTGGATGATTTGCTTCATCATCTACGAACCACAATGTGAGCCGCTCTTAGACAGGTGAACAAATACACTAAAGTCTAAAGCTAACGGTGAGACTGAAATACTGCTATGGGCCGATCACAGATAAGAATTACACTTTCTCAAAACAATGGCTGACGGAGTCGGGCCCAAAGGAACCAATGACTGAAGGATGCTGACCTAAAGCCCCTACGTGTGTATGCTTCTGAATTTGATGGCATTAGCCCTGGAAGCCTGCTCGAAGTGACTGTGGCCAAACGTAAAGGTGGCTCAAGTGTTGTGTCTACCTTCAGTTGCACTTAGGCCCAGATGTATTCATTTTTCACGTGAAGCAGTGCAGCATCCAAATTTGCTATGCTGTATTGAGCGAGTAAGGGTAAAGCAACACAGAACCATATTTGATATTATTGGCCTGCTGTTGGTGTAATACTAGTCCTGGTCATTACTTTAATTATGCTAGTGGATTTGAAGTATTTATATAATTTCATTTTACACAAATCCCACATAATTACAGCTAATAATGGCAGGGTGCCTTGTCGCACAACGATTCTCCTGTGGTGTTGATGGCATAACCCCTGGAAGCCTGCCCAAACTGATTGTACCCAAACCTAAACATGTCTCAAGTGTTGCACCTACGTTCAGTTACACTTAGGTCCAGTTGTATTAATTATTCCTGCAAATCAGTGCAGCATCCACATTTGCTATGCTGTTTTGAATAAGGGAGTGGAAAACAGTACCATACCTGCTATGGTTGGGCTGATGATGGTGTAATTTGAGTTGTTGGTGTAGTTTTAATTACTCTATTAACAAATAAAGCCCGCTGGTTCAGAGAACTGAGGAGTTCAGACTCATTGTCCCTCTTATTTAAAACATCTGTGCGCTCCCCCCTCATAGTGAGAGAGTTGCAGCCCTTGGTTGCACTAGGATTTTTAACTAAGAGGAGGTCCCAGATGATGAAGCATGCCACCTTGGTGGGTGATGGGATTCCGTCCTCCTAAATAGAACTTTTTTCATAATTTTTTTAATCAGATTTACGTCAATACTGTCTAGATCCTTTGGAATCACACAGACCCGCTGACTTTATTTGTTAATAGAGTATTGAATTGGGGGTTGGGTCCGCGCTGGTCTTGTTAAAATATTTTGGTACACCCCTCTATCACGGTTGTGTTATTCGTAGTTTTAATTACACCAGTGTAAATGAAGTAATCAGTAATTTCATGTCATGCAAGTTCTACTTCACTAAAGACATTAACGTCATGATGCCACTTCCATTCATGATTCTCCTGTTCAGGGGGGCGTGGCTAAGCAAGCCACAATGGCGGCTGTGCTTCGCTGAGGCTCTGTGGACGGGCGTCCAAACAGCCCTGTAATCCTTGTCGTCCCAGGTAAAAATATCATTCCTGACGGCGGAGCACTAACAGCACCGGTAGAAGCCGAGAAACTGCGGTGCCTCACGCTGCAAGGGCAGCAAACGGCGTTGTCTCTCGCCCGTGGACCTAGCTTCAAGATGGCAGAGGCCCAATGCTGAACGGTCTGGGAGTAGGAGGCGCAACCCGCCCGGCATTGCACCCACCGCAACCACACTCGGCGGATCTGCAAGTCTGGGACCGACCACACGGAGGTCCCCCCCGCCTTCTACTGCTGTGATCGGTGGCGCCACCTGGGGTCGGCGGGCTGCTGGTGTCGTTCCTGAGGCGGCGGGGTCGGCTGGAGGACTGGGGACATCGACACAGAGGTGCGAGCCATGGAGGGAGTTAGAGGTAGCCCCTGTCTCGACACACGCATCGACCTCGGAGGGAACCGGCGGCCTGACTCCCCCCCCCCGGGGGTCAGACACACTACTGGTGGGCCGAACAACACATTGACATTGCCTGACTTAAAGATGGCGACTGCAGCCCATCGATCTGGACTGAACCCAGGGTGTTCACTGGACATTTACTGCCAAGTTGGAGCCGATCGCTCTTGGGGGGCGGCATACCCTGAGTGCGGGAGCTTTGGGAAGCACAGCGAAGGACCGACGACACGCGATGGGCCCCACCTGACTGGAACGGCTGGCGACACAGCGAGGCAGCCCCCGTTGGGGTGCTGGAGACCTTAGGACGCACTATGCCCCCTACCACAAGAAGGCGGCGAGCAATACGACCGCCACTTAGGGGTATGACTCTTTGATCTCACCCCTACGCCTGAAAGAAAATAACTCGGGAACAACTTCCAGGGACACCACCATGGGGAAGCAGAGGGCCACGCAGCAAACAGCGGTCCCTGAAACGGCACCAGAAAATCAACCCCGCACCAGCGCCCTCTCCAAAGCGCCATCGCCGCAAACGGACCCTACTATATCTGACAAACTGGATCGGGTACAAGCAGCCATAGAACTTTCTAGGGCTTCCATGGAAGAGTGCCTGGGTACTCTCACTACGGACATCAACCTCATCCGTGACGACCAGCGGAAACTGGCCGATAGGGTCCGGGAGGGAGAGAAGACTCTGGCGGACGTGCAGCCAACCCTGAAGACTCAGCAACAAACACTTCGGACAGCCATGGATCGCTTGGCAACGATGGAGGAACGGGTGGACGATTTGGAGGGACGCTCTCGGCGTTGCAACATACGCGTGCTGGGACTGCCAGAGGGGGTCGAGGGAGCACACCCTATTGAATATGTGGAGGCCTGGGTAAAGTCCTTCACTCCAACCAAGGACCGCACTGCCTTCTTCTAGTTGGAATGGGCCCACCGGGTCCCGACCAGGAGACAGACACCCGGCGGCGCCCCTTGCCCCCTGCTTGCGAAATTTCTTCATTTTCAAGACAGAGACGCGGTACTACGGGCGGCCAGACGAGCAGGCCCCCTGCAGGTCGAAAACCAGCATGTTATGATCTTCCCGGACTATGCCAAAGCGATACAAAAACTCAGGGCGACCTTCCTAGAGGTGAAATGGCACCTCTGGGCGAATGACATACAGTACTCATTGTTAATTCCTGCTCGCTTGAAAGTCATCCATGCTGGTTCCACACACTTTTTTCCCACGGCAGAGGAGGCGTGCGACTGGGCAGATCGCCACTGTACACAAGGATCGGCAGCGGCCCTGCCGCAGAAACGCAGCCACAGGACACCCCGCAACAGAAGGCGTGCCCCACAACAAACGAAACAGCAAGGGCAACTGAACTGGAGGGACCCCGCCAGGTGTCAGGAAGTCGAATCCCCGGACCTGGAACAGCTCATTCAGGAGCGTCGAGAGGCCCTTCAGGCCGCGGCGGATCTCGGGGCCCCACCATCGGAGGAGGACGTCGAGGGGGTCCCCCACCTTTTCTCATCAAGTAGTGAAGAGGACAGTAATCCGGCTCGTCCCACAGCAGACTCAATTACTATGCCCCCGATCACACCAGTGATAGCTGACATTACCCAGTAAGGGTGATATCGGTCATTGCCCGGCGACATGCTCCGCAGAAGGATCTTTACGGGTGGGTACCCCGGCTGGGGGCCACCCGCCATTCACGTCAGGACACACTGGACACACTTTGCCCCAAACCGATGATTTTTATCCTACTAACGCCCCGATAGGAACTTGCCTCCCAGGATCAGCCCGCCACCCCTACGAATTGACTATTCACTCCCTGGTTACTGGAGTGCTAGTTTGGATGTATCGAGCTTGCCGATGCGTCCCAAGTATTGTCTGTTGCTCCCTGGCAGCAGACCCCGCTGGACCTACCCCCTGCAAGTGTCAGTGGCACACCAGTGCATGCAACAAATTCACTGTATGGAAGCAAAGACCCCTTGCTATTCCCCGCGGCTACCGCTGGCGGGGTGGCCACGTGGGGACACATACTTCACGAGTGCCATGTTACGCGTGTGGACGGAATCTGAAGTCACAGAGGCGGAGGCACTCTTTGCGGAAGGCCAGCTTCGCCCATATGACCACCTCATGGAGGACCACAGCCTCCCCAGGGGGCAGTTTCTGACACATCGCCAACTCATCGACTGCTATCGCCCACACAGTGACCTTACAGCTGGTGAGCCGGCGACACAACCCGTAGTTCACACCATCCTTCACATGGGCAGGGGGAGACACCTAGTTACTTGGCTGTATAAGTCAATCAGAGAACTCAGGAACAAGCCCCTGCCCACCCTGCGGGCTACTTGGGAGGACAAGTGTGGGCGACAACCACACGACCGGGAGTAGGACAGAGTGCTAGAATTCCAGAAGAAAGTGTTGAGAAATGCACGGTTCAAAAACATACAGTACTACATTTTACACAGGGCCTATCAGACCCCGGTGCGTCTCCAGCGGTTTTACCCCGACACGCAATTCTCATACCACATATTTCACATGTTCTGGAGCTGCCCGACCCTTCAGACCTACTGCTCGGCCCTACTAGACTCCATCAGTGCCCTCACAGGCCTCACAGGGCTGCACACCTGGGA
The DNA here is from genome assembly GCF_964263255.1 of Lissotriton vulgaris. Lineage (NCBI taxonomy): Eukaryota > Metazoa > Chordata > Amphibia > Caudata > Salamandridae > Lissotriton > Lissotriton vulgaris. The sequence goes on along the minus strand of NC_141697.1, from coordinate 406,419,494 downwards.
GGCGGTCGCATTGGGGATTTTCCGAAGGCAAAGACACACAAGGTACAGGCCCGATACACTGCTTTATCCATGCTATTATCCAAAAGGAATACAGCCATGCAATGGCGTGCGATCACCGGCCCCTCGTTCGAGGCATGGGTGGGAGCAGTGAAAAAATGGGCGCCGGCAGAGGAGGACGCCCTGAGGGAGGAGGAAGCGAAAGGTCAGCGCAAACACCCTATATCCCTTGAATGGGCCACACTATCTCACCAGTTTGCGTTAGCCCACAAGCGTTCTACCCCGAACACTTCTCAACGTGTCGCCACCCCCCCCTGCAGCACCAATGCCCCATTAATATGCACATTACTTGATCACCTCCGCCCCCCCTGGCCTCCTTCCCCTCTATCCTCTATTCCCCCCATTGCCTCCCTGCAGAAGAGCCCTGAACAATATGTCTAATTCTGCTCCTCATACTCAGTCTTCGCCCTACTACCCCCCCTTTTTCTCCCCCCCCAGTTTCTCTTACCAGTCCTCCTCCTTCCACACTCGATTCCCTGTTCCTCTTTCCCTAGTTCCCCCCCCACGCTCACATGGCGTCAGTCACTAACGGATCCATGCCACTACTCCGTTCATTATAAGCATATTGACTACCTCCTGATGGCATGTTTGAATCATTGTAACATCTCTGTTGGCAATATGATGTACCGTGAGTGCTTTCTTTTTGATGAAAAGTTAATAAAAACCATTTGAAAAAAAAAAAAATTATTCTCCTGTTCAGAGAAAATCACACTTAGAGAAGCACTGAAACAACACAATTGTTCATCTTTTTGGTAAGATCTTGCGAATGTGATCAGAACAGTAAGCAGGATTTTCTAAGGCTGGTCAGCATTTCGGGTAGACTTGTTACCGGAGCGGCTGGGAAAAAAAAGTTGAAAGGCATTTTCGAGTGGCCCATTTAGTTATTGTTTTTAGTGAGAAATAATTTCATTTAACAGGAAGTAAGTGCTATAGAAACGGGGATGCTACTGTACATACAGTACCAATATTTTCTTCCCATCCTGAATACTCCTCCCTCTCCTATGTTCAACACTTGGTATTTTTGGATTTTAGAGGAAAGGCATCCCTCTCATAGCCTGCAGTCTCTGCGGCATCTACACCCTTCGAATCTTAACGTTTTGGAAAAAATCAAGTAAGTCCAATACAACATTTTGGAAAAAGTTTGTTGTGTGAGGGATTGTATGCACCTGTATTTTTGTTCCTTTCTTTTATTTTGTATCTTTGTTGGTGGGTGGCCTGGAGTTTGTCCTGGAGTATGGACCCAAGTGGGATTACCTTTTTTACAGGAAAAAGTTTGTACCTTTTTGATGGTGGAACAGTGGAGTTAAATATATTTTTTCTATATTTTCAGTTCTTTTGAGAACTTTGTACTGATTTGTTTACCATTTTATTCTGATGTTGTTTTACTGTTTGAGGCCCACTCTGCCCTGCACTTTACTTTGGATGCTATTTTGATGTATTTTTCACATCCTCACTTCTGTCTTGCTATGTGTTTTAAAAGACATTTACGAGGGTGTGGCTGGCCCTGGATTAGATGCAAAACACATGTTATTTTTTTTGTATGTGCCTGTTGGTGGCTTGGGATGTGCTTGCTCCTGGAGTCCAGGCCCATGTAGCTACGCCTCTCCCCTTATTCTCAGGTACCTTCATCTTCCTCATGTGCTTGCTCACCATTTTTTCTTAGTTTGTGTATGTGTGGTATGGTTAATATATTGTTATTTTCCTTTTTTTGGCATTGCTAATCTAATGGTGGTGCGTAAAGAGCAGTTGCATGTGTGTGGGCTGAGTCACATTGAGTAAATATATAATATCTTTGCAATCCTTTCCCTGAAATTCTACAAGGTGAAGGAAGGTGCCCCAGACAGGACAGAGCAACTGTGTTCTTTGTTTTCCATGTTACCAATTTTGTTGGCAATGCGGTGCTGCCCATTTTGTGTAGCCAATGTGTGTGTTTGCCATAGGCTGCCCTTTGTTCTTTATTCTCCATGCCTTCCTCTTTGCTGGCCGTGTGGCAATGGCCATTTTGTGTAGCCAGTGTTTGTGTTTACCATAGCTGCTGGTGTGTTGGATGTTCTCCATCTAGAGTCCTTTGTTGGCTATGCAGCGGTGACCAATTTGTGTAGCCAGTATGTGAGTTTGACACAGGCAGCCATTTTGTCTTTGTGCTTTATGCCTCCTCCATTGCTGTTCATGCAGTGGTGATGATTTTATGTAGCCAGTGTGTACTATGTTTGTCATAGGCTGCCATTTTGCCTGCCCATGCGGTTACCATCATCTTGTGGAGCCAGTGAGGTGTGTGTTTAGAGGCCACTTTGCCTTTGTTTTCCATGCCTACATCTTCAGAGGCAATGCGGTGGATGAGCTACCTACCACCATTTTGTGCAGCCAGTGTGTGTTTCAATCCTTCTCTACCACTTTTAAAAGCCATTTTCTGGGAACATTTTTTAGAAATGGCCTATGAAATTTGTGTTCATTTTTTTCTTTTTTTCCTGATATATTTATTTGTGAATATGGCTGATTGTAGTACATTGTTGGTGTTGTTTATTAATTTATTAAAATTTTTGCCTGCCCACTAGTGTTGGACATTGCACTCTTTGCAGGGTCTCAATAAATATTTGTCCATCATTCCTCCTGCTTTTCTGAATTCAATTTAGTTGCTAATGGAATTCTGTTCAAATTACCACTGCTAACCAATGCTAAAGTGCTTGTGCTTGCTCCCTTATACATGGTTAAAGTGGCCTACATATGAATGGCATATTTAATTTACTTATACGTCCCTAATACATGGGTCTGCATGGCACCCAGGGCCTGTAAATTTAAAGCTACTAGTGTACCTGCTGCACTCATTGCACCATCCCCTAAAGTAGCACTTTAAAACATGTTCCAGGTCAGCCTCTGCAGCCTGTAATGCAGTTTTAAACTGCCAATTTAACCCGCAAAATAAACCTTTGCCAGGTCTAAATCCACCTTTTTAATGCATATGAGCTACCCCTGATGAAGGCCGTAAAGGTCCATAGGGCAGAGTGCATTGTATTTAAAGGTAGGATATGTGAGTTTATGTTTTACATGTCCTGGTAGTGAAAACCTCCCAAAAAGGCCTATCTCTCCCATTGCATATCATTGGGTTGCTGTATTGCATTTAATAAGTACTAACATTTGATTAGAAGCAGGTAGAAATATGATGTTTGGAGTCAAACAAATTGTATTTTTAAATTTCTCTTTAATATGAAAGATGAATAATAAATCACAGTTCAGAAAATGTCACTTTAAGAAAGTTGACACTTTCTTTTCCTGAGTCCTGGATGACATGACTGTGAATTGTTCTGTTTTTGGGGGTCGGTATTCCTGTCAGCCAGTGAGACAAAGAAGACTGGGTGTAGGCAGGGTGGGCCAACCTGCCAGAGTGGCTGGAGTGGAGTGGTTCCCTTCCCCACCTACTCTTCAGATGGTGTGCCTCCAACACACACAAAGGAACCTGACGCCAGCCATTTGTCATCCCATACTTCTTGGACCCATGACAGGGAAAGTAAGAACATTTCAGAACCAGATGTGGGGATAGCCGAGATGCCTACCCACTTCCAAGTCTGGCACCATGTAAAACTATTGGATGCTTAGAACACCACGTCAGTGAACTCCTGCACCTGTGTACATTACAGAAGAAGCCTGGGTTGTTCTCCAGAGGAACGCCCTGCTGCTTAAGGCCTTTCCTGCTCCCTAGAGGACTGCCCTGCAATTACCAGAGGGCTGCCCTTCTGCTGAAGGCTGCCTTAACCCTGAGAGCTGCCCTGCTGCTGGAGAACTGCCCTGCCTTCTGAGAAGGAAGACTGGGCCTGTTACCTCATCCAGGGCTAACCTGTGTAACTCCAAGCGTCAGTTTATGACCTTCTGTTAAGAACTACAGGGAAACAAGAAGCTTCAGAGGCCTCCCAGTAACTGCCCAGCTGAACTGCTGCCCTGGATTGTCCAGGATCTGCAAATGAACCTGCTGGAGCCATGATGGCCTAAGCTAGCCTGAGTCCCAGATCCCCAAGAGGTGCCTTCCTAGGTCCTGGACCCTGGGCTGGCATCAGGGTGCACTCCTCTAAAAGAAAATGTGAAATCCTTAAGTTGTGTGCTCTTTGCAACAGGTCCCATTCATGTTCAGACTCTGACGCCCCCAGTTACCTCTAACACGAAGTTCCAGTGAACCCAACTTTTTGCGCTACAGTGATCACCAATGACAACTGGCAATGTGAGATCTGCACTTCCTGCTACAGCAAGGACAGCCCATGATGACCACCAAAGTGAAGATCTACCAACATTCATTTTAAACCCACTGATCCTATGAGCTTCTTTAAAAGCTCTTTTTAACAGTGATCTGAGGGATGTGATTTGATAGTTTGTATACCTCTATTAGAAATTGGGAATATGGGAATAAAAACTGGGGATCCATTTTTTGTCTGACAGATAGAACATACTGGTGGTCTGACGACCTATGCAGCCTCCGGAATGCAACTACTAGAGAGCAATTGAACCTGTGAGTGTATCTAAAAGCTTCTTTTGAGTGTGGTCTGTGAGATGAGATTTATTGGGCTGTACTTTTCTGTTGTAGGTGGACAGTTGTTTAAGCGCAGAGTGAAACTCAGTCATCTACACATTGTTTGTGGGGTAAGGACTCAAGACACCTATGATCTATCGAACTGAGCACAGTGGGATATGCTAACGTTGCAGTGATATGTAATTATTAAGTGTTTGTAAAAATTGTATTCTGAGCCAACGTTTCCTATTACCACTGTGTAAGGATCCAATCCAATATATTTAGATAAAAATTGTGTATTCTGAAAGAGCACAGTACAACAACTGTTCTAGTCTCAATCTTCATAACTTCTGTTGCATGGAACATGGAATGTCACGTACCATGGCAGCAGATTACAGATAATGTTTCAAGGGTAAACTTCCATGAATGTTGAACATTAAAGGAACAGGAACAAATGCAAGTATAAACATAAGCATACAACACACTGTTGGTAGGGTTTTGAGAAAGCAGTATTATCTCTCTTGCGCCACACAACCGAGCGCAAGAGCGACACAACTCTTAAGTTAGATTTATCCAGCCACGCAAGGCCATCTTCCATGGCCCTGTGTGGCTTCGTAAATCTAGAGTAATGCTGCATTGCGTTACTCGGCCCCAGGAAGTTTTCCCTTGGCAGAGCTAGGATGTTTCCACATACCACCTATGGATTTGGATGCATTCCCAGAATTTCCTTTACTGGTAGACTTGGAAAAGTGTGAAAATGATACTCATCCCCAGGGGAGGCATAATGAGGAGAAATATTGTTATTTCTCCTAATTGTTTTCCTATTTCTATGTGGGGTGCATTCCAGCTTACAATGCAGGCACCCTTGCACCATGGTGCAAGGGTGCCTATGTTGGTGCTAGGCAGCACATTGTGTGCAAGTTCAGGAATTGACAGGAATGTGCGTATAATGTTAAATACAGCGCATTCCTGCCCTTTCCCTATCAGACAGCGAACCCCAGCGCAGCAACGTGGCTTGCAGGGCTGCGTTTTTTCTTTATAAATAGGCCCCATGATCTTTATAGATATGTTGGTAATAGAATTAGGGTTATATTTGTCTATGTATATCTTTAGGTATTTGTTTGAATGAGGGAAACCTCTACCTCATTACACAACCTTTCTTGTGAAATAGACTTATGATGATGTTGCGCTTGTATATGGCCTTCAATATGAAATCGATGGATTACCTAGAGCCATTTTGTTAAGGTATTATGTAAATGATAACAAATGTCCTGCTCACTCTAATGTACCAAATATATTTTGTTTTTCCATTTTGGTTTGTACCTGCATTCTTGCTAAAATAGGAGAAATGTATGGGTGTGATCAGTGTTGCGAAGGGGGAACCAGCATAGGAAGAAAAACTGTAAAAAAAATGTACAGTGAGCTTTGAGAGACGTATTTTCGATATTTTTCAGGTAAGCTTTTTGAGGTGTAAAAGTGTATTCCTTCTTCTTTGATATAAATGGATTACACTGGTTTAGGGCTCATTGACAAACAGGTACACAATTATGAGTGTAAATCATGCTGATGTCTCATTCTATTGGAAAATATATTAATTGTGCTTAGGTGTATAGGATTTTTAAGATGGTGGTTACACGACTGTCTGCCCCCTACATTGTAAGAAACAATATCTCTGTGGGGAGTTGAGGGATAAGATTGCCCCATCTGTAAAGGGTAACAATACGATGGTACTGGTTACTTGTATTTGAAATGCTGTTTACATGTAGAATGCTTTTATTATATGTATTTGTGTGTGACTTTGGTTGTAGCAAATAATACCAATATGTTTACGTATAATCATTGTATGTTGGTATTTGTCTTTTTTGTATTTTATGCGACATTATTAGTGGATATTGTAAACCTGAGGGAACAGAGTGATTGCTCAATGGTTCAAAGGACCCATTTATTTTGTTAATGGATGAAGATATATGGTCAAATACTCTAATGTGATATCATTAATAATTTGTCAGTCCTGAAGAAGTGATGTTTCCTGCAAAACATGTGTTGACTGTTTCTAGGGAATATATCAAAAGCGAAATTGAGTGTCAACATTGAAATGGATGGCTCACACTGTTAATGAAAAGACTGTGTGAATCATTAATCAACATTGATATGACAAATGGACTGTTGTGAAATTATCATTTTTTTAATTTTAATTGATTGATCTGATTTCTTTGGGTATAAAAATAATTGAATGAAACATACATTACTCCTTATAAAAGATTGTGAGGTTTAAGAATACTCCGATATGTAATTATTTGGTATGTGCAATCTTTCCACCCTGAATTTGCGTGTTATGTATTTTGGATACTGTGAATGGTGGAATGTTCTGGTCTTTTTCAAATTGAGGACTGCAGGGCCATGAGCTGACTTAAAAACCCATTTTATACAATGGTTAAAAAACTTATCAATGCCCAAGTTTTCTTCCTTTGTTCTGAATTTAAGAACCAACCTCTCGAAAACATTTACCATAGCTTGTCACCCTAAAATGTTAAGGACACCAGGGAAAGTCTATTGAAAGGATCGGTCAGTTTCCTTATTAAAGGATGACTTTCAGCTCTGCTAATACCTCAGTCCCTTGCTTAACCCTTGCTCACTATGCCACTGGGTTCAAGTCATCCTAGCTGATGAGGGGTTTTATCCTGAAACCAGTCTCAGGATGCTTGTTTCTGTTCTAGGGAAGACCTGGCTGGACTGTTCCAATGAGGAACAGGGTCAAGACTGATTTGCATATGGCTGGGTTTGAACTGGGTGGCAAGTGAGCTAAAGAACGATGATGGATTCAACCCAGATTTATTAGTGACTAGGGGTGAGTGTCTGAAATGTTTCAGTGCTCCATCCATCATCTCCTTGTGTTTGCCTTCTTTGCCCTAAGTTGGCAGGGTATGCCTAGATGTGGGGCTCTTGCTCATTTTGCTACTGAATTCAAGCTAGCATTGCTGTTGAGGGGTGCTACCCTGAAATCTGTCCCAGGATGCTTGTTTCCGGTCCAGGGAAGACCTGACTTGGCAGTTCAGACTGGACTAATCTCATGAGGAACAGGGTCAAGACTAATTTGCATATGGCTGGGTCTGAACTAGGGTGGAAAAGTGAGCTAAAGAATGATGATGGATTCAACCCAGATTTGTGATTTGGGTAAGTGTCTGAAAAGTTTCACCGCTCCATCCATCTTCTCCTTGTGTTTGCATTACTGCTTGAGGTAACAACGTTTTCCACAATCCTATGTTTTTTTGTAATCTGGCAATTAACTTTACAAATAAAGCAACCACATAGCTTAAGGAAATTTATAACAGGAAATGCTTTCCTGGTTTCACAGTGGTACAGGAATGTGGGACTACAAGGATGTGAGTAGCTTACAGGGTGAAGAAAATTGCCTGTCTTTGAGGTTTACCCCCTAGAACCTCACATTAGGCAGTACACGAAGAGCTCAGACTAGCATATGTGGCGGACCAAATTAGCTCCTTTGCTTTTCTTGCATTCAATTTGGGGCAAGAAACATGCATCTTTAAATAAAGCCATAATACAAGATGGTTTAGAATGTGATCCTAGCATAAAGACCTCATGGTTTGCATATATAAAGTCTGATATTGAGACATTGGGCAGTCCTGCTGACAAGAGACAAAACATGACTCCTAAAAGCGAGGATCCATAGAATAAAAAGGAGGAACTCAAAAAGCCATCAAATAAAGAGCATGTGATTATTCAAATCTCCCAATATTTGGAACCATGTCTAGACTTAAGTTTAAATTCTTGGGAATGTTTGCTCCATACTAGGTTCAGATTTGTTGCATAATATCAATCAAGCAATCAATCAGGGGCTTGTAAAGTGCAGCTATGATCTCAAGGCAATTTTGTTGTTTCTGCTGAGGGCTTGGCTAGAATATTGATCAAGACGCTAATGAATGTGGGGCTTGCCTGGGTATTGGATGGCATCCACAACCTGGGAATCTGACTGCCACAGACCGAGCAGTTGTTTTTGGAGATTAATATCAGAAGTGTGGTAGGTGGACTTTGTACATCTATCAGGTTCTGGAGGAATCTTCCTCTGTCCCTGATGGGCAGGATCACCATAGTAAAGATGATCATGCTCCCTAGATGCCTCTATGCACTCCAAGGCACTATATGCATGATTTGCAGGCACTATTTTAAATCATTGATAGCCTCATAGTGGACCTTATATTTGTCAATAAGCAGAAATGTATAGGGCTGTCTGTGTTGAAAAGAACCTAGAGTCATTGAGGTCCCCAGCGTGGAACTCTAGTACATGGCAGCACATTTGCAACACACGGTCCATTGGCTGAACTCTGCAGACACATGGGAAAAGACCCTTTTTCGAGAGCTTATTGCCCGTGTTTCAGGTGAGTGGGTCCCGGGTTTCTCCAGGTATGCTTTACGTAATATGCCGGTTGTCTGATGTGTGGGAGAGGATGGCCAAGAAAGTGATTCGGTGCACAACATATGCCACGGACATGCCACTATGCGCTATTTTGAAGATAGAGGAGCCCATGGTAGTGCAGCGGTTTAAGTATGGGAGCTGCAATGCATAAGGCGACCTGTATGCTGGTGGGTGATTTCTCACATAGGACGATGCCATGGAATCCTTGGCTCCGGGAGTGAGACAATATTTACAGGATGCTAAGATCTCTGTTATGGTGCAAGATCTTTGGCTGACCTTCCCAGATGCCCCATCATGTTCCAACACTCTGGTGGCATTATTAGAAATGGTAGGGGCTACATATTGATCTCGCATATTTATATGGGGCTGTGCCATCATGACCTCCCAGAAAACTCCTTCATGTCCAGGCCAAATGGGATGGAATATTAGATGAGACAGTGAATGAAAAAGACGGGGTACAGTTTTGCAAGGGGTATGGACTGTCAGCTCCAGTGTAGATTTAAATTGATACAATATAATTATGTGCATCAAACATAGCTCCCCAAAAACATTGCGCACTATATATACTGCCTGACCGGATAGTTGTGATTGCTGCGGATGCCTGGCGGCAGAAATTATTCATATGGTGTGGTTTTGTATAGGTCTATCCTCCTATTGGCAGACATTGTTGGACAACTTAAACAGAGCCATTGGTTGGACCATGCAGCTAGAGGTGGAACAGGTGCTATTGGAACTGATCCCCTCCCCACCCAAAAAAACCTAATAGAAAGTTTGCCCTTCTCGGCTTACTGTTAGCAAAATGCCAAAAAGCTATAAAATGGCTGGGAGCAGAGCCACAAAGGTATCTAGACTGGCTCAGGGATGTCTCCGAATCAGCAACTGCAGAGGAGATTTGGATGAAACATGTCCACAAAGATACACAACTGGAGGATGATCAAAGGGCTTAAGCAGCCAGGTTATCTGACTTGAAAGAACACCAAACAAGTGTACCACTTGCGGAACTGGCTGTGTGATGTGCCTCCATGCTTTGAGATTACCGGAAGGCGGGATCGATACTGGGTCCTATCCTGATATATAATCCGTAAGGGTGGGCGTAAAATCCGTTTCGCGGGCGAATTTGCGGATTTTCCGCGATTTCGCGATCCGCGAATCTCGTGAAATCGCGGTAAAATCCACGAATCAGCGGGGACGAATTTTCAGCCAAGCAAGGGTTACAGCAACAGGTGCAAAAGTTGAACCTAATTTCTTTGTAGCCTTTTACAAAAGGGTTACAAACAAATTAACTTCAACTTGGACACCTGCTGCTAATTGCTTCCTGGCGCCTCGTTGCCTATTTGCAACTATTCTCTGACCCTGCTCTGACCCTTGAAGCAGGGTCAGAGAATAGTTACAAGTAGGCTGTTGCGTGCTTATCTAGGATCCTGATCGATACTGTGACCTTATGCCCCTCTTTGGCTATAAATCCATTTATTCCCTATATTGGCATAACCGTTCAAGTGCGATATTCAGTAACTCATCTCTGGCCTCACACGAACAGAGCCACATTCCAGAATAGTTTTCTCTGCCACTTCCTTTTGCAACCAATTAGTGCAATGACAGAGCAGAAGTAACTATCTGAGATTCCTAGATTAACACTCCGAGTTCTTCAACAAGATAAAAACCCAGCAAACCTGGAAATCCCCGCTTGCTGTGTTTTGATTAGTAATGGAACTCTGATGAGCAACTGATAGCTATCACTTCCTAGTGACATCTTTAATTGACGTCTTATGTCCAGCAAACTTACGTCAAACCAGGCACCTGTCAGGTATAAATATTACCAACGTTGCCTTAAGCAATGGTCCTGTTGCTAGCCGTTGTTAGCCCTGTTGCTGCAGCCTGTTGCCCATCGCTTGATGAAGCTGCTGCATGCAAGCTGCTGATACCATTATCGCTGCTAAAGCGCGAACGATGGTGTGGTGAAACTAGGAGCTGAACAGCCGTCCCTCTGCGAAGAGCCCAGCAGCTACTTACTTACTCCCCTCCCAAGTATTAGGCTTAGGTCAGGTACACTGGGGTAGGCGTAGTTAGAAGCACCAGTTGAGTATTTTAGCCTAATGTATATATGAATGTATATATGTTTTATTACTTTTAAACCATTGTATGGCTAAGAAACCATATCAATGCTTTCACAGTATTATTTCGCAATACTTATCTTACTGTACGTACTTTTTATCATAACAAGTCTTGCAATTGTGGCAATACATTTCTCTTGTACGAGAAGAAAGACTGTTCAATAAATGTTAACCCTTTATTGACAAACGCCCATCTCTCTGTTCTCTACATATTGTGAAAGTAATCTGCACTAACCTGACTGAGTAAAATAACTGTCTATTGTTTCACACGACCCTAGAGATTGACTCTTGATCTGAGGAGCAAAGTTGTCATGTTGCACGGTTGTTGGAAAACTGAATCCCTTCTTGTCTGTGCCAGGGAAGCTGATCACTTCCTATTCAGTCAAGAAAGTTTCCAGTGACCTCTGAGCTAGTTGGTAACAAACCCAATTAAGTTTAGCATAGTCAGTAGAGGCCTGGAAGATCCGCACTTCTACGTCGATACTACTGTTTATGTTATTCCAATGAGCAGGGCCTAGTGGGAAACTAGGAACTACACTACATGGCGCCCAAACGTTTGGTAAGGCGATAAACTAACGCAAGACGTTAGAGTAACTCAGTCGTGCATTTTTCACACAGACCCCTTTCTCCCGTAAATACTCCAATAGACGTCTGGAGTGGGTGAAAGGTTAAAATCCGCCCGAACTCAGTAGGAAGAGATTCCTATGTAAAGCTCTGGTTTATTCAACGTTGAAGGATACAGTGTTCCAAAATATTGTGCACCTAATCTTTGTCTCCTTGGAGACCTACTCCGCAAAGCCTGCATTTATAAAAAATGACAGACAGTGAAGAAGAAAGGGAAGCAGTTAGACTGGCAACCCAACTAATAGAGGAAGACTCGAGTCTCCTACAGACTGACCCGGATGCCATCGACATCCCGGTCCACTTAAGAAAATCTATAACTTTAAAACTTATAGAAAACGGACTGACACCACAAGGTGGTACAGTAATTTTCATGATAGAGGCACACGAATATCGGCAGACAGAGGTATTCTATTCATGGATAAACTTTCCAGCGGCAACCGCTACAACAAAAGAGTTTCACTATTACAAAATAGAGGAACCACCAGAAGAGTACGCTCCTTTCGAGGAGACTGAAATCCCACTAAAATTCCAAGAGCACCCGCTCTGGTTTAATGGCGCCCTAAAACATAATGATCACATAACCAGGCTCGGTCCACTAGGTAGACCAGGAGCAACGTGGCCAGTTCTAGCCGGCTACACACCACATCCTGACATTGCAAAAATGTCTAGGGAAGAGCTGTTAGTACAGCTAAAAACATTAATAAAAATACATAGGCAATTAGTCCAATATGTAATACGGACTGCAACAGTCCAGCCAGCTGTAAATATACCACAGCTGACCCCTCATCAGGGGAACACTAATAAAATTACACCACAGAACATACAGTCATGTCTTGGTAAAACACCCGTAAAACTGGAACAAATTCCTTTCTGGTTAGCACAGAAAATCACTCAAATAGAGGCAGTATTTCCTGATACTACCCCTATAGAGAAACACAGAATCTTGACAATCTGCCTTCCTATGTGAATCGCACCACACGTGGAGGACTGCGACACTTGGGGTACAGTCTTTGCTTCCACTTACACAAAAACACACGGTGTTCCGTCTATGGCGGTAATACCAGAAGTGCTAAAACAGATTCAAAATGAATACGGTCCAGAGCCCGCTTTAAATCTTGGTATGAAATTACTGAAAGACTTCAAGCAGGTCTCGGCTATATTATTAGCCAACATAAAGGGAGAAGCAGCATCTGTGGCGATTCGCCAGAAGTTGAAGGAAACAGATATAACAGAGCAGCCAGTTGAGCTTGCCAGAATCATAGAAAAATGCTATGAAGAATTAGGTAGAGACAGCTTGGGTGGAAAACCAGTAAAGGACCAACTGCTCGAAAATCCTGAAAAATTATATATTAAAAATAATTTAAACACTCCTAAAAAGAGCTGGGATGGAAATAAACAATCCACTCCCAAGGAAAAAGTTTTCCAGTCCAGAGGAAGGTCTCCTCGACGGAGGGAAAGAACTCAGACTCGAGAACACCAGTCTCCCCAGAGGGAGCCCTCTGAGAAAAGATATAACCTTAGAAATAGGGATAATTTGAAAAAACCTGATAGATATCAAAGTATTGATACACGTCCCTCTCGATCTTTTTCGCAGAAATCAGAAAGAAGAGGACGGTCAGACCCAGGAGAGCACACCAAGTCCAAAGACAAGGAACCTGCTCAAAGTAAAAAGTCTCAATTTTCAAAAAAGAAGGTAGCCAGTATTAGAGTAATCAACCATGCCGAGAATACTGAGGACACAGTTGAAAAACGGGGAGTGGGCATTGACAATGTTGGACAGTGCAGCAGAAATCAGTATAGCGCGCAAGATCTTGATGAGTCATCTGGAGACAGTGGACACGAATGAATACATTCAGGTTGAAACTGCCAACACCAGACTTAGCGAGCCCCATAAGATATACGAAATAACATTGCGTATAGAGGGTGATAAGACTAGGAAAATAAAGGGTCTATTTTGGGATAAACTCTCAAAAGGCTATGATATTCTGTTAGCTGAAAAAGATTGGCCCCCAGAGTTTGTCAGGGAGTGCCCTCATGGCGAAGAAGTGATTATGCCTGCCTTCTCAAATCACATTCCGATTCACAAAAAATATACATATGCAAGGAAATGGGCAGTAGCCCAGGCACCGGCATTGTACAAAAATCATGTAGGATGGGATGAGGACTCTCCTCCTTACAAAATCCAATTAAAAAGTGAACCAACTGCCCAACGGCAGTATCCCATTAAGCAAGAAGCTAAAAAACAGGTCAGGGAGATCTTAGATCAACTTGAGTACCAGGGGGTGATTGAAACATGCACCTCTCAAATGAACAATCCTTTGTTTCCTGTCTCCAAGCCAGACAATTCATATCGTCTAGTTTTGGACTACAGACACCTTAATGCATGTTGTAAAACATTTGCAGTACAAAACTCGCATAGTGCAGCCCTAATGAATAACATAGTTAGGAAAAAATATAAAACAACATTAGACATATCTAATGGTTTCTTTTGTCAAAACATTGCACCGGAAAGCAGATATTTGACCGCTTTCTCAGCATTTGGGTCGCAGAAAAAATTCTGTCGACTCCCACAGGGGTTCAAGAACAGCCCAGGACTATTCTCAGCTAGGGTAACAGAGTTACTACAAATATATGATGATGAGGCATTGTCTTACGTAGATGATATTTATCTCACAGACGACGACTTGGATACTCACTTGAAAAGAGTGAACACCATTATACTTGGGTTCGCAGCAGAGGGTTACAAATTCAACTTTAAAAAGTCTCGAATTGCCCATCTGACAGTACTATTCTTAGGGTACGAACTATCAAGTGAAGGGAAAAGCCTAGCGGACAACTTCTTAGAGAAGTGCGCTGTACTCCAAGCTCCAAAAACGCTGAAGAATTTACAATCCATTCTAGGTTTTCTGAATTTCGGAAGAACTTACATTCTAAATTACGCAGAGAGGGTTAAACCTCTCTACGAACTAATTAAACCTGATTTTAAACAAATCAATTGGACTCAAAAACACACAGAAATTTTGAGATCACTGCAAACAGACATGTTAGCTAAAACAAAATTAGATACACGTGACAACACACAAGGTCTTGTAATCCGAGTCATCCCAGGAAGATGCGGATTCACGTACCTAACCTCTAATGAGGGAGAAAAGGTACCAATTTCAATTAAATCTCACTTGTATACACAAGCAGAAAAAACATTCAGTCTCACAGAAAGAACTGTGAAAGCAGTGCAAATTGCTTTAGCAAATGAACGAGAACTAGCACACGGCAAAAGGATTAATATCCTCACAGCGGAATCCGCCTTCGAGGCGCTATTCAGCCCAATAAACCTGCCTACAGTGTCACTGGATCCGAAATGGATACAGTGTGTAGATTCTCTAGGAGCGGAAGATGTGAAATACTATTTCGCCCCGCAATTCGAAGAACTGAATGATTTAGAGTATGAAGAAGAATATCCTCTGCCAATCGAACTTCTGCCTCTCCCACAATACGCCTGTATAATCTATACAGATAGATTTGTACAGCATTTCAACGTAGAGAGCAAATCCTACGATGCAGCCTGTGCGATTATTAAAGGTCGTTGGCTGTGCGGTAAATTCAGACCGAGAGTAACAAAAACTGAATCTCTAAGAAACTGTTCGGTTCAGAGAACTGAAATCAGATGTTTAAAGATGGCGCTCGAAAATGCAGAACGTGAATTCCCGACACTAATCGTGTGCGATTCTCATTTTTGCGTCAACTCTTACAATATTAAACTGCAGAGGTGGATTGAAAACGACTACAAAGATGACACAGGTGCCACAATAAAGCATAAATTGCTCTGGAAACAGGTAGCTCTTTTACACAAAGAACTACAAAAGACTCACATGATACACGCACAGAGTCTTCAACGGGATGGCGTTCACGTTGCAGGGAATTCATTGGCTAATACAGCCCCAGCGGAAGCAACTAAACCGGCTTCCGTAGCCACAAAAAAGCATACAGAAAAATACATAGACGGGGAAACCATGCTGGCAGTAAAAACGACCGTAAAAGGCGACTGTGCAGCACTACCCGTGAACTATCCACTCAATTATGCATACGTAATCAATGCAAACTCCGTTCCTTTTGCTCGAATCCCTGGAGTGGGGGACAGAGTAATTCCAAACACGAACAGGAGAATATTTTTAATAGCAGACGCACACATGGGATTGGGTCTGAGACACCTCACAATCAGGGACTCTCTGAGAGAGTTAGAATCAGTATACTGGTGGCCGGAAATGAGTGAAGGCATTCATGTGTTTGCAAACAACTGTGAAAACTGCAACAGGGATCGCAGTGGTGAACCATGCTACCGGCTACCAATCAGAAACAGCGTGACGCTGCCTGCAACCCAACCTGCGTCCTATTAATCGTTAAGGCTAAACACACTTAAAAAATGTGGCCTCCAGTGCTCGGCTGACGCTAGAACTGTTATAAGAGAGATCTGCGAGTCTATATCGGCACATACGCAATTACCACGTTCCATTCTGACCAGGGTCCTGCTTTCAGCTCTCGAGCTTATAAGGAGGCCATGGCCAGCATGGGAATTGGGTTGCGGTATTCTTGTCCATCGCACCCCGAAGGGAATAGTGTGGTTGAAAGAAAAAAACGGGACATAAAGCGATCTATAACAGCGAAGGTATTAGGTTCAGGCGCTGGGTGGGTCAAACATCTAATAAGTGTCCAGACTAGTCTTAATAACTTGCCAAGAAATTCTCTAAAAGGTTTCAGCCCATACGAACTATTGTTCGGAATTAGAATGAACATTCAGGACCTAGATAGTCAGATGTCAGTGGTACAAGAAAAAACAACAGACTTTGACATCAAAGATCGTTTGGCTGTTTTACAGGAACTGAATGAAACAAGAAAATCCTTAAGCAACATAAAATTAAAGCAACAGCCATCTACCACTGACAAGGCACCACAAGCAACAGCCCCAGCAAGGCCTGTCTGGATTCCAAAGATTGGGGATCTAGTCAGAGTAAAAATCGCGGTGAAGAAGGAATTTGGGCCTTCTTACAGAAAAGCAGTACCTGTCTTGGCAGTCACCGGAACAAGATCAGTAGTACTACCGCCCCTTGCTGGTAAAAAGGAGAACAGAGTCATGTCCATCGACCTGGTAAAACCACAAGCATGTGGCCTATAATCAACAGTAGGCCCAGTGGACTCCCAAGAAACAACAGAATACCCAAACTTGCAACAATCCAAGAGGTTCAAACTGAAAGACTAATCACATTCGATCAGCCTGCAGTGCACAGAGAAGGACTATGCAATAATGCCATGGAACTCGTGCCTCTTGAGACACAGATTGAAACAGTTCGTCAAGAAACTCCAGTCTACAATAATGTGGCATCAGAAAGTGCTACCGAGAGACAGGTTGAAAGAACAATCCCAACAATTGACAGAACTGCTTCTGGTTATTTCATCAACTTCGACAACTTCTCTGAAGATCAAAACGACCCCGAAGTGATGCCAGAAACAAAAAAGACTTTTAAAGAAAAAGCAACGGAACTCTTTCATCAACTGAAGGAAATCTACCTTATTTCACCTTGGTTAGAGTTCTGGTTCGGTCTAGGTGTATTTTTCCTCCTGCTTTGGCTCATCATGGTACTTTGTTTGGGAAAATTCATTGAGGGAAAATATAGTACAATGGACACAGCAAGTCAGAACATCAACCTAGTCCTCAAACCACACAGATCATCCCACGTGAAGAAAAGAGAACTGTCAACAGTAAATGTCACAGCAATTCCAATACCTGGTGGGGTAGTATGGGAGAAAACTGACTATGAGATCTATGGTCCGGTCGAAATCCTGAAGTATCCTCATCAACTGAAGGTTTCCTTAAGTGACTTTGTAAAACCTAGCGCATTCTCTGATGATTGGGACTTTAACAGTATTAATGACATGATGTCTGATTTATTAATGTCAGCTAGATTCACAGAACATGATTATTTACAAGGTTCATCTAGTTATGAGCAATTATTCTGCTACACACATTATGGTGATCATTACTTGCATAAATCTGCACAGCCTAGAAATGTTTTTATGTATAATCAATGGGAACATTGTGCTACACCACCTAAAAGCAGTTCTAAAGCATTTTTTGAGAAATTCAAATACTTCTCAGGGTTTAACACCAGTGATGCAGAAACGTTTTATTACAAACTGTTAGATAAAACAGGAATGAAAACAATGCTGACAAATTCTAAATTGATATATTCAGGAGCATTTTATGAAAAAATGATGACATTTGGTTTTGATTATTGGAAAAATAACATTAAAACGAAAACAATTTGGGGTACAAAAGATTGGCAGGTACAAGGCCTTGAAGCACTATTCAGAACCTGCATGATACCAGAACAAATGATGTTTTTAAATGACACAATACACCAAACATCCTGTCTTGGCCTAGCTAAGATCAAAGACCTTAAAACACCGTCTATCCCAAAGCCAATACCTGAAAATACAACTACAGATATTGAGTTAGACGTGTCAAAAATTTTACATTTTAACAGAACACATCCTGATTGGAAAAAGTGGTTAATCTGGCCTACTGACACAAACAGCTGTCAAGATAGATTCCTGAATAAAACACAGGGGTTAAAAATGACCAGACAAGACCCGAGATACTCCCAGAGACAACATCCAGGGATAGTAACAACATACACTGTAGGGAAGCTCTGCCTTGAATGGCTAACATCATCCACACTGGCTGAAATTAAGCAACACTTGTCTTTACTAAAAGATGGTGCTGATTTGCGTGATTTTATTCTTGGACCACGCAAACAGCGTCAAAAGCGTTTCATAGCGACCAGTATCTATGCTGCATACAACGAGGCTTGGAAAGTCACACAAATTGAAACAGCTGAAAAAATACGAGAAATTGATCGTATTAATTTGGAAAAATCACTTTCTGTAGTGGACAATGGGTTAATGACTCTGTCCTCCAGAATATATTTGTTGGACAATATTGTATCCTCTGCCTTTGATG
This sequence comes from Lissotriton vulgaris, assembly GCF_964263255.1. Classification (NCBI taxonomy): domain Eukaryota; kingdom Metazoa; phylum Chordata; class Amphibia; order Caudata; family Salamandridae; genus Lissotriton; species Lissotriton vulgaris. Next base: position 406,400,757 of record NC_141697.1, on the reverse strand, counting down.
TGATAGACAGAGACTTGCTAATGTTACAACATGGCCAATCTCAATTACGTTCTATTGTACAATTGGGCTGGACGCTGCTAAATCTTCGTTCAGGCTATTGTTTAATTACTGGAATAGTGGTAGTTTTACTAGGTATTAGCGCCACTAAGGGATGTGCACCTGTCCAAGATTTGGGTACTCAATTGTAATAGTTATACGGTGCTACAAGGAGAAGAGAACCACTACCCTCTTCTGGTTAGGCAAAGCCACAAAATTGTTTGAAACTCCTTAGCACACGTTTAGTAAATTATATTCAATCATATACATGTGTTTCCACCATACAGTTCACATAAAAATTAGATTCTCAATCTTTTTGTTCAGGGTTGGTTTGTAGCTTTATTTTCAGGAGACGTCACAGCCAACACGTGTTTCGTCGGTTTGGGGAATGTAACCCCCGACTTTCTCAAGGCTATTCTCCACTCTTTCCGTAGTTATATTTTGAGGTGATAATTCCAACCCTCAGCAGACTGCAACATATACGGAGCAGAAGGGACGTATTACCTCCCGATCGAGAACACTGCAATAAGCTCACCGAGTTTGAACCAACATCTTGGTCAACGCTGGGAAGAAAATTCGGTTTTATTTATTTCATCCACTGAGGGTTGGAATTATCACCTCAAAATATAACTACGGAAAGAGTGGAGAATAGCCTTGAGAAAGTCGGGGGTTACATTCCCCAAACCGACGAAACACGTGTTGGCTGTGACGTCTTCGTTCAGGCTATGTGCCTTGGCGTTTAATCAACACAACGTCATTATTTTCCATTTTTAACCTTACTGATAAACAAATCAGTTTGGCACAGAAAGGAGCAGACTATACAATCCTGAGCATCGAAAAACTTGAGAGATTACCATTGACAATGTCAGAAAGTCCTGTCATTGAATGGATAATACACGGAATTATCACTATTCCGATAACAACTTTCCGATTTAAAAAGTGCCTTTAATACATACCTACTGGTCAGTATGAACGATTGGGTAAAGGATATGTAAAATCTGAATTGAAATTACCATACACACATTCATGCTATAGTGACAGCGACAAAAATGTATTTCTTAGTGGTGAAAATTGTAAACATTCACTAAGCGGCATACTTTTGTGCCAGGGTATTAATTTACACGGAGCTTGTGATGGAAAATCTAACAACCTTTCATGCCACCAGCTTGTCACACCTGCAACTCAGATAGAGCCCTTCTTTATGCAACTTGCAAACGGGAGTTACATTCTTAGAACGGATCACAGATGTTGTGGCCTTGTGCCAGGGAAAAGTTATCTAGTAAGAGTAACATCCATGGTCAAATGCTGTATGCAGGCATTGTTCCCGAGTGGGCCTGCAGACACAGTGACTCCCATCTGGCCTCGTCTGAATCTCTATTCTATACGAATTGATACTTTAAGCAAAATGAAGTCTGTGCTTTTACAGACAACAGTGCCCATAACGTCATCAAAAGAGACGTATGATCTCCTAGTTGCAAGGACAGCTACTGAAGTTCATGAACTTTTATCAACAAATTGCCCCGTGCATTTCGTAGAAATGCTTAGCCAACTCCTTAACATGTCTAGTGCCACAGGCATCCCAGGCATATTTAAGACTTTTTTTACGGGACTGCTAACACCTTTTCAAGCAATTTTGGGAATCGTTCCTAATTTTGTCCACTCTGTTTTTGGCGGCATACCCCTATTTTTGGGACTTGTAGCAGGGATTTTATTTTTGACCGTCCTGCTTCATTATGGCAAGCCAAAGCTCAGACATAGCTCCCATGGGAATGGAAGAGACAATCCTAGCAAAGCGCTACCGGGACAGGATAACTAACGTCCTTGGATTGGCCAGGCTGAGAGATCTAAACATGACCTGGTTCCTTTCATTCAGACCTATATGGCAGAACTGTATCTTACCGGTACTACGATGTATGCTATGCGGAGATGAGTGCATGTTGGACATCTGTCTTTCACTTCCATCAGCAGTACCAATGGACGTCGATACTTTGCTCAGTCCGATAACGGCTCACGCATTGTGTTGTCCCCAGCGCCTACCAATCCTGATGACGGCATTCGTTGAGACTCCTGTGCTACGACTAGGTGGTAACAGTGGAGCGAGTGACAAAAGCAACATCATCCAGGTACGACCTTCTGTGAGCATTGCTGATCCCGACTATGATGACAGCAATCATTCTCACACCTGCCAAGTTTCAGCACTATCGAATTTGGTTGAACTGTCACCTGATTTTGTAGACCAATTCTTTGAGAGCCTATCTGATATGATCTCACCTGAACAGAAACAATAACTTTATAGAAACTTTCCGACACACAGCGTTCCCATGAACTCTGAATTCGGCCTTCAGTTTTGAACAACAAAAACTGCTAAAAGCGTTGGAACTCTATTTCCCCGTTCAAGCATTAATTCTTTTGAATTGGACATTTTTTAATATTGACCTTTTTTTGGCACGAACAATTCTTTGCTTAAGGTAAAAACTATTCTTAGAGAACAGAAGCTTCAAACTTCTATTTCTAAACACATCTAGGGACATAACAACCTTACACCAGCCTCTAGCACATTTATTGCAATGCATTTATATGTGATGATTTATCTCGCCCTTCTTCTGTTTCAGAGATATTTCATGTGTAATTCTTTTTGCATAATCGTTCATTGATTTCCTATGCAATTTTTGAATGATTTCTATGCTTCAAAAACGTACAGTACCTAAATTTCACGTATTACATTATACGCCTATTTCAAATGCATTTATGTATTTTGAGGTGGGCAATGTTACACATGCATCTTATTGCTCTAGTTTTAGTAATTTGATGGACATGAACCCGTGGAGTGGGTGTTGCGTGCTTATCTAGGATCCTGATCGATACTGTGACCTTATGCCCCTATTCGGCTATAAATCCATGTATTCCCTATATTGGCATAACCGTTCAAGTGCGATATTCAGTAACTCATCTCTGGCCTCACACGAACAGAGCCACATTCCAGAATAGTTTTCTCTGCCACTTCCTTTTGCAACCAATTAGTGCAATGACAGAGCAGAAGTAACTATCTGAGATTCCTAGATTAACACTCCGAGTTCTTCAACAAGATAAAAACCCAGCAAACCTGGAAATCCCCGCTTGCTGTGTTTTGATTAGTAATGGAACTCTAATGAGCAACTGATAGCTATCACTTCCTAGTGACATCTTTAATTGACGTCTTATGTCCAGCAAACTTACGTCAAACCAGGCACCTGTCAGGTATAAATATTACCATCGTTGCCTTAAGCAATGGTCCTGTTGCTAGCCGTTGTTAGCCCTGTTGCTGCAGCCTGTTGCCCATCGCTTGATGAAGCTGCTGCATGCAAGCTGCTGATACCATTATCGCTGCTAAAGCACGAACGATGGTGTGGTGAAACTAGGAGCTGAACTGCCGTCCCTCTGCGAAGAGCCCAGCAGATGCCAGCTGCCCGCGGACGCTGTCCCCCCTCCTTCTCCTCGACGCGCTGAAGAGAAACGCTGCCTTTCTCCTGCAGAGAAATCCAGCACCAGCGTTTCTGGTCTACCCTCGCGGGTGACTGGGATACCGAGTTCCCCCTGAAGGAGATACCAGACCTCCATCATTCTATTCAGAGGTATGGTGTTGACTAAACCCTTAGTGAGAATTCTTGAAGCAAACCTTGGCAAAACCAACTTAACTTAGAGCTACTTACTTACTCCCCTCTCAAGTATTAGGCTTAGGTCAGGTACACTGGGGTAGGCGTAGTTAGAAGCACCAGTTGAGTATTTTAGCCTCATGTATATATGAATGTATATATGTTTTATTACTTTTTAACCATTGTATGGCTAAGAAACCATATCAATGCTTTCACAATATTATTTCGCAATACTTATCTTACTGTACGTACTTTTTATCATAACAAGTCTTGCAATTGTGGCAATACACTTCTCTTGTACGAGAAGAAAGACTGTTCAATAAATGTTAACCCTTTATTGACAAACGCCCGTCTCTCTGTTCTCTACATATTGTGAAAGTAATCTGCACTAACCTGACTGAGTAAAATAACTGTCTATTGCTTCACACGACCCTAGAGATTGACTCTTGATCTGAGGAGCAAAGTTGTCATGTTGCACGGTTGTTGGAAAACTGAATCCCTTCTTGTCTGTGCCAGGGAAGCTGATCACTTCCTATTCAGTCAAGAAAGTTTCCAGTGACCTCTGAGCTAGTTGGTAACAAACCCAATTAAGTTTAGCATAGTCAGTAGAGGCCTGGAAGATCCGCACTTCTACGTCGATACTACTGTTTATGTTATTCCAATGCGCAGGGCCTAGTGGGAAACTAGGAACTACACTACAAGGCAACGAGGCACCTGTCCAAGGAATTAAACCTCATCAGGAAGCACTTACAGATATAAAAAACAGGAAGAAGGGAGAGGATGGCAAATACACCCATTTTGAGTTGTCAGGAGGGGTTAAACTAAAAGAGATCTTTACAACACAATTTTCATATGCATTTTTCTAAAAATAAAAAGCTGTATGTTCTGTAGGGGCAACTCAGGAATCTGGCCCTTCAGAGATCCGGCCTCTCTTTCTTTCTCTCGTTCTCTCTCTCCCTCTCTCTTTCCCTCTCTTTCTTTCTCTCTCTATCTATCTATCTATCCATCTATCTATCTATCTATCTATCTATCTATCTATCTATCTATCTATCTATCTATCTATCTATCTATCTATCTCTCTCTCCCTCTCCCATAAACGACTGCATGGGTAACTTCGCTATGCAAGCGGCTCGCGAAGACGCAAAAAGCCCCGCGAACACACAAAAAACCCCGCGAATACGCAAAAAACCCCGCAAACACGCAAAAAAACAAAAATCTGCAAATTCGCACAAATTCGCGAATTTTGCGGATCGCGAATTCACAAATCCGCAAATTTGCGGATCGCGAATTTGCAATATTCGCCCATGCTTAATAATCCGTCATCAGAGATGGTCGGGATAGTTGAAGATTGTTTAAGTGGTCTTACTGCTATCATTCACTGAATTCACAGAGTACATTTGCTGATTCTTATGTCATCAATTATATCCTGCGAAACTTCAATATAGATCATTTGGAAAAAAAGGTGTCAACTTTGTTTTCCCGTGGCCCAATATGATACAGTCAATGTCCGTTTTGTAATTGCTTTGTGATGAACCAGAATTGCTTTGTGAAGACTCCTCTTCATGTTGTGTTTTTCAGCAAATTGTATGGTGTATTGTAACAAATGTTCTTATTTCAGATCTTAAGGGAAATGGGTTTTACCAAATGCAGACCAACATTGTTTTACATCTGCTTTCCTTTTGAGTGTTTTAAAGTGGGTCCTTTCTTAAAATCTTCACTGTGGTATCCCAACAGTTCATTTTTCTGAAGGATGACTTTTATGATGTATTCATGTTTTTTCGATGGTTTTCAACAAATCTCAATATTACTTGTTAAAATCTTGTATGACATTTGTGTTGTTGCTGATTTAGAATATACTCTGTAGATGTCTATGTATCTGCTGTTTTAGCATGTCTTTTTTTAATGTTTTTCTCCTAAACAATCAAATACAGTGTTTTATTCTGCTGAATTCGTGAATTATTTTGTCCATGCATCCCCTACCTTCCACAGGGGTCCAATGGCCCTGGCTGGACACCAGCAATTAATAATTCATTCATTTCTTATTTTTTTCCCTGTACCCCTGCCTCTTATAAGTGTCTCATGAGACTGGAGGGACACACAACAACCTTTTCCAGTGTAATGTTATCATGAGAAAAATATGTAGTTTCTGCATGGTTTTGGTACTCTGTTGGTGGTTGCCGGTGGTTGGCATCAGCACTTAATCGTCCACACTAGCGCTTATAGCACAAACTTAACCCAAAGGTATTGAAACTCTTTCATGAGCACCAGTTAAGGACACATTCATTTTTGGTAGGCACTCGGAGATTAAGTGATTTGCCCAGAATCACTGGGCCTACACAGAGATTCGAACCTAGGTCCCCAGCTTCCAAGTTGGCAGCTCTGGCCATTACACCACATCCTCTCCCCACTTGTAGAGTTCCATGGTTAGTGGTTGGCTCTGTTATACGTGGCACTAATAGGAGCAAGGGGCTGGTGCAAACTGTCTCCTCACGAGAGTCCTGGCACTTATTTTTTCACAGATTAAACACTGTCTATAGCTGATGTTAGTGACAACTTCACTTGTGTTACATTGGCTAGACTTTTTGTTGCTCACATGTGCACAATACATCATACACAGAACTGATACAGAGAGAAATCTGAGAATTAGCTGACAGTCCCACCTAAGTGCTCCTTTGCTGAGTTCTTCTGCTTGTGCTAAGTGCCAACTGCTAATGCTAAGAAGATGGCCTCAAAGAACATGATTTCTCCAAGAAAGTTACTAGTGGGAGAAGAAGAAGCTTGCTGTCACCACTGGCATCAATCCTTCATCCTTTTTCAGGAAATGTGACATAACTACTGCACCCTTTTCTGGACAGGAGGAGGTTGGGAGGATGACTCCGGCATCAATTGCACCAACAAAACCTAAGCCCACGTCTCTCAGTGCTGCAGTGACTGCAGTCATGGAGAGCAGTGAATCTGAAATGGAATTGTCTCAGCCATAAACTGAATAATTTCAAGACAATCAACAACAGATATTCTGGAAATAGGAGTAAAACCAGAGGTTGTGCTTCTTGCTGAGCAAGATGCGGTAGAGATGACTGCTCTTACCCATCTGCTTCATGATATCCAGCAAGAAAAAGAAAAAGTACTCCCCTATTTTCTCCAAGCCCCCAACTGATGATATGGACATGGATTGGACCAAGCCTGAGACCCACAACGAAACATAACGGAAAAGGACAGTTCTAAAAAGTCTTGCAATTGAGGATGCTGATGATGATGAGTCTACTATCAACCATGTTGAGAGTGGCATAGTGGAAGTATAGCTCGCCTCTATTCAACCTGCTCGGAGGCATGTGGTTCCACCAAAACCAGCGGCTCCCATATTTAGAAACCTGCACCCGCCACCACCCCTACCACAGTTGCAGCACATCCTACATAAATGTAAACAACGCAAACACCTACCTTTACCTCCGGCTCTTTGGGCTTAGGCACAATGAGAAAGCTCTTCTCCCTAGTGTAGGACTTCTTTGTGCTTAGTCAGCATGAGGATAACATTACAGTATGCTCCATTTGCTCAGGCGGGAGTAAGGTTAGCGAGCCGGCTCCTGCCAGCACCCTATATGGTGACGTCGAAGGAGCTGCCTGGGGCTGCAGGTGGCCTGGGGTTCCCGCTGCAACCCCTAATGAAGCTGACTTGTGGGTGCCCTCAGTGCCTCCATCTGGGGATGCAGTGGCACTGAGACTCCCCCCAAGGCTACCAAAGATACTGCATTGTGTTTACCCTTTGTGGGCACCAGGGCATTTACCAAATATCTTAGTAAATGGCTGGCTCCTGCCTGGGGAGCTGACAGGGGCTGTAGAGGCCCTGGGGCTTCCCCTGCATCCCCCTACATAGCTGCACCGGGACACCAACCGAAAATAAAAATAATGATTGGCTGATGACTTTATGTTAAAAACCTTAGAAATTCATTGGTAACCAAAGTTACAGTGACAGTATAGTTAGGTTTGCTAACAACATCTTACTTTGGCTTAACATAAACTTAGAAATTCACTGAAAAACTAGTGGCTAAAGGGATTTAATAGTTAAATGAAAACATCAAGTAACTGTAATTTATGGCCTAAAGCAACTATAACTTGGCCCCTTTCCATGCACTGCTAATTACCTCAGATATTACATCATTCATGACATGTTCTATGATATTGATAATATCACTAAAGAATCTGAAATTACATCATTGATGACAAAGACTGTGCATGGAAGGGGAGCAAGTTATAATTACTTTAGGGCATGAGTGGCGCAAAGTAGGGTGGATTGGATTGGAATGGGTCTAGAGTGCAGGAAACACAAGGGGATGCTTAGGTAGGATCGAGCTGGAGTATACAAAATGGCTGTGTGCTTCTGTACTTTGAGTTGCCGTTTATGCTATTTTACAGCGTGAAAAGCGTCACCAGGGTTTTTTTTTCGAAAGTAACTTCCACAATATGATATGTAGCTCACATAAGTCTGCACAATTCGGCATAATATTTAGTAAATCAGCTTAGTTACACTGCATGGAATTTCATGATGTATGCCGACCTCTATGTAATACCAAATGCTGGCACTCAAAGCAAACAGTCTAGTTCTTCTACTCGCAGCCTCGCACCTTGGTGGCGAGGTGAGTGTGCATTGTCTAGCTTAGGATTTGTACTGGAGGACTGACCTCCCAGTGAAAATTCTTATATACAGAAAAACTCAGAGGGTTCCCACTCATTGGATGTGCGCAGTGATTCAATGTGTTTTTTTCTGCAAAGTGAACACATTTTTCCTTGTTTGAGACTGCTTCAGTAGCAGAGGTGTGCAGGCCAATAAATTAACAGTGCCAAAGCAGAGCCAGGGGCCCTAAGAGCCCTGTCAGGCTCAAGAGAACCACATCTGGTTGAGGACCTTTGAGTTCAGTGTGAGAGGACTTGGCCTGCCAGAGGTATGGGCGGCCCATTCGGTAGTCCCAATCCCGCTGATGCTAGCAGGCATTTGAGTGGATAGTACCTTCCATATAAAGCTCCTGTTTAGAGGAAAAACAGAATGTGGCACAATATCCCCAGATGGTGGTAAGTGCCGGAGAGAGAAACTGGAATACAGGTAGTAGCAGAAAAAGGAGCAGTACAGGAACCATGCAGAACTGCAGGACAGGAACCAGAACTGAGGAAGCAGTTAGGAAGTGAAGAATCCCTCCACATGACTGATGAAGCATTGTGATAAAAAGGCAAGACAGTTCTGATCTCCTTTTATGCAGAAAATCCCAGGAAATGACATCAGAAAAAAAGGAAACCATGATTGATTTGTAAGAAACTATTGTTGCGTCTGAAGTCATACGACAAGCTTTGGTGCCTGTGCCACAAAGTGCTTCATGTTTTGTGTCTGTAATTTCCACCTATGCCAGGCATTTTCTACCACCTCCGACTACCTCTGGTCGCGAGGAGATAGTGGGAGACAGCGGATGCAGCCGGGCTAATCTAGGAATGGCTTATTAGAGGCTTCCATGCATGGCAGGCTGCAGGTGAGGCCTTGGGGCCATGGTCTTCCCCGACTAGGCGCAGAGGCCGCCAGCGTTAGGCAAGTGCAGCTTACTCCTACGTAGGGGGTCCACACACACTGCACACCAAACACTGCACACTGGGTCTGAATTTATTTCCACCATATGCACCATGGCCTTCTGGAGCCGCATTTGTCATCGCTGCCACCATTGGTTGGGGGCTACAACTGAGCCAGGCTGCCCAGGACTGGAGCTGGGACCAGAGTCAGGGTGACCAAGCTGAAAGAGGTGTTGCGAGGTAGGGCAGAGGAGGAGGAATTTGTTTTGGATACCAGTAGCCCTGGTACACCCCACGCACACTGCAGACCGGAGGTCAGAAGGGGCAGAGGCTACACCCGCCCACATCAGCTACACCAGGGGGGGGGGGAGCGCCAACCATAGGTGCTTGGATGAGTGAGGTAGCCCTGACACTGTGTTTACTTGAGAATCGCAGTGTGTAAAAGACCCCTTTACTACCTATTAGCAGGCAGCCCATTACTTAGATTAATAGAAAGGACTTAAGGGGCAAGCCTACTTACTCTAATTGCTATCAGGCACAAGACAACCAGGCTCAAAGTGGAAAGAAAGTGAAAACATTGGTGTGTGCATTTGCCCCTCCAACCTGTAGTGTAGTTCCTATATTCCCAATAGGCTCTGCGCATTGGAAAAATATACACTATAGATTTGACATAGGACTGAGGTCAGTATGTCTCTATTGAGTATACTGAGCTTAATGTGAGTGCCAGCTAGCTCAGAGGTCACTAGAAACTTTCTCGAATACACAAGAAGGGATTCGTTTCTGACATCCGCATAAACATGACAACTTTGTTTCCCCAAGAATCGAAACATATCTTCAGAGTCGTGGAAACAATAGATAACTAGTTCACTCAGTTAATCGTGCCTACTTCGTTTCTACAGAGTTGCAGAGAAAATAGAGAGACGGGCGTTTCAATAAAAGGGGTTTATTGAACAGTGTTCATTCTCAGGCAAGAGAGGTGAACTGCTACAATCGTTAGACATAATGCAAAGTATAATGCGTACAGAGTAAACAGTAGTATAAAATAATACTGTTATAGCATGGTCTGTTGCTATGACATGTAAAAATACATACAACACAGGCTAAAATACTCAACTGGTGCTTCTAAAATATGCTACCCCAATGTACCTAACCTAGGTCTAGTACCAGGGAATAAGTAGGTGCTCTCTTTTAGCATAGGTTTAGTTTTGCCAAAGAATTGCCAAAGGTTTCTCTAGGTTGTAATCAGCTCCATACCTTAGAATGAGAGAGGTTGGTATCTGTTTCACTGACTCAATTTCCCAACACCCCGCAAGGGGAGTCAGAAACACTGGAGCTGGATTTCTCGGCAGAGGATGACAGCTTCTGGTCAGTGCGTCAGCTGGAGAGTTGGCTTCCTTCGGCACTTGCTGTAGGGAGCTGCGTTGTGCAAGTAGGTAGTCGAACTGCACTGAATCATACCGTGCTTTGCCATAGCAAGTGAAGGTATATTTATACCTTGAAGGTGTTTAGGAATGCTAGCTTTGACGTAAAGTCGGGCATATGAACGTCATGGATGAACCCCTCAGGAATAGTTGTTCATGCATAATAATGAGTTTCTTGGAGAAATCAATATCCAGGCTAGGGGAAGTCAGTTCTGCTTAAGAGTCTGTTTTTCCAAGAAATCGTTGTGACGTAGATGAATGGATGGAAGTAGCCATGCCTGTATTTGGCTAGCATGGGCTATCCCTAAATGAAGGCTTGATTTGTATGTCTATATAAGGCAATGCAAATTGTACCTATAGAAGGGCATGAATCGGGAAATGCATACAAAATCTAAATCGCCACACAACAAACCCTTGAATTGGACTGCACAGTATATTAAAGGAGAAGTTTGGCAATGCAACATGATCAGAAAGGTAACCCTAGCCCTAAATAAACTGCACCAGTTTTAAGGACAACATAATGATAACTTAAGCTCTAACTGTACATACGTAAGCGAAAGTTTGGTGATTAATCTGAAAGCCTCCTACTGAGAGGTGACTGCGAGCTCGTGCCCCTCCATGCAACCCCCTTGAGGTTTCTTGAATACAGAGAAGACAGTGGCAGTACTGGCCCAGAGTGCTTGAGTTGTCAAGATTTCACCACAATGGAGCCACAGGGAGAACTGGTGATAAAGGCCGCCCGGAGCAAATGTTGCATGGCGATTATCCCAGAGGATACCAGGAACATGCGAACACGAAACAACACACTGGCACAGATGTAAGCGCATAAATGCCACATAAGATAGCAAAGAGACAAAAGGATAAGATTCTCTATCCGCGCAAGGGGTTGACAGGGCAAACTCCAAACATTGACCAGCAGAAAATTAAAGAATGAACAGTTTTTAATATCAGACAACCCCTCGCAGATTCATGCTACCACACTAATTATTCGCATGAACGACATCAGAGGCTGCTTGATAGAGGTGATCAAGAGGAGGCAATCTGCCCACCGTCAGGAAATCTCAATCATAGATCAATTCCAAGGTGGAGAAAGAAATGTAGAGCCCTACCCGCTCAATTACAGAAACACAGAGCTCAATAGGATGCCACTAAGCCCAGAGATAATAATCATAGGGAAAGGGCCAATATATACACCATACATACTGGTCCCCACCATGACAAAGAGGAACAAGGAACCCAAAGGGGGACTTGCAGTCACGCCATCCTCAACCCAGGTCACAGAGTGACCATCAAAAAGAGACACAAAAGATTCCCACTAGAGACACAGGCCATTCAAATATTACCTATACCTTCTGGTCCAACCAGACTTTCTCAATCAATCAATCAACCAATCAAGAGATGTTAATGTTAATGTTAAATGAACTTGTAACGCGCACGGCTGCCGCAGCCAAGGGGCGTCCCGGCGCTAGCTGCATGAAGATGCACAGGTAGGGTGTGTTTGTGCTGTCATAGTAGGACAGTTGCACATTAACAGAAGAGGTAAGTCTTTATGGCTTTCCTGAAGTATAGTAGATCCTCAATTCTTCGGATTTGAATAGGAAGTTCATTCCAGAGTTTTGCAGCAAGATCTTGCTAATTTGAAACAGGGCACTACTGCCAAGTTCTGTCCCTCCGAACGCAGCCTGCGTCGGGGAACGTAGTATGTAAGCAGTGGACATAGCATGGGGGGGAGGCAGTTTTAAGGATTTTAAATGAAAGACAAAGGGTTTTATAGTGGATCCTTTTTTCCACGGGGAGCCAGTGGAGTTTCGTGAGGACAGTGGACACTGACTTATGACGCGGGAGACTGGTCAGTGCTCTGGCGGCGGCGTTCTGGACTCGCTGGAGTCTAGATTTCTCTGCTATGTTTGCCCCTAACAAGAGGGAGCTGGCGTAGTCCAGCCTTGACAGGATTGCTGACTGCACCATTAGTTGGCGGGTTTGGTGGTCGAAAATTTTTAGAATCGGTCTAAGATTGCTGTAGCCGCCACCTTTTTGGTATGATGAGTAAAGTTCAGGGCAGCGTCCACCCAGACTCTCAGGTTTCTTTCATGGTCTTTGCACTCATGGGGTTGGCCGAGTGTCTCTGGCCACCAGTTGTTCCCCCAGGCAGTTGTTTCTTTACCTACTAGTAACACCTCCGATTTACCGGTGTTTAGTTGAAGATAGTTCGACGTTGTCCAGCTGGTGATGTCAATAAGCATCTGTTTGAAATTTTGTGCACTGAGACCGCTTTCGTTGTCCAGTGCCACCACCAGCTGGGTGTCGTCGCCGTAGGTCACAAGTGAGAGACCATGTCTCCTGGCTACTTCTGCCAGGGGTTGGACGTAGACATTGAACAGGGTAGGGCTCAAAGCTGACCCCTGGGGCACACCCTGTTCAATGGGGTACTCTTTAGAAAGAAAAGGAGGGGTGGAAACTCTGAAGGATCTGCCTGAAAGGAAAGCTTTGAACCACTTGAGAGCCTGCCCTATAATCCCTATCTCCTCCAGCCTCGACAGCAAAATCTTGTGTGACACCATATCGAAGGCAGCGCTGAGATCTAAAAGAATCAGTGCTGCCGTCCCTCCAGAATCTAATATGGTACGGAGATGTTCTGTCACACTTAGGAGAGCTGTCTCGGTGCTGTGGCCAGCGCGGAAAGCATGTTGGGACCTGTCCAGAATGGAATTGGATGTCAAATAGTTGGTGAGGATGGAATTAACATGAGCTTCCGCTACTTTTGCTGGCCAGGGGAGGAGTGATATAGGTCTAAAGTTTTCGGGTAAGGTAGGGTCTAGCGTGGGTATAATGGGAGTCACCCAGGCTTGCTTCCATCTTGTGGGTACAATGGCCGTGGAGAAGGACAGGTTTATCAGGTCTCTAAGAGGGCCCAGGATCGTCCAGTCTGATTCTCTAAATAGTTTGGGCTTCAGGGGATCTGCCGGTGAACCTGACTTGATTTTATGGCAGAGTTTAAGGAAATCTTCTTGGCTGATTGCTGAGATATCGGAGAGGTTAGGCCTATTTGGGTCAGCTGAAGGAGTAAGGTGAGGATTCGCTGGAAAGGTACTATAGATTTTCTTGATTTTGTCAATGAAGAAAGACGCCATGTTGTTACAAAATGCAGAAGACGTACTGGAGTTGTTTATCGATTTCTTGGCACTGAGCTCTTTCAGTATTCTAAAAATGGTTTGAGAGGCATTGTCACTATTCTTAATCTCAGTGGTGTAATACTCCGTTCGAGTCCTGCAAATATTGCGATGGTAGCTTTTTTGTAATTGGACATAGAGGGCCTTGAGTGTCGGATCATAGTCTCTCCTCCATCTTCGTTCAGCTTTTTTGCATTCTTTTTTTTGCAAGGAGAAGGCTTTGTTGAACCAAGGGCTGGATTCATGGGAGCGTGCATTGATCCATTTAGTTGGTATCAGGGTGTCCAAGGCTTTACTGATCCACTCGCAAAACTGGTCATAATTTCGGGCAGGGTCCTCGCTCGGTTGAGGGGGATTCTTTGTGAGGAGTGCATGGAAGTCTTCAAGTCAAAGCTTCCTCCATGGTCTTTTCAGGACTTGCTGGGCGGGTTTTAAGTTGGGGTCAGTACTGAGAGGTATGGTCATTATCACCAAACAGTGGTCAGACCAGACCATGGGGATAGGGGGTTCAACACTAACGTTGCTCAAATTCGAAAAGATGGGATCTAAAAGATGCCCACCGCTGTGTGTAGGGCCACTCACAAACTGGCAGAGCTGGAGGGCAGCGAGGTCGGCTAGCAAGGTGTTGATCTTGGTGTCAGAAGTGAGATCAAAGTGAATGTTCAGGTCTCCTATGATGGTGAAGTTTGCAGTTTCGGTGATCAGAGAGCATATATTCTCTAGGAGCGAGGTTTTAAAACTCATGCTTGCTCCCAGGGGCCTGTATATCAAAAGACCTACGAGGCTAAGTTGAGAGTTAATCTTAATATTGAATCGTGCACATTCACTATCCTTGATTTCTAACCTCCATAGGTGGCAGGTAAAGACGGATTTGACCATTATTGCTATCCCCCCTCCCCTAGAGTGCCTATTCAGCGTATACGTGGTGTACCCCGTAGGGGTGGCGAGGTTGATGACTGAATTCATATCGTCTTGAAGCCAAGTCTCTGTCAGAAATAGGATATCTAAGGTAGTTGGAAAGTAACTCATAAATTTCCGAGTAGTGTCTCTGCATAGATCTGACATTCAGCTGGCCCACTCTGATTTGTTGGGGTGTGACTTTATTAAGGGACGGTAGTATGGAAGGAATCGGCAGGGTAAATCCACAAGGGCATGAGGGATGCCTTCTCCTACATGAGGGGTTAAGTTTGACACATTCGGTGTCCGAGCCTTTTAGTGATAGTATATATTGCCTAGAATAAGATATGACATCCTCCCTTGTGTCGCCATGGTTCCTGGCGAGAGGCGACGTGCTGGTGCGGATGGGCGCAGACGGGCAGGACTCTGGCACGACTCAGGCGCAGGTCCGGGGCATCCGCTGCTCGCGTCCGCTGCGCGGAGGCATGCCCTTCCCCTTATATGCGCGACTAGAGCGCGTCAGAGCACTCAAGCACACCCAATATGTCTGCCGTGATTTAGTGGCCGGGACCGACTCGACAGCGTCAATGCTCGGCTGCGAGTGGCCCAGGCAGCAGGGAGGTGAGGGAAGGGAAATAATAGCTTATTAAATCAAGCCTAAGCCCTTACAGTTACGTGTCCAAAATCGTCTTTAAAATTACAATTGGGGCAAGAACAAACACAATCTCCCGGCTTCCGCCTCAAGAGGGATAAAAACAAACAGCTATAGCTCAACTACTCACTCTCGAGGGGCTCAAGGTGATGGGTGGGGGTGGCTCCGGAGGGTGCAGTGGTCATCTGAAGAGCCAGGCCTTGAGGTCTCTCCTGAACTGGATCAGTGTAGGGCTTTGCTGGAGGTGGAAGGGGGGGTCGTTCCAGGTCTTGGTGTGAGGTAGGAGTAGGAACTTCCCCGATCTGGTCTTGGCATGGCATGTGGCCAGAGAGAGGGCAGCTGATCAAAGGTTTCTCTTGGGTACGTGTTGTGGAGGGACTTGTATGTGTGCGTGAGGATCTTGAAGGTCATTTTTCTTTTGGTGGGGAGCCAGTGGAGGTTGGGGAGGTGTTGGATGATGTGGTTATGGCGGGAGATGTCAAGGATAAGTCTGACTGCGGCGTTCTGGATGGTCTGGAGCTTTCTAAGGATTTTTTTGTTGATTCCGACAAAGAGGGCATTGCCGTAGTCCAGGTTGCTAGTGATGAGGGCGTGTGTGACTGTTTTTCCAGATTCTGAGGAGATCCATTGGAACGCTTCCTGGAGTAAGCAGAGGGTGTTTCAGGCCGAGGAAACTGCGTTGATCTGGTGTTTTATGGTGAGTGATGAGTCCAGCATAATGATGAGTTTTCGTGCATGGTCTGTCAGGGTGGGGGGGGGTTTAAGGGTGGGGGGCCACCAGGTGTTCTCCCATGCTGAGGGGGTGGAGCCAAGGATGAGGACTTCTGTTTTCTCAGAGTTGAGTTTCAGGCAGCTGTCCTTCATCCAGGTGGTGATGGCTTTCATCCTTTCTTGGAAGTTGTGCCTGGTGATCTTGGGTTCCTTGGTGAGGGAGAGGATGAGCTGGATGTCAGCGTGTGAGAGGATGTTGAGCCCGTGGTTTCTGACGATGATTGCGAGGGGGGCCATGTAGATGTTGAAGAGGGTAGGGCTCGGGGAGAATCCATGGGGTACTCCACACCTGGGCTTTGTTGGTTCTGAGAAGTAGGGCTGGAGTCTGACTCGCTGAGTTCTGCCTGTGAGAAATGAGCATATCCAGTCGCAGGATCACTTGGATTCTTGGAGTGCAGGGCTGAACCAGTTTGCTTTATTGATGTGTCACCCTGTGACTTTCTTGAGGGGAGCGAATGTGTATGTGCAGTTGGTAATCCCGCGGTGGAAGTTGCGTGCTGCTGTGTTGGCATCTGGCGTCGTTGGAGGTGAGGTGCTGGTGAGGGCGGCAGTGATCTGTTCTTCAGTGAGTCAGTTCCAGCTTCTGCAGGGGTGGTGTGCATGCTTGTGTACGGTGGGTTTTATGAAGGAGAAATAGAGGCAGGGCTGGTCCATCCAGAGCAGTTCCATGCTGTGGCTATAGGAGACGCTGCTTCCTCCTGCAGATATGGGGTAGAGTGCGTGTCCCACTGTGTGCGTAGGGGCAGTGACAAACTGTTTCAATCCTATGTTGGTGAGGTTCTCTAAGAGGGTGGTGGTGTTAGGGTCGCCGTGGTTGTCCATGTGGAAGTTTTGGTCTCTGAGTAGTATGTAGTCTGTGAAGGCGAGGGCATGGTGTGCAATGAGGTTGACAATGGTATCAGTGAATGGAACCTGGAGTCCAGGTGGCCCAAGGATCAGGGTTCCGCTGAGAGTTGTTTTAGGGTTGGTCTGGATTTGGAAGTGGAGATGTTCCATGGGGGTCGTAGCGTCATCAGGGTCAGTGGTTGTCTTGCTGAGGGAGCTTTTGTGGATGATGGTGAGGCCTCCTCCTGGCAGGGTGGAGCAGTCTTTTCTCAGGATCTTGTATCCAACTGGAATGGCGATAGCGATGTCAGGCGCAGAGTTGGTGTTGGTCCAGGTGTCTTTGAGAAAGCCGAATTTGTTAAGGAGGTCCCAGATTTAAATGCTGTTGTGTGCTGACAGCATAAGGACAGTTACATTAAAAGGCATACCAAGGGGATTAGGGGCCCATGACAGTCCAGATAGGCAATCAGTGGATAACCCAACCACGGCTACTCACGTACTACGCACCAGCAATTCAGAGAAGAGTTTAAGGCAGGAGAGAGACCAGGCTGATGCAGAGGCAGACTTAGAGAGTGGTCAAGGCCCAGTTCTCCTAAGAGACAGCAGAAAAAAAGCCCATGACATACCCCAAAACAAGGAACAAAGTGAAAAATTCTCATTGGCCAGCTTGTGCTCAAGCTTCTCTAGCTCATGCTATATCAAACAACATAACAAAGCTTTAAAAATCGAAAATGAAAGAGATGAAGGCTCTTTTCCCTCTTCCTTCTCATCTTTTGATACCTTAATAACCATTAATAAGGCATTAAACTTGATGGACAATGCAGCACTTCTTCACACAGAAAAACATGATGTTCACATAAACATATTACAATATGTGGCAACTTTAATCATGAGAATCAACAACAAGCTGGACAGCCTAAATATCTTAAGTAGAAGAGCACAAGACTCAGTAGAACTGACTCAAAAGCAGGACTCATCCCATTGCAATCTTAAAGAAATTAGAATCTTTGCCGGAAATTATGATATCCTTGATTGAGAATTTGAAGGAGGAAACAAGAGGATCAGCGAGTAAGAACGATCCCTCTTGACAACAAAGCCACAAAAGTCCAGGCACCAAGGGAAGGCTGCCCCCATCAACACCAAATTATGAGGCTGAAAGCTTGGAAAGCACAGGGCCAACAAACTGTCGGTTGACGCCTGTCAAACCAAATCAAACGGCAAAACTGGCAGTGGATTCGGCCCAACAGGAGCACACGCAAGGTCATGAACATCCCAACCTAGAATTTAAAGGCCTAAACAATAATGCAAATGTACAGACTGTGAAAAGCATGCCTTTGTCAAGGAAAAACAAGAAAAAAATTAAAAGGCTGAATAAAAGCAGCAAAATTAGAGAAGCGACTCTTCCGCACTGGCTTCAGAATGACAGTATTGAATCAAAGGGAAAAACAGACAGCAACGTAATATACTCAAAGAACCCCATCAACCACAATAACCAAAACAACGGCAAGGTGGGGCCAACCATTACCATAACGGATACCCTGAATTTGAATCAAAACGAAATGCCAGTTGCATTCCAATTAACCAGTGGCTCACTCCTAATCGAACGCTCCACAGTAAAATCCCCATTATCATGCCACACCATGGTAATGGCATATGAAAAGACTTCAATGTGGATGCAAATAGCAGCCAGTCAAGTGGTGATGAGCGATGTCAAAGTAATAAATTAACATCAAAAAGAGCACAGTAGAACAGAGGAAAGCCGGGACACTACAAAATAGCCTAGGAACAACCCAGGACAGCAGCCTCGCAAAGCAGCCCCACAGATCCATTATGGGAACCAACAGCTCCCAAGATCGAATCCATAAGGAGGCAGTACCAAGATTGCCCCTCAAATCAACTGAACAGCAGAAGGCAGAGCAGTGCATCACATCATACCAGAGTATGTTTCACAAGGGAAGTGGGACATCCTCAACAGAGAGAATGTGGTGAAGCTTTGTTCCCAAATGCCAGGCCTGGAAAATATCTCCTTGGCTGATATCTAAGGAGTGCCTTTATCCCCCACTGACATCAGGGATACAAATGAATGTACTGAAATGACCTTTTTAAGCCTGAGTCTGTACGTACCTTAATAAGGAACTCAAAATGTCTTGAAAACTGGGAATACTTTTAAAGAAGTGGCAAAATTGAAATATCCTGTCTTCTTAATGGAAAAGCATGGTGTCCCAAACGAAGAACCTTGCCAAGCGAAAGAAAACAACAAGTTAAAGTCCACAACTAGGTCCATCTTAAGGGGCACTTAAGAGGGAACTAGAACATCACCAAATAGGGAAGGGAACCTGAAAATCACAGCAAACATAGAAGGGGGGGCCTGCCACTGCATTATCCAAGCACTGAGCTCCTCAGATTGGGCGTGGCTCCCAAACGCTCTCAGCTCATGTGCTTAGCAAACGTGTTTTAATAAATTCCAACCAAGCAACAAGCCCTAGTTTTAAAATCTGTTCATGGATATGTGGCCTATCCGACAGTTAAGCTAAATTGACAGCAATCAACAAACTAAAGAGATGTGATTTAATCATGTTGCAGGAAACCTGGGGCCTTCACTCATTCCCTTGGCCGAACTTCACACCTTTTGAAGCAACAGTAGCACCTTCGCTGATGGGGGGGCCACACTTTTGGCGTGGTGACAATCCACGTAATGAATGACTTGGCAGCAACTATCAAAATGCTGTGTAAGGAGAGCAGCGATTAAATATTTATCAAAATTATGCTAGCCAATAGTGGCAATGTAAGATCATAGCTCACAAACAATATTTTGGGCTATAGATATATTCATCCAGCAAAGACAAGAAGAGATGTTACAATTGAATCATTATTCTCATTGATGTGTGAAATGTCAGCCCTCTCTCCAGGTGATATGTGGGTGGTGATGGGCAACTTCAATGCGAATCTCATGCCTAAAGGGTCAAATTCTCAGTTTGTGGCTCTTGTCGATCAGATTTGGGCCATACCACTGATAAAGAGGCAATTCCAAAGAACAGACAAACAGGGAGTTATGGTGGTCTCCTTTTTAAAGCAGCTAGTCCTGCGCCTGTTAAATGGGAGACTACATACAGACTCACTCTCGGCCTATGCACACACTTTTTGTTTTAGAATGGCCACACTGGACTATATCTATATATATTGGCTCATTTCCAATATATTAGCAAGTTCTTTGTGACTGCTCGCATTGAAAAACCATCCGTTCGCGTTGAGAAAGCTGCTGCTAGAATAAAAAATCTACTCGAGCAGCAGAAAGGCCTTGCACTGTGCACGGTGCTGCTCGCAATGATTGGGTAGTGCGAACAAACACCTGGTACTGAAAATAACTGCGAACGGCATTTATCTAACCATCTCTGCAGCTTGTGGAGCATTTTTTTGCACAGGCTCAGTGATCATGCAATCCTTACCTGCGAAGTCCGGGTTCCTTGACCCACTCACCCTAAAATAAGACCCCTCAGTGCCAAAGAGCAGCTGGAGCCTTTCAAGAAAATAAAGTGCTCCATGGTGAATCAAGAGAAGCACTGGAAAAGTATGGACTATTTGCTGGACACATTTTGGCAAGCCTGCAAGAGTATAATTACAACAAATCTTTGGGAAACCTTAGTTACCGATTTAAGGGAAAACATAAACAGCATGGGGTAGATGGTAAATTCACTCAGCCCCTAAATTTCAGGTTAGTAGTTGAAAGGAAGCATCACATAGCGACCCTGAAACGCTATTTAACTAAAGCTATGTGGAAGCTTAGCAAGAACAAGTGGGCAAATAAACAACTACGGGCTCGGGTCGCCACAATACTCAGAGAATATAGAAGATGGATCGAAGCACATGAGGTGATAAAATCTAGGGATCAGAGGAAGTTTTGGCTATGGGTGAACAAAAGTTTTAAACCAAACCATCAGGCGACTGTCATAATATTGCCCCAGGAGACTTTGAAACCCACATGAAACCTCTCTATGTGGATGACACAATGGCCCACAGCCAGTTTAGAATGCCAAAAAAAGTAACAATGATTAAATGGAGGAACATTCTAGGATAACAATACATTTTTAGCAACACCAGATGCTGAGGATACGCCTTTAATAACTTCAACTCAAGTAGCACTAGCTATTAAGTCATTCATTTCATTCATTTCATTTATAAACTTTATTTGATTGTTTAAAAAACATCATAAAAGTATACAGGTTAAAACAATCATATAGTAATACATATCATATCATGGCTTGATGTCAAAACACACAACTACCAACCAATATATAAAAGAGGAAGAGTGACTAAAAAACCATACTTTTTCTTGCAGCAATAGATTTCAAGATAAAGGTTGCGGTAAAAAAACATAGGTCCGAACTAGCAAGTGAGAATAAAAGTTTCATGGCATTTGACGTAGAAGACACAGAATATTTTTTAAACAACGGTTTCAAATAAAAAATACGTAGGGATTTATACAGGGGGCAAATTAACATAAAATGCAGGGTACTTTGCTTGGTTAATCCATCACATGGACATGGAGTAGTAGAATGATTTTTCATCTTTGGAAATGCCACAAGATTGTGGACAATACCAAGCCTGAGTCTAGATAGAACAAATTGATGGGATTGTCTACAAATGACTTTAAGATAAGTAGGTAGCCCAGGACCCTCATTTACATTGGAGGAATAGAAAGCATGAGTTGAGTAATCGCTTGTATCAGCTTTACGTTTATTAGATTTTGCCCTCAAAAATTCATCTTTCACCTCCTTTTTGGATAAAGTAATTACAATTGCAGGATCATTACGTATATCCATATCAAAGAGTTCATTGTAAGTAGTAATCACATACTTTAACCACGGGATATTATGGGCTTTTTCCAAATGCAGACAGTCTTTAATAATACCCTTGGTAAAGCTTGTTTCGTCCTTCTTCCATATGGATCTCCATGCCAATAGAGGTCTCAGTCCGATTAAATCGGCTATATAATCCAACCCTAGTTCCTTGTGAGTAAGGTCGGTAGATGCCGAAGATGGTAGGCAAAGCAACCGTTTCAAAAACAAATTTTCCAAAATTTGCAATTCCCTAGTTGGCCATTGCCCCCATACCCCTGAACCGTAGAGCGCTATTGAGGTGCATCTGTGTCTATAAATATTTAGCATTGCTGGGATCCGTCAACTACCCAATTTAGTGGCAAAACGAAAGACACCTAAGGAAGCCTTCCCCATCCTTGCTTTTATATTAATTTGTTCAGGGGTCCATGACCCCCTATTATTAAAGGTGATGCCCAGGTAGCAAAAATTATCCACAACCTCAATTCGGTTTTCTTTAAAATAAAAAGGCTTAAGATGGTTTACCTTTTTGCCGCATACCATTATAAATGTTTTGGAGTTGTTAATTTTAAGTTTCTTACCCTGTATGAAATCGTAAAAACAGTTCATCATCCTCTGGAGGCCGATCGGGGTTCTAGATAGTAGAACAGTATCGTCCGCATAAAGCAGCACTGGGATAGGTTGGCCTCCTGCTTGCGGTACATCTGCTTGGATATTTTTTAGTTCCTGTTCCATAGAATTAATAAAACGAGAGAAAAGCAAAGGGGCCAGTACACACCCCTGCCTGATACCAGATTTTACCTTAATCTTGTTAGTGCATTCCCCTGCTGGACCATATCGAATCTGGGCTGTAAGATTAGAATACAACCTTGCTAAGAAGTGGATAATAGCTGGGGGTGCACCCATGTCAAGAAGGGTTGTCCATAACAGGGAGTGGTTCACCAGGTCAAAAGCACTGGAGAGGTCCGCAAAACAAAGAAACAGGGAACCAGATTTAACCTTGGTGTATTTCCCTATTAAAAGGTTAAGGTTAATGCACTGGTCAATTGTGCCGAGGCCCTTTCTAAAACCATATTGGGATTGTGCCAGAATGTTATTGTTTTCAGCCCACTCCTCCAAGCGTAGCAGTAGGACCCTGCTCATGATTCTGAGGGAGGAATCTAAAAGGGAGATAGGGCGGTAGTTTTTAGCCTCGCCTCTATCTCCCTTCTTGTAGATAGGAATAATAATAGATTCACTCCATGTTGCCGGAGTGGAGTAATCGGCAGCAGCATTAAAGACTTGGGTCAATAAAGGGCTCCAAAGGGCCAGGTCGTATTTGTAAAGATCTATCGGGACCCCATCGGGTCCTGGGGCTTTTCCTCCTTTACTGGAATTAATTGCCATATCTACTTCACGGAGGGTAATTCCCAATGGCTGGGGTGTCAAAAAGGGATTAGTACAGATGTTGTCATAGGACTCCCCATTTTGGTCAAAAATTCCGGTAAAGTATCGAACCCAACTATCTTCACTTACTTGAGCAGTAAGGACTGGGAATTCTTCCTTCTGGAGAAATGGGGCGTTATTGTACTCCAAAACAATTTGCTATCCCGAAGGGCTGCGGCTTTATCCAGGTTGTCCCAGGCTTGTTCTCTGAGTTCATTTTTCCTACGTTTTAATTCAGTATTGTAATTGGACCTCAAAGTTTTGACCACTTCCCTGTCTCTTGGGAGATTGGATAACGCATTCTTAGGGGTTTTTAGCGCCTTGGAACATGCTTGGTCAAACCAGCCCACTTTTTCCCGTCTGGTGTTAATCTTGTTGTTAGTGAAAATTTTATTAATAATAATACCAAGATCCTCAAAATCCGCTATGGTAACTGCAGGGGGAACATTAATTTCGAGGCAACGGAGTATCGATCTGGAGCCGGCTACCACAGCTGTACTATGTAATTTCTCTGATTTATCCATACACCACTTAATCCGTGTTCCGTTAGGCCTACTTGGGATGATATCATCTATAACCCTTCCGGAAAGCATGTTTCTGGGACCCCAAGTGAGGATGGACATTGTTAAAGCATTGTGGTCACTCAAGCAGTAGTCCTTGATAATCTGCACTGTACTGAACGGTACAATTGGAGTTGAAATCACCAAATAATCAATAACAGAGTCTGTATCCCTTCCTTTAAAAGTAGGAACAATATTGCCCATCTTATCAGGAGCTGGTTGATGGATAACAAGATCAAATTGTAACAGAAAGCTGTTGAGGGAAGCCCCGTATGGGGAGTGTTGAAAGTGGGCTAAATTCTCCCCCAAATCCCCATCAAACCCACAGACTGGGGTGTAAGAGTGCAGGCAGGTTCTGATATTGAAATCACCCCCCCATATAATGTCATAACATTTGGGAGATTTGTTACAGATTTTATTCAGTGTAGCTTCCATTTCATCCACAACTAAGGTACTGGTAGAATCAAAGGTATTATTGTAATGATTAATCAGTAAGGTGTCCCTGCCCTTTTTAGCTTGCAATTCCAGAATTTGTGAATGTGAGCCAACAGTGGAACAAGATCTTACAGTTACCGGGAGATGTACAGATATTAAAACAAGCAAGCCCCCTTTTGCCCTCCCCATAACAGATTCTTGAGCATGGCAATTATGAGAAACAAAACCATCGAAATGAATATCTATGGTAGACCATGTTTCCTGTAAACATAGAATATCAAAACCAAGAATAAGTTCCCTCCACCCCAGGGCTGAAGCTCTCTGAAGCCACCCGGCTATATTCCAGCTCGCCATGGAATAACCTCGGTCACTAGGAGTTGGCACCTGTTCTAAAAGGATAATCTTAGGGGAAGGCAGTGTACTTATACGTCCCATGTCTGAAGGATCTCCAGCTGGCAGTATAGGATGGACTTCCTTCAGTTTGGCTGGAATTAAGGGAATCAAATCAGATAAATAAGGTATTACCTTGCATCCCACTAATGGCAAGGTGTCATATTCCATAATATCCCCCTTATTGAACAAGTTAGGCTATTTGAATGGGGGTGAAGCAGGGGAATGCAATCTAGGTAGTCAGTCGACTCCCTCAAGTCCATCTAGAGAGCTATATCGATTGGGGTCCCAGAAGGGGTTTTGCGGGGTCTGAAATTGTGGCAATCTGGGGGGTCTTGGATGATGTGATCTTAACCTTCCCCTACGTTCAACCCTAGTCCAATCATTACTTCCAGAATAATACGTGGGATTATTAGGTGGGAAAAAGAAAGAAACAGGCAGAGTCTGGATAGTAGAATCAAATGACCTGTTGAAGCCTGCACATATGTGGGACACAGTACGGGGATCTCTAAAACTGACAGTAATACAGTCTCCATTAATGGATTTAGGTGTCTTACCAATCCATGGTACCCTCCTCACCATAATGATTTAATTGTGGAGGTGTGCCGGTAAGGGTCTGTTCCAATTAAGCCATTTAATAATTTTGCTTTTAAGGGAACTAAAGGTTTCATTTTCTCCCTTTTCTAATGGAGGTACTCCTGCCAGGACTACCATGAACCGGTTGGCTTCCGGTGGGAGATCAGGCCGTCTAGGTCTTGGAATTTTAAGATCATTAAATAAGGGCCCTTGGGTCTCAATGGTCATAAGTCCAGGTGGGTTGTGCAAGCCAGGTTGAGGGCCTATAGTATGCTGGGGGGCAACTGGATTAGCTATATTAGAAACTTGGGGGGCGGGTTGGGAACTTTCAGCCGTCGGGACGGGAGTTTGGGTCACAGTAGTTAAATGAATAACTTGGGGATTGGGCATACTAGAAGGAGGACAGGTACTATTAGGCTTGTTGGAATTAGCGAGAATAATTGCTGTTGATTTCTCAATATTAGACATTCTGAAATCCAGCCTGTCTAACTTGGCCTCAAGTGGATATATGATTGATTTAGATAGGGCAGCAATCTTGTCCATAGAAATTTCATAACTAGGGGTACTCGCTTCATGGCTCATATTAGACAGTGTTGGGTCACTATGTAGTTTGGCTGTTTTAGAGGCCCTCCCAGTATTTTTACCTTTTTTATTATATTGTCTTTTTCGTTTCCTAATAGCACCTTCTTTATCCCCCTGAGTATTAAGGCAGGTGGTACTTTCGTCAATTACAGAGGAAATGGAAACATTATTACAATCAGAGACATGGTTAATTTCGGCTACGATGACAGATGTATTTGATATAGCAACAGCGTCTACTCTTAGCGTAGGGGCTGTCTCGAAAGGTGAGGGTTGGGCATCCGCCACAGGCAAACAGTCAATCGGTCTTTCCGGTGTTTTAGCGTTGGCTAGGGGACCCATACTTGATTGTTTAAGAGTCATTAGTTCTTTAGATAGCCGTTTCTCCAGAGTGACAATTTCTTTATCTATAATGTTGTTAGCCCTAGTAAGAAATGTTTCCATACCTCCCGCAGCAGAAGTAGGTCCTCCCACTGTCGTATTTTGACGATGGCTGGGTTAGCGCTTAGCTTTGCTACACGTTTCTCGCTTAAATTGGCTATACATAGAAACGCCATTTTATATGTAGCGGCGGCCATTTTAGATCATGAGCGGCCTCGTGGCCAGCGTGCCCTTTAGTCCTTTGTCCGTTCCACTGACCACTTGAGTCTGCCCAGCAACAGGCTATTTTTAGTATTGGTCAAGCTCACACATGCGCAGTTCACACTGACCAGTCACTCCTTAGGAATGTGCCGCAAACTGACCAGTGGGTTTGAAACCCTCCAATGAGCTGGCAATATTCCAAAACATGCCCTTATATGTACATAATGTTCTGTACCTTTGTGCCGCGTGTTCGTTTTATTACCTGTAGAATTGTATAAAAGAGGGGGTCACACCGATGTTCGGGGTGATACCTCTTGCTTTACCGAAGGGTGCTGTATGAGTGTACCACCACCCCATGGGGTCTTAATAAACTTGTTCTTTGACTTTTACAGTTTCCGTGCCAACAGTTCTTCCAATGTATGTGGGTTATCTTCGGAACATGTAGGCTTTGGGAACCCGATACAACAAATTGGCGACCACGAAGGGACTCATCGGCGACTCGGATGCCCGAAGGAGAGGTCGTGACGAAGGTTTGGACACTCGCCATGGACGCGCGCTGCCACTAAGTGACCCGAGTCTTGGCTCCCACGGTGTTTTTTCCTTTCCTTCCGATCTGACCTTCCAGGTGGCGCCGGTCTCCGACTGAGTTTCGATCGTCTGTGTTGCTGGATAAAGTGCCGTTTGGCTGATTCGATTAAAGACCTTGGCAGTTGGAATCTGGACCTTTGAGACTTTGGGTAAGATTTGTGATCGGTAAGGTAGTCTGCGGACGCTTACTGGAGTTCTATGATTTGTGATCGGTAAGGTAGTCCTCGGACGCTTGCCGAAATTTCGTGACCTATGACTTTGATTTGAGTTAGCTAACATTTGTGAACTTGTGAATTTGTGAATTTGTGAACTTTGAATCTATATGTGTAGTGCACTTCACATAGGCAGGCATGTAGAGATGTTTCTCTAACTTTGTTTTTTTCCTCTGAGCGGCACATTTGTGTGAAGTACTGTAAGTGCCATTTTATACGGTGTCACGCTTTCGTGATACTCTTTGAACATGCCTGTTTTTAGCACGCTCCGAGGGATGTGCTGTCTTGGAAATGGTACCACAATTAGGTTAGCGGAATCACAGCCGGCTCCCCCAGAGGGAACACCAAATCGCGAAATGTACATTAAACATGGCCTTCCCCCTATAATGTACAGTAAACTCTGGCACAAGTATACCAAGTCGGATCCTGAATTGCAATGGCCACTACATGGGTCGTTCGATTTGCAAAGAGTACAGTTTGTGGAGCAATGTCTGTTTCAACGCAGGTCTAGACAAAACATGTTTGATTGTGTGCGAATGTGGGAGAAAGCGGTGCGTGAGCGAATGAAACGTGAAGTTGCCTTGGCGGACAAAGAGCAGCGCAAGGCTGCTCGGGATAAGGCTTTACAGCTTGAGGAAAAAGAGGCTCAGGAGAAAAGAGAGAGGGAGGAACGGGAACGTAAATTGCAAACGACAGGTCAATTCCCTATTCGTCGACCGTTTTATCCTGTCCTTAATAATGAAATTGATGATTTTTCATTGCTAGATCGGTCACCGCCTCCGTATGTTTCGCCGACGGCTCCAGCTGAAGATTCGGGTGATGATGGGCAGGATAAGTCGGAAAAGAAGGGTATAACTGCTCTCAGGTTTACTGCGGAGAGGTCCGCGCAGTTACGTAGTTGGGCTCGTAAAGTGAATAAGAATTGTGTTTCTCAGGCTGAGGTGGTTGCGGAGAGGAGTAGGTGGACGGATCATGAATTACTGTATTTTCTGTCTAATTTGGCGGATGAAGTTGTTGCCGCGTATCGTCAACTTTCAGATATGTTTGAACCTAAAGCTGTGTCAGTATGTCGTGAGAATTTGGATAAAGGTGTATTTGATCTTGCAGATGTTGATGACCTTTTCAAGCAACTGCTCCAGCTGCGAGATGAAACAACCAGATTGCGGGAAGAGCGGAAAAAGAAGCAAAAGGTGTCCGAGTCGGGGAATAGCGAGCAGATTAAGGAGTGTTCTCTCCGGGGTTCAGATAAGAATTCTGCAATGCATGTTATGCCTATGCGTGAAGCTGCGCCTTTGTATGTTCCACCGAAAGGGGAAGGTACAGATGATGATAGAAGATCGAAAGATGCGAAGGGGTATTTTGTATATAATTGGGTGTATACGCCTTGGAATAGAGCGGATGTTATGGCACTGAAAAATTCTTTACCTGATCTTCGTAAGAATCCGGCAGCATTCTACGAGGGGGTGGAAGGGGCTATTTCATCTTGTGTGATGACTCTGGTTGATATAGATTTGTTCTTTGGGTTAATACTTCCGCCTGATATGTGGAGACAAATTCGTAAGAATAATGATGAAACAGTGCTAGGGGGTACATGGAAAGAGATTAATGAAGCTGATTTTTAAGGAAACCAGCATGCAAACCTTGTCAGTTGATTTTAGACCTTCCAGCGGCTATTTTGACTAAATTAAAAACGCTCGTTCCTTCTAAAAAGATCGATTGGACTATGTTAGCTTCGTGCAAACAAAAGCCTGATGAAACGGTTTCGGATTTCTTTACACGCTTCGAGGAGGCATTCCATGATTATAGTGGTCAATCATTAACAGACGATACAGGTCGGCATTTGTTTGTAGATAAGTATGTGACTAATCTCCTACCGGAGATTGCAAAACGATTGAAAACGAGTGAAAGTTCCTGGGCCACGGCGACCCCTGCGTCTTTGTTAACGATGGCTCAGTATTATGAGCGACAGGAGATAGAGGCTAAAGAAAGTGTTGATAAGAAAGCGAAAGAATTGAAGACGAAGGTGATGTTGGCACAGGTCCGTGGGACTCAGTATAGAGGGAGTGATAGAGGAAGACGAGGTGGAGGTACTACGTCGTATGGTCGTACGGATATAGCGGAGGATCAGTGTGCCTACTGTAAGGAGTTTGGGCATTGGGCTGATGATTGTCCGGTACTTCGTGAGCAGCGTAGTCAGCGTGGTCGAGGAGGTGGTAGGTCGAGAGGAGGTTATACGGGAGCAAGAGGAGGCGGAAGTGATCGTGGAAGGGTTGAGGGCAGGGGCCGTGGCCAGGATGAACGAAATACTTTTGATAGACGAAACCAATATCAGATATCGGAAAGCGAGAATGTGGAACACCAGGATTATGTACATGCATAGGACTGCGTAGGATGGGGTGCGGAACCAATTGAAGTGCCTGTAGATCAGGAGGGTCCATATGTAACAGCGGGTATTTTGGGTTCTACTGATCAATTCCTAGTTGACACCGGAGCTACCCATAGCGCTTTGTCTAAAAGGTTGGTTCCGAGGGCTCCCCTGTCTGGCGAAATGATTACATGTGTAGGGTTTGATGGCACACCCTCCCCTAGCCCATTGTCAAAACCCCTAGCGCTTTGTCTCGACAAATTTTTTAGTTTTGGCCAATTTTTGTTATCGCCCTACACCCCAGATAATATCCTGGGCATTGATTTGCTTAAATATTTTCGAGCAACGATACGGTGCGCTCCGGAGGGAGTGCGTGTCATTCTCAATGACAACTATCCTGACCCAAATAGGTTTTATACTATACAGGAT
The DNA here is from genome assembly GCF_964263255.1 of Lissotriton vulgaris. NCBI lineage: Eukaryota > Metazoa > Chordata > Amphibia > Caudata > Salamandridae > Lissotriton > Lissotriton vulgaris. The sequence goes on along the minus strand of NC_141697.1, from coordinate 406,370,827 downwards.
ATTTCAGCTTTGGCCTCTCTCCCGCACACGTTATGGGCGACCTCAGACACGGATGTGGGAGAGATGCGTATTCCACCTATTCACATTACTGTTAGGGAAGGGGCTTCTCTGCCACGTGTGCCACAGTACAAGATTTCGAAGGAAGGAGAAATTGCCCTGACACATATTGTCCAAGATCTGATTGCGGCTGGGGTGGTAGAAGAGGTTTCTTACAATGTTTGTAATAGTCCTATTCTGCCGATTCTGAAGAGAGATACTGACGACAAAATTTATCGGTTTATTATTGACTTGAGAGAGATCAACAAAATTGTCGTTCCCCAATACCCGGTGGTGTCTAATATTACAACCTTGCTTACGATGGTACCACCAACGGCTACGACTTTTAGTGTAATTGATTTGAAGAATGCTTTCTTTTCTATTCCTGTCCATCCCGATAGCAGATATCTGTTTGGCTTTACGTTAAATAATAAATCGTATAGATTTTGTCGTGTTCCTCAAGGGTACACTGAGAGCCCGAGTATCTACAGCCAGGCTTTGAAAAGACAGCTTGACTCTTTTGTGTTGCAGTCGGGGGTTGTCCTTATCCAATATGTGGATGACCTCCTGCTTGCCGCTGATTCTTATGCACAATGTGAAGAAAGTACGATTGCGCTGCTTTCTTTTCTGGCACAGAATAATCATAAAGTTTCCAAGAAAAAGCTTCAATATTGTAGACCCAAGGTGACCTACCTCGGTCATCTTTTGTCTAAGGAGGGGCGTGCATTGACATCAGATCGAATTCAGGCAATTTTAGACACACCAGTCCCCCGCACACAGAGAGATGTACGTGCCTTCATAGGGTTGACGTCCTTTTGTAGACAATGGATCATGGGTTTTTCACACATTATAAAGCCCTTGCTAGCGTTACTGTCCAAAGCTACACCAATGCCCCTTGAATGGACAGATGAATGTCAGAATGCTTTTGAACAGTTGAGACAGGCCCTTTGTTCTGCACCTGTGTTAGGCACACCAGACTACACGAAACTTTTTACATTGTACGTGCACGAGAATGATGGGTGCGCGTTGTCAGTGTTAGTGCAAGTACACGGGGACAAGCAGAGACCATGTGCGTATTTCTCTGCCATTCTTGATCCTGTAGCACGAGGATTGCCTGGGTGTTTCCGAGTGGTAGCAGCAACAGCAGTAGCCATACGGCAGAGTGAGGGAATAGTGTTATCACATAAACTGTTGGTGTTAGTTCCTCACGCAGTAGATGCCCTGCTAAACCAAACGAAAACCCAATATCTCACGAGTGCACGTTTAACAGGATATGAGCTTACACTGTTGGCGCCACATATTACACTGAAAAGATGTGCTACTTTGAACCCTGCCACTTTATTGCCCTATCCGGCTGAGGAGGGTCAGGAAGAAAAACATCACGACTGTGTTTTCCTGACCGAGGAACAGACAAAGGGTCGTATCGACTTACAGGATATGCCACTTCCAGATGTGGATGGGGAACTGTGGGTCGATGGATTGTGTTTAAGGCTGCCAGATGGCACGACTTCCGCAGCTTATGCGATCACGACACTTAAGACAGTGGTGGAAACAGCTAGAATACCACAGAAATCGGTTCAGGCAGCAGAGCTGATAGCCTTAACAAGAGCCTGCGAATTGAGCGCTGGTTTATGTGTGAACATATACACAGACAGCCGGTATGCCTTCGGAGTAGCGCATGACTTTAGGCTACTCTGGAGAGAACGTGGGTTTCTGACTTCTCATGGAGAACACATTATGCACGGAGAACTGGTGCGTGATCTCCTAAATGCGTTGCTTTGTCCAAAGAAGGTAGCGATCATAAAATGTAGCGCCCACAAGAAGATCACTGATAAAGTGGGTCAGGGAAATGCCTTTGCGGATAGTATAGCAAGACAAACGGCTATGTTTCGAACTGACTCCCCCATGTACGTGACAAAGTCTCAAGCTGAACGATGGAATGATGCTAGAGCTGAGATATTAGATATTCAGAAATCAGCTACTGAAGCTGAACTTGCGGCATGGGCAGTAGATGGGGTGCTAGATGATGAAGGGTGTTGGAGAAGCAAAGACATGGAGAAATGGAAATTGCCTGCAGCTTACTTGCAGGTGATGGTCCAAATGGCACATGGGTTGGCACACGTGGGGGCCCTTGCAATCACTCTACTGTTGACACGAGTTTGGGAGCATCCCGAGATTGCCAATACTGCTAAGAGAGTAGTGCAGACCTGTCTGATATGCTTGCAGCACAACCCTGGAAAGGGGACCCATACTCCGAAAGGAGGGTTCGTTCCACCTTCTGCACCATTCGAGGTACTCCAAATGGATTATATCCAGCTTGAGCGCTGCAATAACCTGAAGTATGTTTTAGTGGTGGTATGTGCTTTTAGCAAATGGGTTGAGGCTTTCCCCACGAAAGACAATACTGCTTTGACAACAGCTAAGGTTTTGCTCAAGGAGTACTTCCCTCGATTTGGAATTTGCAAATATCTGTGGAGCGACAATGGGCCTCATTTTGTCGGGAAAATAGTGGAATATGTGTTGAAGGGGTTAGGGATTCAGCAGAAGTTTCATGCTGTGTTCCACCCTCAATCTGCAGGTCTTGTTGAGCGGTACAATGCCACGTTGAAATTAAAACTGGCCAAGATCGTGGCGTCCACGTCGTTAAAATGGCCGGATGCCTTACCGCTAGCATTGCTCTCCCTCAGATCAATACCCCATTCTCGAACGGGCCTCACACCATATGAAGTGGTGTTCGGAAGGCCGATGAATATCTGGGGGGTGCCTAAGCCGCGATTGATACATGATGTGCCTTGTGTAATGATGAACGATTATTTGGCACGATTAACAAATGATTTGCTTTCTATTCATCAACAGGTTCCAGAAGCGCTCCCTGACAACTCTACTGGAGAGGGCCATGATCTTCGTCCTGGGGATTTTGTGATGATTCGGTCGTTTGAGAGGACGAATAGCTTGGAACCGAGGTGGCGTGGCCCTGAGCAAGTCCTTCTCGCTACTCGGACAGCTGTACGAGTGACCAACAGGAAGCGGTGGATACACTCAACCCACTGCCGTCGTGTTTCTCCTGATCTGGCAAATCCTGTTGTGTTGACCGATTACAAAGAGATTTTGGAAAAGGAAAAGAGCCCAGCTGTGACGTCGGCCGAAGTTGAGGGAGCCTTCCCGGACCACACTGCTTCTGGACGAGAGCGTTACAATCTACGGCCACGATAAAGAAGAGTTTCTTTTTGTGTTTTTATGACTGGTTGGTGACCGCTCCAGGTTTGTGAAACGGAAACCGGGAATTCCAAGGGGGGGGGATCAGTTCTGCCAGTGTAGCGACACCCGTCTTGGCCCGGAGAAGAAAACAACGGCTACCTCGGAGTTCAGCACCATATTTTTCTTTTTTAGGTATACACGCATGTGTATTTGAGACTTTGGGACCAATTCGAACTATTTGAGACTCTGCAAGAACTTTTTTGAACTATGGCATCATCAGCATCACGAGATAAGCGACTCTTGGGTGCCATTCTCTTTGTTTTGACTATTGTGGTGATTGCTGTAATAGCCTGGGTAGTTGAACTTGTGGTACCTGCACGCGAACATTTGCTGCCGACTACCCCGGCCCCATCTGAACATTTTCATTTCACCCTGCCCTATCACGAAGAACGGCACCGACAGACTTATCTGAACAATAGCTTTATTCAGATCCTACATCATACACACAATATGACAAATACCTCAAATTGCTGGGTGTGTGGGATGTTGCCTGGGCACCAGAAGAAAGGGGGTACTCCACTCATTCCTCTCCCGTTTTCGCATAATGGATCCTGCAATGCATTGTATACTCTCCTCTTTACTTTGAGATGGCCCACAAAAGGGGGAGTGCTTTTCCGTTTGAATGAATTGTGTCACCATGACCGGGATGGGTATCCACAAGCTGAGGGTACTCGATTCGAATGGGAGGAATACCGTCCTGATAATGTGTCTGCTTCACGAATTTACAGCAATCAGCGAAGTATCAATATATCGAATGCACATGTCATTAATGTTATTGCTACTAAAGCGGACCTATGTATACGCAATAAAGGTGTAATTTCTGTTGGGAAAAGTGAATGCAACACCACACTCACATTTGACAGTCCTAATGGTATATCGTTTGTGACATCCCGCAATACTTACTTCATCTGTGGAACGAAGGGTTATCATCAGCTTCCGTTAGGATGGTCAGGCACTTGCTACGTGTCTTTTGTATTACCTCCTGTATTCATTGCCCCACCAATGTATCACAATAACTACATTTTATATCATGACTTTGTTTTAAACCGTGCCAAACGCTCTGTTGTTTTGGATGAGATAGATCAAACGGACACTACTTTGCAGCAGTATGTGGACTTTAATTTGGGCCTGTTCTCCTTCGTTGGGGCAGCTTTGAACAGTCGAAAGATCCGACGACTGACCCGTGTTGTTGAGGCTGTGGCTAATGATACTGCAATAGCACTTGGAAATATCACTGAAGAAGTACAGATTTCTAGAATTGTTGCGCTCCAGAACCGGATGGTTCTAGATGTAGTGTTAGCTGACCATGGGGGGGCATGTAGAATTATCGGAAGTAGCTGCTGTGTCTATATACCTGACAATTCACCATCTGTATACGATGCTATCACGAAGCTACATAAGATAGCCGCTGAAATACATCCGGATAATGGTACTTGGACTCTGTCAGGATGGTTCTGGTCAATACTCACCACTTGGGGATGGAAACTGTTAGCGATTCTATGTATCATTGTGGGGATTCTGTTCTTTGTATGCTTATGTATCCAATGTGGCCCAGCTTTATGTTCTATGTGCTTATCAGTCTGTGTACCATCGAGACGAGCTCTTGCTCATGACAAAATGATGCTTCATAAAGAAGTAACACAAATAATGCTAATTGATATAGAAGATGAACACCCTGACTATGTCCACTATGAGGTAGCTTCAGCTAAACGCTAAAAGGGTCGTCTGTCGTATTTTGACGATGGCTGGGTTAGCGCTTAGCTTTGCTACACGTTTCTCGCTTAAATTGGCTATACATAGAAACGCCATTTTATATGTAGCGGCGGCCATTTTAGATCATGAGCGGCCTCGTGGCCAGCGTGCCCTTTAGTCCTTTGTCCGTTCCACTGACCACTTGAGTCTGCCCAGCAACAGGCTATTTTTAGTATTGGTCAAGCTCACACATGCGCAGTTCACACTGACCAGTCACTCCTTAGGAATGTGCCGCAAACTGACCAGTGGGTTTGAAACCCTCCAATGAGCTGGCAGTATTCCAAAACATGCCCTTATATGTACATAATGTTCTGTACCTTTGTGCCGCGTGTTCGTTTTATTACCTGTAGAATTGTATAAAAGAGAGGGTCACACCGATGTTCGGGGTGATACCTCTTGCATTACCGAAGGGTGCTGTATGAGTGTACCACCACCCCATGGGGTCTTAATAAACTTGTTCTTTGACTTTTACAGTTTCCGTGCCAACAGTTCTTCCAATGTATGTGGGTTATCTTCGGAACATGTAGGCCTTGGGAACCCGATACAACACCACCAGCAGGGATTTACTCCTAGTTTCCCGTCCGACCATGGTCCAAACAATGTCAGAGAACCGGAGTCGTAGGGGGGTAGCCCGGTCCGGTCACTGCCGGTCACGAACGGGCACAAACGGGCCCGCTCTTGGCCCGGTCTTCGCCCGTGCGCGTCCGCGCGCGTCCCGCGGGCCGGGAGTTGACGTCCAGTGATGTAGGATTCCTAATAGAACCACGCCCCAGAAGGGACACGCAGAGCCCAAGTCCAGCCCCTAATTTCTAAGGGCAGGGAGGAAGCAGCGAGAAGAGGACCAGCTGTGGCAGGTTAGCGCACTGCCCGCTGGTCCTCGCAGTCCCGCTGCAAGCCTTTGGGTGGATTGTGGCTTCGCTCCCTGGTCGGCAAACTCCCCGGTGTTAAAGCAGTCCAAGTTCCCGAGCGGCTCCCGCAAAGCGGGGGCCACGAGGCGTAGGTCCGGTGCAGGAGACAGCAGACAGCAAGTAGGAACGTCCGCAGATTAACCCATTTTCCCAGAAGGTCCGGTGCAGGAGACAGCAGACAGCAAAGTAGGAACGTCCGCAGATTAACCCGTTTTCCACTATTAAGTCAATGCGAGCAGGTGGGGCGCGGGGCCCAAAAGTAATTCCTGCCGTGGTATATAAGTGAGTGCCGTCCCGATAAACAGCAGTAATGGCACCTCTATTCCAACAATGTTGACTAGGGGGAAATATCCCTGAAACATAGAGCGGCTCACTCCTGGTACTGTTCCATAAAAAAAGGGGGAAATATCGATAGAAAACGTTACTAGAAGTTGAAAGGAGGTGCTATGCCAGTATATTAAATCAAGAGCTCCAGCCTGAGAGGAAGAAATATAGCTGATCCGTATGTCTCAAACAGGCTTCAAAAAGGGATTGATGCCACATCGAGGACAACCTTATCTGTATCTTTCACCTGATTGAAGCCACATTAGCAGCCAAGGGAAGCACCCTGGAAATGGGGTTTGTTGACTTCCAGACTTCCTTTGACAGTGTGTCGCGGCCATGACTTTGGCCAAAATTAAGTAACCAAGGTATCTCTCAAAATCTACTAAACACAATCTTTAACCTTTACCCAGACAACTGAGCAAAAATAAGAGTCAGCACTGGATGGGCCACCACAAGTAAAATTTGGACAAACAAAGGATTGAAACAAGGTTGCATATTGGCACCGTTGCAATTTAACTTGTATTTTGGTGAGGGCATTTCGACACAAAACTGGCAGACATCAAAATTCAATCGCTAAAATATGTGGACGACACGGCCCTTTTAGATCAAACACCATCTGGCCTTTTGAAACATTTTTCAGCAATAATAGTTTACTGTAAGACCAATCACTTAAAAGTGAACATAACAAAAACAAGGTTGATAATAATCTTGAGGCAGCTAGCAAAAAAGGGCTTGTGGTTCATTGAGGGAAGACCCATAGAGGTGGTAACAACTTACAAATTTCTTGGAATTTGGCTAGATCGCAGGGGCTATTTAGCAGCACATATCAAGGTCCAACAGGAGTTAGCCAACTCCCTCAAAGAGGCCTTTTGTAAAGTAAAATAAATCAATTAATACACCAGACCTATCCACCCTTTTGAAGGTAATAATATGTAAATTTCTCTCTACAGTGGCCTATGGAGCAGTGATATTCGGAATCAGAATGGCCAAGTGGCTGGACATCTTGCTGTCGAAGAGTATTTCTGCTACCGAACTGCATCTCACATGCCCAAATCCCACTAGAATTTGGGTTAGCCTCGAAGCAATGGTTACTAAAAGCCAGGTTTGCAGATTATTGCCTGAAAGCCAAGCAGGCTCAATATCAACAAGCAGACTACCTGTCACCATGATAGCCAAGTTGCTGGCAAAACAAGGTAGGCTGACATCTGCAAACCTGGATGCACAAGCATGGAAAAAATTGGGGTACGTGGCTGAGCCTCATCTTTCTATGAGCCAGGGTTTCTGCTATCCTACCTGTCCCTACCCCTTAACCTCAACATGAAACCTCAGTCAATGGATAGGATAATACTTTATTTGATTTAAAAAATCATAAAAGGGTGGGCTTACTACCATGCAAACAGCGTATACATCATAATAAAAAAAAACAACACAAATTCAGCTTTAAATGTTGTTAAAAACTGGTATCATAAAATATGCAAATTTATCGGGGAACACAATGGCCCACATGCATCATTGTGACATTTTGCACTTCCTAATTTGCGAAAAATAAGGAATCGCAAATTAAGAAGTGCAAAATGCTATGCATCATTATTTTCGGTATTCATTTGTGATTCGGTAAAAATCGCAATTTTTACCGAATCCCAAATGACTACCGAATTCTTATGTTAATTTTCGCAATTTCCATTGATTCCTATGGGCCAAAAGGCCCATAGGAGTCAATGGGAATTGCGAGTGGCACTTTGAAAATTTCATGGGTGCAGGGGGGGTCCAAAGGACCCCCCCATGCACCCCTGAAATGTATTTTTCGCATCATGTTTCACACACACATGTCCTAAGGACATGTGTGTGTGAAACATGAATGTTGAAAAAAATACATTTTAAGCATTTTAAACACTTTTTCCAAATTTACCGAGTGGTTCAACCACTCGGTAAATTTGGCACCCTAATTGCGAATTTACAGTTTTAAATTTAATGATGCATTGCTTTTAAGAAATCGCACATCTGCGACTTCTTAAAAGCACACGCAATTTTAGAACTCGCAAACATGTTACGAATTCTAAAATTGCTTCATGCATCCCAAAAAGCACTTTTGCATTCGCAAACGGCCGATTTTAAGGAATCGCACCGTTTGCGAATACAAAAATGCTTGATGCATGTGGGCCAATGTTTTTAACTCATGATAAAAGGAGAGAAGTAAAGGTGTGGTAAAATAACAGTAGTTCAGACGGGGGCACGTTATTTTTAACTCATAGTGCAAAAAGACATCTGTTTGGAAAGGAGGAAAAGGGAGAGAATAGTCCGTAGCCGGCCAAGGCCTGGCCTATTGTCCAGAGACCTCTTTGGTTGCCGTCCTGTTTTCCAGTTCTATGGCGGCGAAGTTCAAAAATGTTATGGTTTTGCATGAAAGTTCTATCCAAGATCCACTTAGGCATCTTATCACCGCCGCTCTGCAAGTTCTCACCTGAGCTTCTCTTAGAAGTGGTCGAAGAAGCATTTTTCTAAGATTCTGAAGTGCCGGGCATATGCATATAAGGTCCAGCAAAGATTCCGCACCGTTGCCACAGAGACGGCACTCAGGAGTTGCCCACGACCATAGCCATTTAGGAGTAAGCTCTTTGGAAGAGAAGCAGCCCAGCCTTAAGAGACAAAGTTTCCTTTTATGATAGTCCCTGAAGCATTCTTTCAAGTATTCCTGAGGTTTTAAGTTGGTATATGATGGCAAAACGATCCAGGCATGGTTTTTGCCGGCCACTGCTGCTTTGTCCATGAGTAAGGATGCTTGTTTAACTGCTTTCTTGGTTATCAGCTTGAAAGCGGAGTAAGTCATGGGCAAAAGCCAGGAATCTTCCAGTTTTAGTGCCTCTAGAGCTTGCCTCAAGGTCTTATATGTTGAGTTTGGTAGACCGGCTTGTTTTTCAACTTCTGACCAGCAAAGGTGGGCCAGGGATTCGTCTGCTGCATCCCTCATGCGCCAATAATATTTGGCGAGTGCTCCTTGTCTAGCCGGGAGCTGGTTGGTAAGACCGAACTCCAAGCGAATATGAGCTTGAGAGATATGGCGCGGAATTAGGAAAAGGTTTTTAAACAGCCTGGATTGGGCGAGGTTTAATGCTGTGGAGTCCCGGGTTGCCAGTAATTCTGAGCCGTATGTTAGTGATGGCAGAAATTTAGCGGCTACAATCTTAAGAATGTGGCCGATGGAATGTCCGTTTAGTTGCTTTTGAACAGTTTTGAAAGCAAATTGAAGCTGCTTGGCTTTGGTTTTCCCCTGTTCCAGGTGCTGTTTAAACTTTTGTCGATGGTCCAATAAGATTCCTAGGTATTTATATTTGTCTACCTGGGTTAAAGAAGTAGAATTTATCTTCCAGACAAAATTTTGTTTTTTCTTTCTAGAGCCGCAGAAGCATAGAGCGTTTTTTTTTTTTTAAGTTTATAGTCAACTGTGCTTTCGCGAGGTACTGCGACAGTTTGGAGATCAAGCGTTGTAAGCCGATGGGGGTTTTTGACAGGAGCACTATGTCGTCTGCATATTGAAGAGATATTATAGATGAATTAGCCAGTTTTGGAGGATCACCCTGAGTGGTACGTAGGTCGCTTTCTAGATCCGCGGTGTAGATATTAAAGAGGCTGGGGGCCAGTACACAGCCTTGCTTTAAACCATTGGTTGTGTGGAATTTCCTTGTCAGGCGTCGACCATCTCCTTTTTTAACTTGGACCCAAGTGTCTGAGTTAAGCTCGATGATTGCTCCCAGCAACTTGGGCGGCACGCCCCAAGCTTTCATTTTGGCCCAAAGAATGGATCTGGGCACTTTGTCAAAAGCCGCTTTTAGGTCCAAGAAGCAAGTGTACAGCGGGGTGGAATTGTGAATTGCTTTGTTAACAAGGAGGGTTAAGGCGGATAGTCAATGGGTCTGCGTTTTGGTTTAGTCCCACTGAAGGCCTATTGGTCACTGTAGGTGAAGGACAGACAATACCACCTCTATGCCAATGGAGAGGACTCATTGTACCATGTACTGTGAGGCAGATTTACAAGCCCCTTGCGCCTCTTTCACGCCGCCGTTGTGTCACTTATTATAGGCCCTTTTTATTGCTTTTAATTACAAATTATTACTCATGTGCGCTATTATATTTATACTGCAGGTGTTTTTAATGTGAAGGGCTTTCTGCAATGATTTTAAGTACTTGTGCAATAAATAAATACATGTAAATTCAAATGGTAAGAAACTATTGGTAGACTGTAGATGGCCACCATATTGAATTAGGCAAATACACATTCCTCCCTAGGAATTCGGGGAGGAAGACGCACAGGGAACATGAGCATCACACTGACTATCTGACAAAAAGAGAATTATATTCAAGATCTGCTGCCTCACCCACACAACACTAGTAGGGAGAGGACCAAGATACTTACACCAAAAGCTTAAATGATATCTCCCTTCGGGAATCTGCAATATAAGGACAAAGAGCTACTTACTATTTCCCACATTCAACGTTATAGGTGTGGAGGCAAATCTTTCTCTTATTTGGCCCCCACCTAATGGAATTGTTTATCTTTTTATATTCACACATGCTCTAAATACACCAAATTTAACAAATTATTGAAAATCTTTCTATTTTAACTCTGCTGTTTCTGGCATTGTTGTAGTGACCTTCGCATGAGCCAAGATACCCCGTTGGGATCTTTTGTGTGCAATGTCAAATTTAAATAACATAACATAACATAGATTTATGCAAGATACCTTCTTGCAGCAATCCCCCCAGGGTCAGAGTGAAGGCAGGGCCGGACTGGCCATAGCGGGCACCGGTCAATCTCCCGGTCGGCCGCACGGGTGGGGGCCGGTTTGGGCCCCTGGGGGCCGTTTTTGTTACAGGGCTGTTTTTGCAGCCCTGTACCAAATTCGACCGAAAACCGGCCCTGGCAACGAGCTCCACTGCACTTCCACCCCCCCTCCCTTGTGGGGAAAGGGGGGGGGGGCGGCCGAGCACTTTGCAAGGGCCTGTTGAGGTTCCCAGTCCGGTCCTAAGTGAAGGTGCTGAGGACACCTGAGTATGTCGGCCAGCCAGAGCCCCTCGCATGCCTCTGTGAGAGAAGCGCTGTGTGTAACACCTACCCAATACCGCATCAGAAGCCAGTGTTGGAAGCGACTGCAGTGACACAAGCCCATGAACAAGCCTAGCCCTAAAAAATGGTAGGCACGCAAATCATGCAACAAACTTAACAATATGATAGTCTCTAAAAGGTATTTCTTTAACATGCAGAAGTGTTTCACCTTAATACATGAGATTATTTTTGCACAATGCACACTCTGAACTCACATATTGGAAGGCCCTCTCATATGTAATAAAGAAGAAAAAGAGCCTCTATGAAATAAAATGTTTGCTTAGGATCACACAGTTTGGTCAAGCAGGGAAGCCAGTACTTGTCCCAGGTTCTCTGCTGTCACTTCATGCATTTCGCCCACTAGATGGGTACATCTGGCTCTCGTGTTTAACACCAAATGTTCATACTTAGTTTATAATTCTTGGCACAGAGTGATTGTGGCAGGCAGAAGCCACATTAAAGCTCTGTTCATTTTGGGCTTGAGGGTCCAGGAGGACATCGAGCTGAGCTAGAGCCAGGCCCGTGGTCGAGCCTTAAGTGGCTCGCCCACCTCTATTCGGTAGTCAGCTTGACGTCAGTTAGGCGTTTGAGCTGATCTGCCCCAGTTTTGCCATCTTGTTGCAAAGAGGCAAAAATTGGTGCAAAGTATTTTTTTGTGCTGTGAAAAGTGCATCTTTTGCACTGGATCGGAAACAGCAGGCACTGTGTTGTACCTCTTTGCATCGCGGTAGCACTGGTGCAAAGTATAGACAAACATGGCCTCAGTTTTACCCCTCCTTAGGTCATAGCACCACACCACTGATATAGAAAAGAAACAGTGGGAAGAAAATGGCATTGCTCAGCTCCATTCTTCTCTGTCACTTCACTGTCTGCTAGATGAGACCACTGGTTGATTTGGAGCTGAATAATACGCTTTACCTTACTTTTGAGTGCAGTTCTGTGAGGGGAATACATTTACAGCCGCTTAAATCCCTTTAAAAAAAGGTTCCTGCTTTGTCAAACTAATCCACCTTTGACTTTAGTTCCAGAACAAAGCTGAAAGGCTGTGATGAGGAATTCAAGAAGTATTTTTATTTGGCTGATGCAGCCTTGAAAGCTTGCAAATATGTGCTAAGTCATTAAGTTGAGCAGAGTCATGCAGTGTGTCTGGGCGAATTCCTTGGCCTTTTCAGAGGAAATAAAACATGTGCATATTGAATAATGTTCAGAGAGACAATGCTGCTCTCCTCTGAAAAGACTGAAGGAACACAGAAAATCTGTCTGAAAAACTAGATCAATAGATTTGGATTTTCGTGGGTTCAGGTATGAAAATGTTTTGTATTCTGTCAGTGTCAGGTTGAAGTATAGAATGTTTCCTCTGAATAGCGCTGCATATATACTGATTGTCTTTGTCTGCCTCAGGGTCATGCCCGTAAAACACAGAGATTTTTGCAGAATCATTGACTTCGTTCATTTGCCTCTATAGAAGGAGGAGAAATGCGCTCTCAATCTTCCTGCCAGTACATGTTGTTTTTAAAAAGAAATATAAGTTCTCCATTTTAGCTAGGCGGCCCTATCGTATAACTCATTTCTAGACACGTCTTTAAAGTTAAAGCGGCCTGCGCCATTTAATTCAGTGTGAAGGCTTTGCCATAAATTAGTTATGACAAGCAAGAAAGTTATTTAGGCATTTAGAATGTAAAATAAAATAAATGAATGGATAAGCAGTTTCTTTTTTCGAGCCACACGTCCTGAAGGCCCGGGTTCTGAATGGACCGGAAATGATTTGAGGTATTTAATGCACTATGGGCATGATTATCAAATCCCCTCCAGGAAGCGAGTTGCCCCCTTCCTCCCTTGCTTCGAACTGCACCCATATTAACCCTTCAATCACCACTGACAACATGCTTTGGTGCCTTAAAAGGTCACAGTTTATTCAAACATAACAGGTTTATACATTTTTCAATATCAATTTCACTTTTAATATCCATGTAAACACATTTTATTGTCTTTGCAATCATTTGGTGGACCCAGCCTCCTCGATTTCACAGGAAGGGAGGAGGGAGGGACTCCTGTCAGGGCCTCTGATTCACGAGTCTAGGCTTCAACTTGCTACTGACTTGGAGGATGTCCGTCCAGATCTGCCCGGGCTGCAAGTGCTGTCCCGCTTGCCCTGGACCCTTTCATTGGCCCTCCTTGCTCCCAGGGGGCCCTGCCCTGTGGCATCCCAAGAACCTTGCTTGAGCATCTCCTCTATCTTTTCTGAGGCTGAGTCCCTGAATTTCCCTCCCTCAGTACCCCTGCCGTAAGGCATCCCAATGGTCCTGCGGGAGCATCACATCTACTCCTTCTATGGTGACATGCAACCCTTGGCTCCTTCAGTTCCCCTACCGTGAGGCATTCCAAGGACACTGCGTAAGCCTTCCATCAACCTGTCGTAAGTTCTCTCTTTTTTTTCTTTAGCTCTTTCCCCACCTCTACCCTTGCAGCTGCGATGCCCGCTTTGATTGGTGTGAGTGGGTGGTATTCTTTCCTTCCTTCTGTGTGAGTGGGGGTTTAAGCTTCTTTGAACCAGTTGCCCCAAATTTATCTCCCCCTCGTCCTAACCAGTTCTCCCCCGGATTGGGGGGGCCTGAGTTTGACCGTGGGTGAACAATCCGGATCAACCCCTTATAGTTGGCTATGCAAATAGGGCTGGGAGGGGATTTCTGGCCCCGACGGCGTTTATCCAGGGCCCACATCGGGTCCGGCTTCGCCTTCCCAGCCCGGGTTCCTTCTTGCATCCCATAAAAATCCTACAACAAGGTTTCCAGAATATACTGGATGCGATAATTATCGCCTATTCTGACTTTTTAGGGAATAGCATAAAGATTTTGATGCTTACTGCACCAAAATATGCAATTCCTGGTAAATACGGAACCTTTTTCTATAGTTAAAGCCTGGCAAGCTTTACCTGCCAAAATTTAACAAAGTGTATGATCTTCGTCTAAACTGGTTATTACTGGTTATTAGTGAATGTGATAAACATCGCATCACTTAAAGACAGACCTTTGCTGAGAGGTTCACAATTTATTGGACCACTTTTAACCACACTCTCAGTAAATACTATTAATGCTGAGTATAGTATTTACCAGGGGGGTATATATTTCATAGTCAAAGTTTTCATGTGAAAAATTAGAGATTAGAAACAGAATTGGTTTTATTTGCACAAAATTGTGTGTGTGCGTGAATTTGAAGCATTGACCCCCTCCCGTCTCCAGACAATTTCCAATTTAGCCAATTCGACCTGCTGAAATTTATCAAGGAAACTTGCAGGATTGCAGTGCTTACCCCAGAACCCTAAAAGGTTAAAACAGTTATATTTTAGTGGTATAATATAGTGCAGACAGAATGGTTGTGTTACATTAACTGATTTGTGCCGAATTAGTCAGTGGTGTAGCCTGTTAGCTGTTTGCAGTATTTTAATTTGTTGTGCATAACTCCATTTATTGAAATACCGTTAGAAACAATGACATATTCTTTCTATGGGCAAAAGTTATTGCATACCTCACAGCAAACACATTAAATACAACCAACAGGTTTTACTGCCAACAAAATCCCACCCTTACACAAATCTGACTACGTCATTAGGGCAATATAGCCCACAATTGTAATTACAGCTGACTAAAAACAGTTTTTTAATTTGACTTTTTATGGTACAGTCATCAGAGGTACATATCAATATATGATTAATAACTGTACATTTATATATTCAAACCTTAGCATTTAATGATAATTCTCGATATTCTCTTAATTGCCATTAGTTCATATCATATAACAATCAAAAATCAATTATATTCAATATCATATAATAACAGAAACAAAAAAGGGG
This sequence comes from Lissotriton vulgaris, assembly GCF_964263255.1. NCBI lineage: Eukaryota > Metazoa > Chordata > Amphibia > Caudata > Salamandridae > Lissotriton > Lissotriton vulgaris. Next base: position 406,355,598 of record NC_141697.1, on the reverse strand, counting down.
CTAGTATACATCATATATTCATATAACTTAGCCATCTATGCTATATGACCCCAAACATGCATGAACCTTTTATAAGTTAAAAGTCAGATCTAGACTTTCTCAAAATAATATAGATCCAAAACTACCTGGGTCCATAAAGCACAGTCTGGTTGCAGGTCACTTTTCCATAAGCGAGCTCTGAGGAGTTGTGCTAATAATATTGCTAAGAAGACAAGAGGGCTGGATACATTCATATTACATAGCATAATTATCAATAATTTATTGTATTTGATATTGATTACTATAATATTAGATGCTCTTAAACATAACATAAGTATTTTCTTCCAATATGATGAACCACCTGCACATGTTGCACACATATGGAGTTTGTTTCCCCCTACTTGCATCTGGGACATCTTCTACCTTGAAGTTTAGCTATTGTAAAATATAAATGAAACATACTCCCATAATGCTGCAACCATAGTTCAGTGATTAAAGTTACTTTCCTTGCAATATTTATTAAGTCTATGACTTGTTCTTGTGTAATCTCAGTACATAGCTATTCTGACCATTTCATTGCCCACTAATCTAGTTGATCTGGTATGGCTTCTAAAATATCTCATAATATCCTGCTACTCCTAATGAGTTCTCATCTACCATGATAGTGTATAGTTTAGGTAGGATCTCGGGTTCGATGCTGTGCCTTTTAGTCATGAGTAGTCCTCTAATTTGAAGACAACAAAAATTCACTTGTGAGACATATTAGACTCTCCCCTAGTTGTTTGAAAGGATTTCATACTATTTTTTATAGTTGGTGGATGAACTAAATATTATCCCAGACTGAATTCTTAGATAAATCTATTTGTCGTTCCAAAAAACATTGGGTGATACAGCCATGTCATGTAGGGGTAGTGGGAACCCCAGTGACCAACAGGTTAGGATTAAAATAGTCACCCAACCCAATATTAATATACCCCCTGAAGCAGCCTCGCTGGTCGCGATACTTGTAAGGGTCCCTCCACTAGTGGCTGGAGAGGCAGAATCAACAGAAGCCCTGATAGCAGTAACTAAAAAATGGTGTGACCTTAATTGTTCTGGCGACACTGAAATGTCTTCTAGTATCATAATGGCCAGGCGGGTCCGGTGTTAGGAAGCTCCCAAAAGGAATTAAAAGGGGACTGTGTTATTGTTCATTTTAATAAACCTCATGTGGCTGTCCGTTTGTTGTGGAATGCCTCAGCTATGAAGAGAGAGGAGGGAAGCATCAGGGCCCTACCACTGGGCTTTTTCTACCCCCCTCCCAGACGTTCAAACATAGATGTAAGATCTCGTCCAGAACAGACATGTAGGAGTTCAGCTCGGGCCTCCTACAGCACCCCAAACCATAACGACATAGAACATCTCTAATAGGTTTTCCCCTTTGTCTCAGTTAGATGAGAATGAATGACTATAGCCCATAGCCACTACCCCTCGACTCCCTATCCCTTATCTATCCAATGCCACTGCAGAGGTGGGTGTTAAATGTAGGCTAATGAGCTGGAACATCGCATGGGTCCGGTCTAAAGGGGATGACTGGAACTGGCTAAAGTTTATTAGAGATTGTGATATCATAGCTCTGCAAGAGACATGGGAAATGGACAGCAATTTTTGGGTTGATGGCTTCAAATCTTATTTGTGGCCTGCCCGCCCAACACTGGCGGGTAGAGCTAAAGGAGGGCTGATGTTCCTTTTTTCTGAAAGATTAAAGGGTTCAGTAATGATGTTAGAGTCACCTTCTCCTAACTGTCTAATAGCCGAATTTACCACCTTGAATCATCCTAAAACACTGGTAATCAATTTTTACAATTCTGGGGAAAGTGAGTATAGCAACGAGCACCTTTTGTATTTGACACGGTTTTTAGAAACACATAAAGTGCAGCAAACCACTTATGTTCATATCATTCTTATGGGTGATTTTAATACTCACTTGTGTAATTCTAATTGTCGAATCAATGACATCCATGGTCCTTCTTATTCGTCGCCACCCCACTTTGAACACACCTCTAAAGGGGATGCTCTTGAAGAACTTCTTTTATGTGCTTAACTTTACGGCAAGGGACAGTGAGACGGTTATTGATTATATTTTTATATCCCCTACACTCTTAGGGCATGTATTTTTTTATAATGCACACGCTCTCCCCTCAGCGATCGTAACCCGGTTATCCTAGAGTTGGATAAAGGCTTCTACTTTTCTGGTGCCTCAGTTAATACGGGGGGGCCTATTGCTGTCATAACCAAAGATCAAGGGAGGATGTTAAAATGGGTGAAAGTAGTCCCTGAACACTTTCTTGCCAGCCTTAGCATGAAGGTTGAAGATGACATCATGAAATGTGCTGATTGTTCTACTCCGGAGGGTTCTATAATTACAGCCTTTGAAGATTTGTAGACAGGTTGCCATAGACTTAACAATCACTTCAAGGTCCAAACCAAAAGAAGGAAAAAGATGGTTTGACGCTAAATGCCCTAGAGCCCATCAAAACGTAGTAAAGGCACTTGAAATTAAACCCAGGGACAAGGCCCTTATAGCTAGACTTAGAAAAGAATATAAATTAATGGTCCAGACCCGTAAAAAATAAATTAAAACAGAGGCATGGGACGCTTTATTGTCTGAGGAAGTCTTAAAGGATAGCTCAAAGTTTTGGACTATTGTTAATAGCCCACTGCTTTCGGGGGAGGAGAATGGTATATTGGAAATTAATATCCCAGAAGATGAGTTGTTGACTCATTTTGAAGGTATTTATGGGAGCAACGAGGTGCTTGAACCTTTTTTGACCCCGACAGCAGTATTTCCTTGCCCCAACTTGTTTTTAACGAGGATGATGTTGAGAGGGTAATAAATGAATCCGCAAGCAGTAAGGCTCCTGGTTCAGACGGAGTCCCTGCCGACCTTTATAAGGGCAATGTTAAACTCTGGGCCAAAATTTTAACTAATGTTTTTAACTCCACAGTTGTCTTTGGGTTCCCTGTTTCATGGTCCCACCCTATTATCATCCCTGTTTTTAAAAAAGGGCAGAGAGGGGATCCTAGGTGCTACAGGCCCATTTCATTAATATACTCTTCTGTTAAAATCTTGGGCAAAGTGATCCTGACTAAGGTGTCTGCGTGGGTCACAGAAGATGATATCCTGTCCAATCTTCAATATGGTTTTAGATCAGGCAGAAGCACCCTGGACCAGTGCCTCAATCTGTATTTATTAACAAATAAGTATACTGTAGCTTCCAAGGGGTCTATCTATTTGGGCTTTATGGATCTATCTACAGCCTTTGGTCTGGTGAACAGATCGAGGTTATGGTCCATTTTGCTTGACTTAGGTATTCACCCTTGTTTGGTATATTTTCTAGCGGATTTGCACTGGGATCTATTTGCGTCCGTCAGGGTGACTCAGGAGGGTAATTGCACAAGACGCTTTAAATCCGGCAGAGGGGTCCGTCAAAGGTGTATCCTGGCCCCTTTACTTTTTACTCTATATATAAATGCATTAGACAAAACCTTAGATAATGCTAGTTTGGAAGTTCTGCGTATAGGGAACAACGCCATTCCGGTTCTCCTATACGCGGACAATGCTGTCCTACTAGCTCGTACCCCGTTAGGTCTTCAGAGACTACTGAACTCCTTTGGGGAGTTTATGAACTCTCTGGATTTGGTAGTTAATATTGCTAAATCGCATGTTATGTCCATGGGACCACACAAGAATAAAGTCAGATCCTTTTATTGCAATGAGGCAGAGGTCACAAGGGTGAAGGTTTTTACATATCTGGGGGTCCTGTTTGATGATAAATGCTCCTGGGCTCCCCAGCATATAGCAAATAAAATTGCTGTAGGAAGATCCTCATCAGCCCTACTCAGTTTTGCACGGCGATTAGGAGGTAATCCCTGTGAGGCCATCCTTTCCATCTATAAGGCAAAATGTCTGGCAATTGCGACATATGGAGCAGCAATTTGGGGGTACAAGCAAGTGGAAGGGGTCCAGAAGGTCGAAAATAAATGTTTTCGCTCACTCTTGTCCATCCCTCAATCGACTCCAACTTTTGCTACCCATCAGGAGCTGGGGTTGGGATATGTGTCTGATTTGGTGAGCGTGGCCCCCTAATTTGTTGGATAAAAACATGGTTGAACCCTGAACTTTCGTTAAACCATTAAACCACCAGATTTTAAAAGATTGTGTCACCTTAGAAAGAGCTAATGATATACAGTGGCTGTCCTATATTAAGGCAATGTTCATGAAACTTGGGCGCCCAGAAATTTTTCAAGCACCTGAAGGAATTGTGAAAGCTGATGACAAGTGGGTTAAAACACACTTCCTGAGTTTAAGGGAGCAGGAACGAGAGGGTAATGATTTAAAAAAAACCTCTGGTTAGGGTTAATAATTATACCACCATCTATAGAGTCATACCTAAGATTAGTTACAAAGCCCTTCCACCGCTGGTTATTGACTAGATTTCGTTTCAACCAGATGCACTTTTTATTGTGGAATTTTCAAGGTTGGAGAAAACCAGAGGATGCAGCACTTTGTAACTGTGACAGCTCCTCAATTCAGGACACTACGCACTTTACATTATTTTGTGATTTTTATACTGACATCAGAAAGAAGTTCGTAACTCCACTTCTGAGAGGCAAGGGCTTTTTACAGGTCAAACCAGCCTTACTGTACCTGAAATTATTGGATAACCCCTGGAATATTTTTAATATTCCAAATTTTCTTGTAGCTGCTGTATGGATTAGGAAATCAAGATGCCCAGTAATGATTGAAATATTAATTTTATTGGATTCTTAAATAATCATGAAATTGTTTTTATTGAAATATTTTCTGCTTTTTTATATTCTTGTCTTACCCTGATCTAGATTATGATATGTGTTTTTATGTGTACTTTAATTAATCAAATAAAGTGGTTTTGACTTGACTTGAAAGTATTTCATACCATTTTGTATAGTTGGTGGATGAACTAAATATTATCCCAGACTGAATTCTTAAATAAATCTATTTGTCGTTCCAAAAAACATTGGGTGATACAGCCATGTCATTTTGGCACTCACAGATATCTAGCTATGTCTTGCCATATTTTATATATGTCCCCAAAACTCTTATATCGCAAATGTTCAGGGTGGTGCTTGGTGTCAGAGAATTGATATATATGTGGAAATTGTAACAAGCGTATTGTCCTGCCTGGTTACTGTCAGGTAAATGCTGTTTTTTAGGTCTAGCATTCGAGTCCTCTTGTTTATACTAGTATATATTTATATGTGTATGTAATTTGTGGGCACTGGACATCATCCCTAGGCCTTGTCTCCTTCCGCTTAGGGTCTTTTTTTCTGTACAACTACCTCTATTTAACTGTCTAAATAGAAAGTGACCAGTAGAGGTCAGTAAAATACCTGAATTGCTTTCTGCTTGTTCAACTGCCTCTATTTAACTGTCGTGATACAAAAAGACCAGTAGAGGTCAGTAAAATACAAGAATTGCATTCTGCTGAGGGACTTTCTTTTTTTAATTTTTCTGGCAACAGCCTCTATTTAACTTTCTTGATAGAAAACGACTAGCAGAGGTCAGTAAAATACCAGAATCGCTTTAGCATTTTCAGTGATATGACCACCGAAGGCCCTTATTTTATATTACAAACAGAGCTTTGGACGATACCATTTCCTGCTGAAAGACATTATTTCTCTCCATGTGTTCCCATCCTGGAGTGTCATTCAGTTTGAGGCTTACTTTCCCTCTATGTTAAAGAACAGTAGATGTTTCAGCACCCAGGCTAATGTGCTGCATAGCTAAATACATATGAGATCCCAAAGGCGAGACCGATTGCATTGCAAATGCTTGTTTTTAATGGTTGGGAAGATATATAGGCAGTGACATGAATAGATACAGTATCTTGGGGAATAATATCATTTTTAACAATATTTTCTCAACCCAGTATTGACATCGGAAGTCCTTTCCATATGTTCAGCATCCGTGGAATTGTACTCACTATCTGGTGAAAGTTAGTGGTATATAACCCATCATATTTATTAGTTAGGTTAATTCCTAAATATCTAGTTCTTGAGCCTGTATAAGTAGGGTTGTTTTCTGGGATGACTACATAGATACTCCTAGCCTTGCTCATATTAAGTTTATATCCTGAAGTTTACCTTAATCATTTGCCATTTTCTGCACACCTGAGAGAGTGCTCTCAGGATTTGAGGTGACAATTAAAATGTCATGAGTATAATCCATCAATTTAATGGTATGTCATGTGAGTCTAACTGCTTCAGTATCTATAATCAAGCTAAGGAAAGGTTCAAAATATAAGGCATAAAGGCAAGGGGAGAGTGTACAGCCTTGGTGTGTACCTCACATACTAGAGATTTCTTTATTATTGTAAATTACTTTTAACCTCCTTACATCAGTTTCTTATTGCATGCCTTCCTCTACAGAAAAAAACTGCTGTGGTGAGCTTGCTGCTGACAACCAGCTGACTCAGCAAGGGAAGCACACGAGGGATAAGCATTGGACTCATCTGACCCTATTGCCAATTAATATAGTTTTTCTGGACTTTCTCAGAACTTTCTGGTTTACATGCCATATCCAATTAAGAGACATAGTTAGCATTCTTCATCCATTCTACAGAAGATGGAGGGTCTAACGACACCCATGCTCTACAGATTTCTCTTCTTGCCAAAAAAAGCTAGATAGAATATCAACATTCGCCACAATGTTGAGCTCTAAGTCTTTACCAAGGATCACTCAAGGCCAGCATACCTTGATCTGTAAAGATCTTACTCACATCCCTCCAAAAAGACGACAACAAAGGACATTCCAAAAACAGGTGTATGTCGTCTGCCGGTGGGGTTTGTACTTAAGGCATCCTGGAGCCTTGTGCACTATTTTAGCCCGCTTGCATGGAGTCCAATAGGCCCTATTCAGACTCAAAAAATGGTTCCTCTTTAATGCTGTAGATTTAACAACTGAATAAAGAGTATTTAAGGATAATTGCAAAAATTCTTTTACGTCTGCCTCTGGCAAATCATCATTCCAGATCAGATGTGGTTCTGACCAATGATTATCTTCCTCTTCAAGAAGCTCCCAATACCACAGTGCTACTTTGTTCTTCACATGAACACTTTCTTTAATGCTGTCCTCCCGCACTTCCAGACTCTCCTCAATCCATGTTGCGAAGACCCCCAAGACCTTAACTGGAGATACTTAAATGTGGACAGTTCTCTGCCCATGAGTACTGAAATTATCTCCCAGCCTACCAGAACCATTCTGTCCCTCAAGTGTCTGCAGTAGTTTAACCCTGCTTGTCTCAAGGGTCTACTTGGTGAGCCTTTTAGACATTCTGGGGTTCCGAGAAAATCCCAGATTTCGGGCGAAGATGAGTAGCAGGGAATATTAAAGGTTCTCCTTAAATGAATCCATATTTCTAGTGCAGCAACTACCATCTTCAGTCTGACTGTTTTAAGTAGTGTGGGTTCCCAAAATTGTACAGGAAGTGACTCCAGCCTAAATCGCACAATATTGTTGCATATAACCACCTATTGGTGAATTATCTGGCTCCTTGGCTAAAATTCAATAGTTTTATATTGAAAGGCATATTAGTATGTGTGGAAGTCAGGTAAAGCCAAGTCCCCTGCTGATAGTTTCCTCCCCAGTTTTTTTCATGAGAACCTAATGCCCTTTGATGCCCAGACATAACTTATAACCTTGCCCTACCTCTGACTGATACACTCTCCTGAAAATGTAAGCAGTATGTTGTTGTACAGGTAGGTTATTTTTGGAAGTATCACCATCTTAACCAGATTAACTTTCCCACAGATCATCAGTGGTAGACTGTCCCATCTCCTTTAGAGCTTCTCTACTTTGCAGCTGACCTTTTTATGACTCACAACAGGGATGTCTTCTGATTTACTATTTAAATTCTCAAGTATCTCATCTGTGTCTTAGAATTTTGAACTTCTCTCTCAGTCATTCATGACATGACCTCTGTTTTGTCTTTGTTAATTCGTACCCTGAGACTGCCAAATTCCTCCGTATACTCTTCTATTTTAGGTAGTGAGTGAGTTAGATTACCAATGTAAAACAGAATATCGTCTGCATATAGGGCCATTATTACCGTGAATCCCAAGACTCGAAACAGAATTATGGTGCTGGTAGACCTAATCCATTGGACAAAATGTTCAATGTACAAATCAAATAATAGCGGTGAGAGGGGGCAACCTAGACCAGTCTCTCTTGCGATAAGGATGCTCTCTGTTAAAACACTGTTAACTAAGACTCTAGGGGATGGTGTTTCATATAAACTTTGATGGTCTTTGATGGTCTTAATCATAGGTTGATTAAACCCAAACGTCTTAAGAACTTTCAGAGATATAACCAATTGGCCAATTGGCCAATTGGCCTCCGGAGGTCCTACTTCGGTCGAGGTTTTGCCCATCGTGTAAAACTTCTTTTAATTTCTCCTCACAGGCTGCCTGGAAGCCTGTTCCACCTCCCCCTGGGTCGCTCATTTCTCAACCCAAGCAGGGCTTTTTAATTAATCCTTGATCAAACATAACATAGACTTCCATGACTTTGTAAGCACTAGACAACCTGACTGGGTCTTTATTACAGAGACCTGGGCCTCCGAGTCCTTTGGTCACGACCTCCTTTTAGCTATTCCAGAAGGTTATGCCTTACAGAGGCTGGATAGAGTACGACGCAGAGGAGGGGGATTGGCCATTCTTTTTAAGTCTGCACTCTCCTGCACTATAAAATCTCTATCGACTCCCTCAGACTCATTTGAGGCCCTATACTTTTGTATTGTGAATGCCCCCTCGAGTTCCTTCACTGGAATTCTTATATACAGACACCCAGGATCTAGAACCAACTTCTGCTCGGAGCTTTTCAGAATTTTAGAACCATACTTTGGCAGATCGCTTTTTACCATCCTAGGTGACATGAATTTTCATCTAGAGGATTTGGCATCTAAGGACACATCCTCCCTAGTCAACTCCTTGGAAGCATGTGACTTTGTCCAAAGAGTGATTCATCCAACCCACAAGGCTGGCCACATCCTTGATGGGATATTTTCTAATGATCCCAGATTAATCGTCGGCGTTCCTCTGCCGATAGTCTGGTCTGATCATTTAGCCATTCCACTGTCCTTGGACATGCCCCGTTCTGAGGCCAAGGTGGGGAATATCAAGAAATGCCTCAAAAGAAGCTTTAAGAATTTTACGAACGAGGCCTTGGCCCCCTTTATTCGTAGCACGAATATCACATCCCAGCGGATGGTAGATGAGAGGGCTCTAGAACTTGCTGACTCTATCACCAAAGCAGTCGATGAGTTAGCGCCCGCCTCACTCAAACATGTGGCACGACATAAGCCGACAGCCCCCTGGTTCACGGAAGAATTGAGACTCCTCAGGCAAAAATGCAGAAGGAAGGAGCGACGTTGGCGCAAGTCTTGGGATCCCAGAGATCGAGAAGTCTACAAGGACCTGTTACGAGTTTACAAAAATAGGGTCATCAAGGAGAAACAGGATTATTTTACCAACTTAACCTGTTCTCTCACATCCTCTAAATAACTTTTTAAGATCGTGGACTCCTTATGCACACTCCAGGTACCCGACCCTGTGGTTGCTTCACAGGAGCTATGTAATAACATCTCTGATTTCTTCTATAAAAAAATAAACGACATCTATGTGGCTCTTCAATCACAGAGGAACACTCTCAGTGAGGAAGACGTCTCTCGAATTAAACAGCTGGAATTCTGGGATGCGGTTTCTCCCCAAGTCTTGAACCAATTTCCTTTGCTCTCATCGGAGGGTCTCAACCTCCTATTAGACAAAACGAAATCTGCTTCTCCTATGGACCCGGTTCCTTTGAGAATACTAAGGACTGTAGGGACATTATTCTTCCTCCATTGTTGGAAATTATGAATGGAGCACTGGAGCAAGGTATCTTTCCGGTGGTATGGAAGAGGGCCATTGTAAAACCCCTCCTTAAAAAGCCCACCCTTGACCCTGGTCTATTGAAGAACTTTAGGCCTATATCCCTTTTGCCGGCCCCTGCCAAGATGTTGGAGGCCCATCTGAATTACCATCTTTCCAACTTTCTGGATGCTTCAGGATTCTTGGATGGGTCCCAACATGGCTTTAGAAAGCTACATAGCACAGAGTCTGCATTGACGAAGGTCGCAGATAACATCCGTCGGAAAGTCGATCTGGGACAGACTACCGTGCTAGTTCTGCTGGATCTTACAGCAGCATTTGATACCCTGTCTCCCTGTACTTTAACATCTAGGTTAAGGGAGGCAGGGGTAGCAGGACCGGCCCTGAGTCTCCTGAACTCCTTTTTACATCAGCGAGAGCAGCGAGTGATGCTTGGGGATCACCTCTCCCCTGTTAAGTCGTTGCAATGTGGGGTGCCACAGGGGTCGGCTTTGAGTCCGACCCTGTTCAATAGCTACGTGGCCCCCCTTGCAAGACTTGTAAGATCTCAGGGGATGGAGGTAGTGTCGTATGCCGACGACACGCAGATTATGGTGTCCCTGACCCACTCCGTGAAGGTCACCGCGTCCAACTTTAAGTCCTGTATGCAACTTGTTGCCGACTGGATGATTCTTAACTCATTAAAGTTGAACGGCGACAAAACGGAGGTCCTGGTCTTCGGCAAAGACCAGGACATGTGGTCAGGTGAGTGGTGGCCCTCATCTTTAGGCATCTGCCCCACACCCACACAATCTGCTAGGAACCTAGGCGTCATTTTTGACACCCGGCTCTCCATGGAACTGCAGGTGAATAGGACAGTGGCCACCTGTTGGGGTGTCATCAGGATTCTGAAAAGAATTGCGTACTATCTTTCCCCACAGGCACGAAAACAGGTTGTGATCGCCCTCATTGGCTCAAGGCTTGATTACTGCAATTCACTCTATGCCGGGGCCAACAAGGGCCTTCTTCAACGCCTGCAGGTGGTGCAAAATGCCGCGGCGCGCTTCGTTCTGCCGTGGATGTCCTCTGCGACCTCGGCAAGGAAGAATCTCCATTGGCTGCCTATTTCTTTCAGAGTCTCTTTTAAACTTCTTTGTCTCACTTATAGCGCCCTGAGGGCTGGCCCGACTGATGCCTTGGGTTCTTTGCTCTCTAGGTATGTTCCAATCAGATGTCTTCGCTCGCTAGAGCTTAATCAACTGGTAGTCCCACGCGCTAGGATGGCAAGATGGGGGAGCAAGGCCTTCTCCATCCTTGCACCTCAACTTTGGAACACTCTTCCCTTGGAGATCAAACTACAGCCCTCACTTGATCTTTTCAAGAAAGCTCTGAAAACTTGGTGTTTTACCAAAGCCTATCAGTGAGCTCGTGTCTCTGTTTGCCCGCAGCTAATTTTTGAGTTAGGCGCCTTGACGCCCATTGGGCATAGTAGCGCGTAGACAAATCTTATTTCATTCATTCAATTCACCCTATTAAATGCCTTAGCGGTATCTAAGGCTATCACTGTCAAAGAAATGTTAAAAGTCTCTGCTAGATGTTTGGCTCCAATGAGGAGATAGGTTTGTTCATTTAATTGTAGTCTTGGTATGAAGCCACTATGTTCAGAATGAACAATAATTCTGATTACTCCTGGTACTCTATTGATTAATATGCCAAAAAGATTGTACATTCAGAATTTAGTAACAATACTGGTCTGTAGGAATTTGATCTGGTTGGGTCTTTATTCAGCTTCAATATTATCACATTGGAAACTTCATACCACGAGGGCGAACTCTTCTCTAGTCTCACCAAAATTGAATTAAACAATGTTCAATCAGAAAAATGAATCAGAGGCTCCAGCATCTTCCTATAGAGTTCTACAGTAAGCCTGCCGGGTCCTTAAGCTTTACCCTTCTTTAAACTTATGACCTGCCTTCATATTCCTTCCTAAGTGATTTCAGCATCCAGAGCTTTAATTTGCGACCTCGGTAACACTGGAGTCTTTATCTAGCAACCATTTTTTATATCTTCTATATGAAGATAGATGTTTTCTTTTTAAAATGATCCTATGTGCTTCAAGATTTCCTGTTTTACTCCTCTTGTGGAGTTTAAGACCGTTCCTGTGTCAGCGTCGACTAGCATATGTGTAATATTTCTGGTTCTGTCCGTCTCAGGCTTCCAGGTCAACAAAGCACTGCAATGTACTCCAAATACATAATGCTGTATATTGCTGACTCTCCACCTGTCCTGTGCCTTCCTTGTTAACCTCCCCTCATATTCCGCTTTCATTGGCTCAAATTCTGAATGCAAAATTGCTATTTTAGAAGACACAACAATTGAACAACCTTGAATTTCTATCTCTTTCTTTTGAATGTTAACCCTCAAAATCTCATCCTTCTATTGTAACCCTGACCTGCGTCTACTTGAGAGTTCACTTATGATTTCCCTAAGGTAGGCCTTGTACTCATCCCAGATAATGGGATTACTAGCTATGCCCTTATATTGATCAAATAACTCCATGGTCTTATCTGCTATTTCTGTACAAAAGCTCTCTTTACGTAGTAGGACCCTATTCAAAGTCCATCAGCTCACATTCATCCTGACTTCAAAATTCAGGCTTAAAGTTATTGTCGAGGGGTCCGACAACAAGGCTGGAAGGTGGGCAACTGACTCTACCATATCATTCATGGCTTCATAAAGAAGGAAGTAGTCAATTTTAGAATGATGCCTGCATTTCTTACTGTAGAAGGTAAAATCGTATGTGCCAAGCTTCCTGCACCAAATGTCTACAGTTGTAGCTCCCTCATGATTTCCCTTAACTTTCGAACCCATTTTAGGGGAATAAATATATTTGGATTTTGATGTTCTATCCACCTCTTTGTTCAGGACTATGTTAAAATCCCCTTCCACTACTATGGGCATAGGAGCATCCAGCAAATGATGAACAAGAATATCCAAACATGTGGGTTCATTGCAGGTGTGACCGTAATACACTGCAATGTAAGTTACCAATCTGTAATGTAAATGCAAGCCACCCTCCTTATAGTCAGATTTGTAGTTTAGGAGCTTGATTCCTGAGTGCTTTTCTGTAATTATAGTCACTCCTCTTGTGCTGCCCAGATGCTCCAAACACACCACATCTTTTACCCAACCTACTTTGCTAAGGAGAGTCCTACAATCCACTCTCGCCAAGTGGGTGATCTGCAACATTATAACCAGGGCCCGCTGCTTTTTAAGTGTTCTACCACTAAGTTCTGTTTTTCCTAGATCTCAGCCCATTCACATTCCAGTTGATGATTGTGATCTTAAAACACCCATTCTCAAATTTTAGCTTCTCACCACCATATTCCACCATATATTGGGCCTGACAGCTAACCCCTTCCAAATGTTACAGCACTGCCAGATATTCTTGATATGTGACCTGGGGATTTATTTGTTCCCAGTATTTCCTTATATGGGCCCTGCCCAGTAGTGCCCTGTCCTCACATCCTTCCTTAGCAACTCTCCCCTCAATACTCTGCCTCATAGCCTCCATTTGAGAGCCTATGCAGGGAATGATTGCAGCTCATTGCACATCAAAATATAAGTATAAATGTTGTAGTCCTATGCCTCAACCATCCTAATCCTTATATGTTATCTGTAAAAAAAATACTCCTAATGGTCTGCTTTCATTTTCTCAATTAGTTTATCTACTTCCGCTACATCTCTGAAATTAAACATTTTGTTCTTCCACATAATCCTTAACAGTACAAAAATTTCTCTAACCCTTCCATTGTGCTTCCAGTTCCCCCTTTCATCAATATCTGACTTTACTTGGTACGAAAGCCTTTCATATCTCAAGGTTTTATCTCTCAAAGCCCAAGTTAGAATTAGCTCTATCACTGTATAAATTAGGAAGTTGACAGGAATCCTACTTGGGGATTTCCGATTTGCGCTCTGCTTAAAAGGGTACCTATGGACTCTTTCAATTTTCAAGTCCAAATTGATATGCGGTCTATTCTGTAAGATTCTTCCCTTTAAGAGTTTAATCACAAATCCTTTCAATCCCCAGCCTCTGATCCTTCTGGGATATTCAATAATCATAGACTGTTGCGCCTTGAATGATTTTCTAATCTTTCCACATTTTCCATTAACAATTTTTTTCTTGTTTCAGTTCACCATGTATTTCATTGCAGGCTGAGGCTGGCTTTTTCAATGTTCTCCTCCAAGGCATGTGCCATCAAACTTTCTCTCTAATGTACAGCATGACACCTGTATTTCTTACTGATTGTTTACTGATGTCTCAAATCTTTTCATGACTTCGGATCTGTCGCCCAGGAGAATGCCTTCCAAGGAAGCATGTGGGTTATCCATTTTGTCCAGCCTGTGTGCCCTCTATAGCCTATTCAGAAACATCTCACCCCTCTGGAGCACTGTACTTTCCAATGTAGGGTTCAATGATCTAGAGGAGGTCTCCCCTGTGTTGTCTGCTAACAAGAGTGTCTAAAAGCTGTTAACTAGGGATATGGATATTCCTGCTAAACAAACCAGTTTTGTATCCACACTGTCTCTCTGATTCTGTTTAGACAACCCTATCCAATCTTTGATCAACATTCCTGACTGATCATCCTTTCTAATCTGTTCCATGAGTCTAAAAAGGGAATTGAGTGAGTAGGTTGGCTTTTGAAATACCCCAACAGTTTTCCTGCCCCAGGGTTTGTTGAATGTCTTTCTATGATTAGGTGCATGCTTTTTCACAGGTATGGTTCTATTGAATACAGTGTCCTTGTTGATTTTCCTTAGAGGGGACACCTTTATAAGCCTGCTTTCTTACCAGCCCTGACAACAGCAAATACATATTTCTCGCCAAACCTCTGCTTGGGATAGTAGATTTATCTGTCAGACAATCAGAGGAGGTAGTCTAAACATAAATTGGTTAAGCATAGATGAACCCCTGCTCCCATACTTGCACCACTCTTGTAGTCTCCCCTGTAGTCCGCTTCAACTGCTCCATCAGTTTAAACCTTCTGTCCCCTTTTTTTCCACTCGCTTCTTTATTTAGTTTCAGGCTACCAGCAAATTCCTGCGGGCCTATGAGACCAGTGGTGCCTGATGTTCATCTTACATTTGTGGCTCCGAGTTCCTCTGTGGAGGTCCCAGACCAACTGCCAGAACAACAGATCACAAACCAAGATGTTCTGCATGCCCCCAGGCCTCATCTTGCCCAGTGTTGACTCTGCTTACACTCTCTCAGATGCCAATGTGAGCAACAGCGTCCGGTGTGTCACAATTAGGCAAACGCTACGCACCAGCAGAATCAGGAAGGTAAACCCACAGACCAGAAGATCCAGGTGACCTCAACGAACGGTAGATAGTCTGGGTCGTATTCCATTCAGGGAACAAGGGTGGGACTATCAGGAGGGTAGGAGGGTGGACTACTCTAAAAAGCAATCATTCTCAAACCTTGGGCTCTAGCAACAGGGTGTCAGCCACCCACGATTTTCCTCCCCCATCACACGCAATAGAGATTTGTTTGACACTGTGACACATATAATACATATTAAGACTTCAGGATGTTGCTGAATTGCTTTAATTACCTTAATAAATTGTAACAGAATCCATATCTGTAGCATGACTCCCTAAAGTTGTTGTAAAGCTTTATTCGAGTTTTACACTCATAAAAGCACAACATACATATATATAAAAACATCACATTTAGTCAAGACATTTCATCCAATACATAATCACTCCACCCTATCAGGCCTTCTCCACTTCTAAACCTATAAGGGTGGGAGATGTTGTAGCATTCGGCTCAGTCAATCAGGGCTGCGGCTGCATTAGTATGTACAGTTGTGTCTCTCCCAGAGACAAAACCATATTGTGAAGGAGATATCAGTTTGTTAATTTTGCCATTTAGTCTAGCAACTATAATTCTAGCATATATTTTATTATCTGTACAGAAAAGTGAATTAGGACAATATGAACCTAACAACTATGTTACTTTATTTGGTTTACAAAATGATATTTGTTGGAATGTGGGTCATTGGGAGGGGGTAAGTATGCACTTACCACTAGTAATAAGGCCACCAACACAGTATATGATCCAGTCATGGTCTTAGTAAATTACCCCCTCGCTCAACCCTTGGAGCTAGCAATGAGTCAGGCCTAACTTTGGAGACAGGAATGTAAAGCATTTAAATACACCAACACATCAAACAAGTAAGATACAACACACAATAAAAATCCAACACCAATTTATAAAAAGAGGAAATATTTTTATGAACAAGCAGACACCAAAACAACAAAAATCCAATGTAGGGAAATGGATTAATCTATTTTCAAAGATTTACCACTTTATAGTGCTTGAAAACATATGGGCATATTTACACGCCCCTATCCCCAACACAACATCACTATTTCTGACTTTGCCTTATAAACAAGGCAGCGTTAAGCCACTTAACGGGGCGTAAAGCCACCTTGTGAATAAGGCACCCTTTCGTGCTATACTTAGCATGAAAGGGGTGGGCAATGGGTGTTATGGTTCCACTGCAACACCCATTCATTTTGATGCTTCCCCATATTTACAAGGGCAGTGTAAATATGGGGCACTGCCAAAATTAAGACAAGGGAAAAACTGGTCTTAAACAGGTTTAACGAGGAGAAACGTTTTATTTGTCCTTGTTTTTGCTGTTTCTATGTGTGCTGCATTAAGTTGAACACACAGAAGTTTCAAAATGCCATTTCAGATTGTTTATGTGCAGGAAGTGACACCTTCCTGAACATAAACAATCTTCCCCTACAATGCAGACACTAAGGTGGAAGGGTGTCTGCGCTGGTGCTAAGCAGCTAAAATGAGAGTCAGCTCATGTGGAAATGTAGGGCTGCACCGTATCCTTGTAAATATGGTGCAGCCAAGGTGGCTAATGACGCGCTCTCCCACTTCCTCATAAATATAGCCCATAGCACCACTCTGGGACATCTGGTTGCACTTGAGTGGGATGAATACAAAGTTTGAGGCTGACGGCGATAGAGCCCTGGTCGGATACACTAAGTGGGAGGCCCCGGTCAAAATTTTACCTTCACACTTAAAACATTTTCTGGAGCTTTTTCTTCTGATGTCGCTTGACCCTCCATAGAAGGCTGGATTTGGGGAGGGTTTGTCTGCAGGTATTTCTGTGAGGCCCAGGTCAAATCCTGGAAGTCTTGAGCTTGGGAGTCTTCAGCATGATAAACCTGAAATCCTGGCCAAGTCCCAGTTGAAGGTAGTCGGCTTGACTCTTGAGGTCAGGTTGGACACCTCATGGATCTTTTTCACAAAAGTTCTTCAAAGTTCTTCAAATTTCAAGAGTGCTTCCTGAATGTTTCCTTGTAGGTTCAAAGTATCGAAATCTCCAATCCAAATGTCTGGAATCTCCTAGATGGTCTCTGAAAATGTATTGACTACAATCCCTACAATGCACCTGGCCAAATCCTTAAAAGTTTACTGGACATACTACGGGATGGGGACTCTTGAAGGAGATGATGCAGATGGGCTCGGTAGCTTGCAGGGAGCCTACTGCTAAATCCTTCTTGAAGCAAGACCCAGTCCGCTGGGCTCTAGTACCAGATTATGCTGCAGGCACAGTCATTCATAGTGCATGCCTTTGGGTGCAGATCCATATTCCAGCAGGGCAGTCTTTCTTTTCCTTGTAGTTTCAGAGAGCAGATATGAGACACTATGGAGCTCCAATGTATGTTTTCAGTGTTCTGTGGCAGCAAGCAGAAGGGCACCTCTATCCAATGAGATGCTGGGTGCCGTACAAAACCGTGGCAACTTCCTCCAAAGTGTGGCATCTTCTTGTCCCACAAAGCCCTGCACTTTAAAAATGCAACATGGATGAATTCTCTCCAGAGGAGTAAGAGCTAGCCAAACAAACCAATAGTGTGCTAATTTCCATTAGTGCTCCTCCCCATGACCTGTCCTAAACCTTCCATCTGGCTGGGGCACAGAATGTGGTGGTAGATACACCTGCCATTCCTTATAGATGTGCTCTCTCTTTGAGATCAGTTTGATTTGCCCACCCCCCTCTGCCAGACCCACCCTTCTTAGTTTCAGAGACCTTTCCAGTTCCAATTGTAGGTGGCTATGTCTCCTAATTTATTGGATGCTTCCTGATTTTATTTTAATGATTGAGCAAAATTTTACTATTTCTTTCCATGTTATTCTTATCTTAGACTCAGCTGATATTAGTATTAATGGGACATATTGTTCTTCTAGGTCAGCAAGTTTGGGCGTAAAAGAATCTTTCTTCAATACCATTAACCGCTTTTTGCGTATAGATATTTGCCAAAGGTTTACATCTGGTTAGTAACTAACCCACTAGATAGTTCTAGATCCAAATAATTTGGGGCATGATCTGATACACATGTTGGTTGAAATAAGACCCTGGATTAATGTGCTATTTTCTACTTGTTAAAAAGTAATCAATCCTATAGTAATGTTGGTAAACAGATGAGTAAAATGGATAAGTGTGATTACCTCCATGGATGTGTCAGCTCATACTTACCCACTAATAAGACAATTTCGCCATACGTAGGAGCCCATTAATATATGTGGTGTCAAGTACGAGGGACTGTACACAGTTACAGTATCCTGCCATTATGAAGTCCATCTGTCTTATTTAGTAACACTGTATGTATTTTGATAAGAGGGGTGGAATCCTCCTGATAAACTCCATATACAGAATATATTTGGAGTATTGCATCTCCTGCGTCAAAGGTAACTAAAACACATCTTCCACCTTGGTCATTTATTTGGTCCAAAATCTGAAAACGCATCTTGAAGAAAAAAACAATTCCTTTAATGGGTGCATTAACTGAACTAGCATACATAACTTTGGCACGCATACATTTATATATTAACATGACCCTCTTCTCCTTGATTTTCGAGTCAAGCCCTTTCATTTTAACCCTTATATGATGTACATCCATTTAGATAGTACATTTCTGCATAACATGAAATCGGTAACTTTGTTAGCGGTTACTTTTTTTGATACTTTTGATATATTTTCTAAGACAATGCTTATTTTGTGTAATTACACAATTGTTGCTCATTCAAACATTACCTGTATGAAAATGCATCTTTTTGCATGATCTTCTCTTTATATTTTGGTCTGATGCTGCTGGTTTTTACTCTCCGCACTGGAATTCTGCTAACCAGTGCACGTGCTCTGACCCCTGCAACAGATTAAAACTGCATGCACTCCTAATTGACAGATTTAACTTACCAATAAGTCCCTAGTTTATGGTATGGAGTATACCCCGGGTCTGTAAGTTAAATGTCACCAGTGGGCTGCAGCACTGCTAAAGCGACAACACAAAACCTGGCTGCAGGCCTGCCACCAGTAACCTGGCTGTGCAGGTTTAAACTGGACCTGTCAAATGACCCCTTTTGAAAGGCCTAAACCCTCCTTTAAATATTAATGCCACCTCTAAGTATGCCTTAATTACCAGTAATGCATTACAAGGTATTTAAAAGTAGTACAAGTAAACATTTATTCTAAAACATGTCCTTACGGGAACAGGGCTCCAAAAGATTTCTTTCACTGGTGCAAAGCTAGATGTTCCATAGGAAAGCATTTGGAGTTAAAAATAAAGTTAAATAATGTCATCTTCACCTAGAAACCAAATAAAACATTAATTCTTGGGCTTTTTAAAATATTTTTTACAAATCCAAATCACTCGTAAAGTCAGATTTGTACTACATATTGTTTGCCTACATCTGCTGGAAGCCCATTTGCATGAACTTCCAAATATTACCTGAGTATGAATAGCCCCTTGATGAGGTGTGATCTGGCTCCCAGAGCTGAGAAAAAGGCCTTGGGTGTAGTGAGGTGTTCTGTTCCTCTGTCAGGATGACCATCTAAGCAGTGCCCAGAAACATGATTATCCTCAAAGAGGTCTATCCTGTTACAGGCATATGTAACCAACACATAAGACCGCCCCTTCTCATGTTCTTCTTGCCAGCCAGGCACAAATCCTAGTGAGAGATGTGCTGCCCCAGCCCCGATTTGAATGACCTCAGAGGAAGGGTTGCTCATATCCCAGACCACACCTATAGGGTGGGCAAAGAAAGACAAAGGAACTTTACACAAAGTAGGAAAGGCTCTACCACTGTGGAATTGCTTGTACTTGGGTACATCGGAACTAACTGCTGTAAATGTGGGTAGGGCTACTCTGGTTACTCTTTGCCTATTGGTTAGGGATAGGCTGTGAGTCACCCCGACCCACGCACGTAACCTAGGCTTCATCCTAGACTCCTCCCTCTCGATGACCAGACAAGTAAACGCCGTCTCATCCTTTTGCTTCAACGTACTTCGTATGCTCAAAAAAATCTTTCGCTGGATCCCCACCGAAACAAGAAAGACTGTCACCCATGCACTGGTCACAAGCCGATCGGACTATGGAAACACCCTCTACGCCGGAACCACAGCCAAATTACAGAAAAAACTCCAACGCATCCAAAACGCATCAGCCAGACTCATCTTGGACATTCGGCGTTAAGCTCACATTACCGGCCACCTGAAAGACCTCCACTGGCTTCCCGTCAACAAGAGAATTATGTTTCGTCTCCTCACCCACGCACACAAGGCCCTCTACAAACTAGGACCCGAATGCCTCAACACACGACTGTCCTTCTACACTCCTACCCGCCAACTAAGATCCTCCAATCAAGCCCTCGCCGCAGTTCTGCGCATCCATAGATCCCCACCCACCTTCGCCTTACCCAGAACCACATCTCCTTCGGAAAAGAACTTAAAACCTGGCTATTCGATAAATAATGCACCCCCTCCCCCAAGCGCCTTGAGACCCTCTGGGTGAGTAGTGCGCTATACAAATCCCTGAACTTGAACTTGAACTTGAACAGTCTAGTACCAGGCATGCATGTGGCACCCCTGGCATGCACTTCAGAAGAGTACTGGACTAGTGAAGAACAGCAGAACAACTGCATCCACTGTTGAAACCTGTGAGGAGAACCCCCATAGGGCTTGTCCTCCTCCTACTTGTACCCATGACAAAGAGTGGACTCAAGGGGTCAGTTGGCTGATCTCCATTTAAGCTAAGGGTACACACAACCTGCAAGAAGCCAACTTTTACCGAAGAACACAGATGACCTGCTCCAACTAGACCTGCCATTGGCCCTGCTTGTGGCTTGTGTTAGAGTAAGTCCTGACCCACAAGTCATGTCCCTGAGGTCCTAGAACCCTTGGTTTGTGTTAGAGTGTATGCCTCCAGCACAAACATAAAAGCTGGGACCTAGAAACCTTTGCTAAATTCCTGTATTGGGAACCATTGTGGGACTGGGACCAGCTTGTCAGCCAATTTACTACTGGTTCACTGTCAGTGGGCCGGACTTTGCTACAGCTCCAGCTACATTCTTCTCTGCAGTGGTAAATCTGTTTCAGAGGAACAGACTCTGACAGACATCTGAGAGCGCAGCCATGTTCTGCTGACAGAAGATGACTTTCAGTAAAGATTCTAAGTCCAAAGTAAGAAATCTTCACTAAGCCTGATACCAATCAACATTTGAACAATGTGGATGGTTTCCTGGGTGCTTACTCTTGACTTATCCTGCTCTCTGGTTCTCTTGTCTCTGTTATTGGTTTTACTGAGGCTTCGTCCTTCATCAATCTGTCATCAACAATCCTGTCTTCGAATCCAGCCTGTAGCCCTATCCCACTGAGGACTCTAGCTTCTTTAAAATTTACAGTGTGAAGGAAACTTTCTGACTGGGTCGAATCCAACCTATTTATCTGACCTTCACTCCATCATTGTCTGCCTTAAAACATACCTTTCTCCACGTGTAGTGCAACCAGTTGCTTGTGTTTGGCAATTGGTGCTTTTTGTTACTATTTTGATCTAATACTTTAAAAATTCATATCTATGGTTGGACAAAACATAACTGCTATATTATTGCAGGCATGTTCAGAGGGGTCTTGCTGATGTCACCTTACACATTTTTTACAAACATGAATATAATTTTACATTTTGGGCATTTCAGGCGTGTGTTGTAGAAAAAAACTTTTTTGAAGTTGCAAAGGTTTCATAACCTCAAGCCCACAAGGCACTTTCGAAGATAGTAATACTCACCAGGCTCAAGTCACTACCCGCACCTTAACTCCCCCTGCCAGTAGCCTCTTGCTTAGCTGTTGGCGAAAAGTTGAGTCATTTTCACATAGTCTTACAGCAGACAGTGGTTAGTGGGAGGTGGTTACATAAGGTTCTACCCTACAAATAACAAGAGGCTCTGTGCATGACACTAATTAATGATGAAAAGTCCAGACATGTAACAAAGTTTTAAATCTCTTTATTCTTTAAATCCTAATAACATATTATCTCTTGATGCTCATTCAACTCATTATTCTGTTATGTCTTATTTAATTCAAAGTCATTTTGCTACTCAGAGATATTTTTGTAATGTTCCCATCAGAGCAAGATCACAAACTTTTTGGGGGGAACAAACCACATTTTCCAACACCACCTTAACTGTTCATGTCTTGGATAGAGCCACAGGGTCTGGTGCATACTTCCATGATTATCCTTTATTAACAATGGTTACTGCAAGTAGACATAATTGGTACAAGGACATTTTGAACTTACCCTATGAGGAGTACTACAGTTTAAACCTTTTTGATAAGGAGTAAGATTGGAGGGAATTCTTGCAAAGGCGATTGGTTAAGAGTGTGTACATTAGGAATATTTTATTTCAAGGGAAACCAAGCTTTAAACTTCCATACTGGGAGACTTCAGTCTGTCCATAAAAGATGGATTCTCCTAGTGAAGAGAAAAGTCATATTTCCATAAAAGACAGAGAGTTAAGTATTATGCCTCCTTTTTTAATATAAGGTTCTATTTGGCATGTGTATGTTATTACTTATAGCAAATGATTGCAATCTTCTGAGTTCAATATTCAACATAGAAAAGAACTAGTGGTCCACATATGAGAAGCAATACCACAATTGAAAATATTGGAGGGCATTCCACAATTATTATAGTTTACAAAATAATGACTGTAATTACATGGGGACAAATCATAAGTGCCAGTGTCTGCCTTTTCATTTTGCAAAAGTGATCATATTATCCTTCTCTTAATCATAATTTTTAACTATACATAGGAAATGCAATCATTGTTTGGGCTGGACAAGTTTCCACCTTAAAGGATAAGTCAACAACCTGCTAGATATCCCCCAAATTAAGTCAGATCTCATTCCTTGTAATGTGATACAAAGCTGTCAGTCTTAAATCAAAGACAATGTGTAAAGTATTTAGCAGTGCATACATTGTAATAGCATTATAAAAAACACAGTAAAATTTCACAAACAGTTTTAGAGTAAAGAGAAAAATGAACATTTGCAAATAAAATAAGAAAGAAACAATGCAAATCCAATACAGGAGTAGAGATACAATTTTTTCAATATTTAAGTGAAAATAGCACTAAAACGCCAATGATAGTCTATGGAAGCAGTAGACCAGGACCTAGGAACCATTTGAGGCTGACCACGATGGAGTCCTAGTCAGACACGCATTTGGATAGGTCTCTGTGAAAGTCTGAAAGTCAAATATTTTTAGAAGGATTCTAAGTCTCAAAGCAGGAAGGGACACTTTTTGAGCAGAAAAAAACATTTTGGAGCGGGTTGCTACTGAAATTCTAGCCACACCAAAAAGGCTGGATACTTGAAGAAATTGATCTGAAAGTTTCCACAGAAAAATTATTGATTCGCATTGCAGAATTGGACTTAGTTGTTTCTTTGGAGGTACTAAAAGCCTTGACCAGACTGAAGGTGAAATTCAATCTGATGGTGTGAACTCCCACAGGTCCCCCTGAAGCTCCAGAGGAAAAGTTTTTAAAAGTTTCTTTTTTTTCTGGTGTTCAAAACACACAACAGAAGAACACTTCAAATCCCCCAAAACTCTCAGTGTGTCAGGCAGAGGGCAACAGGAAAGTCCAGTCCAGGTCCACTTGCTACTAGTCAGGAAGGCATTTCCAGAAAAAGACTTCCAGGGGCAGATAGGTATTTCCTATCTGCTGAAAACCGAGAGACTTTCTCCGGTTCCCAGGTGAAGTAAAGAATCCCAGATTGTGAGGTACTATTGGCCTCAGTTTATTGAGAGTGGAGTACAGAACCACCTCTAGGTGCTACACAAGTTGTGTAATACAATCTTCTTTTTTATTGGTCCTGAAGAAAGCCCCATAGACCCGGTTGGGCACAGTGGGGATGAAACATGTTGACCTAATCTGTTTATGTATAGAGGATCCAATAACTAGATCCATATCTGCACATTGAATTTTTTTTAGATTTCTACAATCACCTTCTTATAACATTTTTTAAGATGATTCAAAGAATTTTAATTCACCAATTTTTGAGCACTTCATTTTTCTGAATACTACTATGTATCAAAGTGGTTACCTCCGGGTGGAGGTTAGCATACAACAAAAAAAACCTATGATGATGCACTAACGCAACGTAAATGGCGGAGAATCAAGATATACTGCCCTGCTATCTACGTGCATGTATGAGGGTTTTTTATGAGGGTCAACCAGTACCATAAAAAAAACCTGGCTTCGTAGTTTCGTGTTTTCCACAGCTGCCCTCATCCTTCTTGACCTCTCCGCAGCCTTCGACACAGTCTGTCATAGCACCCTTATACAACGCCTCAGCAACGTCGGGATACAAGGAAAAGCACTGGACTGGATCATCTCGTTCCTCGCCGGAAGAACCCAGAGAGTCCGCCTCCCCCCTTTCACCTCAGAAGCAACCGAAGTCATCTGTGGCATACCACAAGGAACATCACTCAGTCGCACCCTCTTCAACGTATACATGAGTCCCCTCGCATCCATCGCGCGCCAACACAACCTCAACATCATCTCCTACACAGACGAAACCCAACTGATCCTCTCCCTCACCAAAGACCCAAACACCGCCAAAATCAACCTACACAAAGGGGTGAAAGAAGTAGCCGAGTGGATGAAGAACAGCTGTCTAAAACTGAACTCGGACAAAACTGAAGTCCTCATCCTAGGACCATCCCCCTCCGCCTGGGACGACTCATGGTGGACACCGGCCCTGGGAAACGCACCCATACCAACGGACTACGCACGTAACCTGGGCTTCATCCTGGACTCCTCCCTCTCGATGACCAGACAAGCCAACGCCGTCTCATCATCATGCTTCAACATCCTACGCATGCTCAAAAAAATCTTCTGTTAGATCCCCACCGAAACAAGAATGACGGTCACCCATGCACTGGTCACAAGCTGACTGGACTACGGAAACACCCTTTACGCCGGAACCACAGCCAAAATACAGAAAAAACTCCAACGTATCCAAAACGCATCAGCCAGACTCATCCTAGACATCCCCCGACAAGCTCACATTTCCGGTCACCTGAAAGACCTCCACTGGCTCCCCGTCAACAAGAGAATAACGTTCCGCCTCCTCACCCACGCACACAAAGCCCTCTATGATCTAGGACCCGAATACCTTAACACTCGCCTGTCCTTTTACACCCCCACCCGCCAACTACGATCGTCCAATCAAGCCCTCGCCACTATTCCCCACATCCAAAGATCCATCATGGGGGAAGGTCCTTCTCCTACTTAGCGGCCAAGACCTGGAATTCTCTCCCCGCCCACCTCCGCCTTACACAGAATCACCTCTCCTTCAGAAAACAACTAAAAACTTGGTTATTCGATAAGTAAAGTACCTCCCCTCCCTCAAGCGCCTTGAGACCATCTGGGTGAGTAGAGCGCTATACAAATTTTAAACTTGAACTTGAACTTACCTCCCCCCACTTTGAAAACGAATTTCCAGAAAAAGACCACTGGCAGCTTGTTGTGTCCCTGTCTCCACTCAGTGGGACCGCCAACTGACCCTTGGAGTCTGCTTTTTTTCCTGGGTATAAGAGGAAATAGTTCTGGTTTTCCAGAGCTCCTCTAACGTCACAGACAGCATGTCCTGTCCTCTTCTTATTTTCAACAGGTCTAGAAAGTCTTCTGAGTAGGGGAATGCCTCATAAATGCCTGGCTTCAGCTCGCTGTGGGAGGGGACTCCTGGGAACTCCCTAACTTAACTTCACTTCGCACTCCTTCCGGTCCTGAAGAAAGCCCACTGATCCGCTGATCCACAGGGACAGTTAAGGGCTGAAGCATGTTGACCACTTACATTTGAAATATAAGATGCAATGGATCACTAACACATCCACCCTAGCACCTACTGTTGATTTTAACTTGACCCCTTCCTGACTAATAAAATACTTTATACAGGAATGGAGGTAATTTTAACCTTTCACTTTTTTCTGCAATTTCTCACCTACTAATCATGACTGTCACAAAACCAGATGGTCTTCCTCCAGGAGGAGGAAAGTTGACCTCCTGGAGAATGGGCAACTCAGGTGGAAGAGCACCCAATGATGAAACTACTCACCTAACTATTTAAAGCGGAGAACCAATCAATACCGCTACAAATAAGCCAGAGTGAATGAGGGTATTTGAACACCATTCATAGACCCTGGAATCCCTTGACACAGGATTCATTCCCTATTAACTTTTACGATTATGCATGGAAGTTGAATGAATCACTGCTTCTCTCTCCCCAAGATTGATTCTTTGAATATTACCAAAATATTTACCAAAATTTATCAAACATTGCCTCAATACAAAAAGACTTCCTGCCTATATACAACCTTAAAAAACATTACAAACATTGAAAGAGTTTTTTTTATATTTTCTATTCTCGTTCTTTAGTGTTTAAAAAATCAGATCTCATATCCTATATTGTCTCTGTTAGGTATTCTTATTATACTTTCATTAGATGCCAATCTGTCCCATTGTACTTTTCTCTAAATGAAAAGACTTGTCCATATAACTGTTGTAAAGGTTCTACTCACTTGTGCATTCCAAAACTGTCAAATTTCTAAATGGTGTAAAATGGAGCTCCTGGTCCAGTATCTTCATAGGGAATCGTTCTCTCTCCCGGGTACTATACCACCCGGGAGAGAGACTGATTCCCCTTGAAGATATTGGACCAGAAGCTCCAGTTTACACCCTTTATTATCAAACACTTTTCCTGAAATGGTATAGATTGGATAGGAATAGTAAATGTAACCCCTTTAGTGTCCAACACATTTTCCCTGAAATGTTGTAGATCGGTCTGGGAATAGTAAATGTAACCCTTTTTAGGGTCCAACACCTTTGCTAAAATGGTATAGATCGAAGTAGGAATAGTAGATGTAACACCTTTCCCAAAAGGGTTTAGACTACTATGGGAATAGTATGTAAACACTTTAGTGCTCAACACTTTCCCTGATATTATATAGATTGGAGTGGGAATAATAAATGTAACCCCTTTAGGGTTCAATAATTTCCTCAAAGTGAGGTAGATTGGGGTGGAAATAGTAAATGTAACTGTAAGGTACACTGCAAAATGGACACATGTCCATGCAGAATTCCGCAAAGTTATGACAAATTGACACCTCCTACGTATGGATACACAAATATCTAACTTCAGCACACCTTACAAATATCCAACCTACATCATGTGAAGATGTGCAGGCTAAATGACGTTGACAGTGGCTAAGCCAATCTGAAATACATACCATATAAAATGTCCCCAAATGTAATGTTTGTCCTATTTGGATGTCATCCACATAGACATCCATCCAACATTTCCCCTTGTCCTGTGGAACTCCAGCACTGGCTCCAAAGTCACATCATACTAACTACTTCAACTGGATCATCAATCAGGGATGACATAAACACAACTGTACTAATACAGCGCTAACAATACAATAACATTAAAGAGTCAGAAAAGTAAAGGCAAGACCAATGTCTTCAAAAGTAGGAAAAGTTTTATTGCATGGATGAAAAACATCAGGTAAAATAAAGGCCAATAGCCAGCCATATTAGCACCCTGTGTCATACCACAAGGCTGTGCCACCAAACTTGCCCTTACTGACACTGCCAGGAAACCTCCTCACAAAAGAGCATCCATTGAGCATAACAGGTACATCAAAGATGGTACTTGGAAACGGGGGGCAGAAGTTTAGTGAGGGGGGGTTTTGCTTTGGAGGGGTCTTCTCCAGTTTAGGGTACATTGACCTGGGTTTAAGGAGGTGGGAATGCTTTTTTTTTAGGGGTGGAGTAGAAAGGGGAAAGTATGGGTTTGGGTGTGGGAGTGGTTTCATGTATATTTTTTTTGGGGGGTGGGTTCCATGGGGGTGGGAATGCTTTTGTTCAGCGGTGGAGTAGGAAGTAGAAGGGATGGGTTTGAGCATGGGATACATTTTTGGGAATTGGGAAGGTCAGGTTTCAAAGGGTGAGGGCAAAGGCAAACATGACATACTCATGGGGAAAATGGGTAGGGTGTTTGGTATGGAGTTTGGGTTGGGAGGAAGAGGGAGTGGAAGTGTGAGCTAGGCCTGCTTTCTGCACTGTGTGATTTGTTGGTGTCTTGTTGTGTGGGTAACTGTGAGTGTGTGTTTTTTGGTTTGAGTGATATGGATGTGCTTAGTGTTGTGGAGGCGTCTGTGGCTAATGCTGTGGTGTCTGCATGGGTAAACATTGTATACAACAATGTTGATACATTGCATGCCAATACAACTCGCTCGTTACAATGACTGCGGTGTTACATCGCATACCATTACAACGCAAGTCGTTACAATGACTTGCGGTTGGGGCAGAAGGTGTTGAATTTTAAACTCAACACCTTCCCTACTGTTGCACAGACTGGAGGTGGAATAGTAAACTATACTATTTCAAAATCCAGCAACCCCTACAGCAAGTTGTTGTAATGACTTGCGTTGTAATGGTAATCGGCTTAACAATGCTGTTGTTGTAATGAGCGCGTTGTAATGGCATGCATTGTAAACACATGCATTGTAACGTGGCCTATTCCTCTGCATGTCTGCTTGATGTTGTGTAGGGGTCTGTGGCTGTTGCTGTGGTGTCTGCATGCATGCTGGGTATTGTGGGAGGGGTCTATGTCTGTTTCTGTAGTGTCTGTGTGAATGCTGGGCATTGTGGAGTAGTCTGGTGGTGTTGGTGTGGTGTCTGGGGGAATGTGTGTGTTAGAGGACTCTGTATATGTTTATGTGGTCCCTGGGGGTATGCTGGGGGTGGTGAGGGTGGTGAGGAAGGTGAGTGTCTGTTGTATACGTGTATGTTTCAGTTTTTTTGATGTCTTGTGTTTGCGTGTGGTACTTGTATCTGATGAAGTATGTGCATACTTAGGTGTGTGTATACTTGGGATTTTAAGGGGAATAGGGAATTTGGTTGGGGAAGGGACAGGTAGGAGAGTGGAACGTTGTGATGGGTGGAGGGCTGTTGTGAGTAAGGAGGCCAGAGCATGAAGAGATCTCTGTAGGGCAGACATGGCAGTGGGAATGCCTTCCAAGTAGGCAACCATTAGGTCAGCTGGTTACTTTGCCCCAGGATGGCATTCAGGACTACAGTCTGGTCCACAGAGATGCTCCTGAGAAGGTCAATAACCTCCTTACTCAGGGCAATAGGGCTTACAGGGGCAGGGGCTGAGGTCCCTGGAGTGAAGATGATTGCTCCCCTCTAAGGGGAGCGGGAACAGCCAACTTGTAAGGGGACAACAGGGAGGGTGGCAATGGAACTGGGAGTGGCCGACAAGGATGCAGGTGGATCTAATACTGTTGCGTTTACCACCACTCTGGAGTGCCCACCAGAGGACGACTCAGATGATGATGAGCTTGAGCTGCTGTCCTCTGGGGCACTCCTAAAACCCTCCTAGTCACTGGGGCCCTCCATGTGTGATGTTGCACATATGAAACCGCTGTGGCCAGCTGTGTCTCCACTAACTTCAACCCCTGCTCCTCCACATGCCATGGATCTATCAGAAATTTCATATAACATGGGTTTATTGCAACTGAGTTTCCACACCTGACCATCACAAGTCAACCGAAAACATTGGAGAAGGCCACATCTCACACCACCTTCAGGGTTCCTCCATCTGCTTCAAATTTAGCATGAGCACATTTAGGCATGCTACATTGCCTGCAAACAGTTGGGACCACTCATGTCATAACCTCAGAATGGACCAAATGCATTGATGTAGGTGTCTACACCCAATCCTTATGTCCATACTAGTCGGTCACCTTGCATAATATACACTTGTTGTATACCATTATAAAAAGATGTAACCAAATAGGATGCGATTTACACAATGCTCACACAAAGCCCATAGTCAAACAAGTCTATTACTCATAAGACATCATGATGTCATGAAAGTCAAGTTGAACATCAATGTACCATCAATTAGTGTTGTGGTAGGCATCATGTCACATGCAAATGCTCATTGCACTCTGATGAAACTTTGCACTCCAAATTACATCATATGCCCACTACCTGAAAAGTCAAATGAAAGCTGTACACAAGCAGTTTAGCTGTGTATCATATTTAGCAGATAAACTCCCTGAAAATATTGAGGTCCCAACATTTGGGAGATGGATGCTCTGAATTCACACAGCACAACACTCCATATAGCCATATGAACATCCCCAATCCTGCTTGGTACAGGTGATGACGCCAGTCATAGATTGTATATATCCACAAGCCAATACACCTTTGACGGTTTTGGGTGTCGCTGAACCTCTATGACGTGAAGATGTGGGATCACTAGGGTACCAATGGGCTGGTACATCACACCACTCTTTGGTATTGAATACTCAGATTGCCTTGTGAGGATCAGTGCAGACACTCACGTATGATCCCCGCAGTTCTACATCTTATTCCCTCATGCATGTCACCAGTCAGTGAATGAGTGCTTTGAAACACGATTGCAGATAAAACATCAACCGGCAAATGTACACTGGCCAACATGTAGGCACTAATGCTGATGGCAGGAGTGATGTTTGCACTCTCATTTCACTGTATAACCAATACTTACCAATGGTAACTGTCGTACAGTCACTGCATGTACTGTGTTATTTATGTCATGTCACATTCAATAGGGCCACCATCAAATGAAAGACTTTAGTGAGGGAACATCACTCCTCACACAAGCAAGACGATGTGCCAGTGTGGTACAATTGTCATCCAGAATTACTGAGAACATGAGATGATTACTTACTTCTCTCAGCCAGGTGTCTGCTCAAAAGGAGAAGTTTGATGTGGACAGGACTCTGCTGTGTTCCAGGTCAGAAAGACAATAGCCACAACACAGCAGCATGCACCTTTAACCACACTTACACTAACAATGACTCATCTTGTGTGTTGCACATGGGCCACCACTAATATGGTTGGTGAAATTCATGTCTGTAACTCAAAGTTGGCAATATGTCACATATGACTCTGGCCATCACTCGCCCCCAAGTAGCTGCTGTTGAGCCCTCAATTCCACATGAAGGTCCAGGTAGGCCAAGGCCAGTATGAGGGCCATCAGGTGGGTCAGGGTTCATTGCGCACCCCTTCCACGTTTGGAAGAGTTCTCCAGCTGGACTGCCTTGATATTCCGGGTTCAATGCCGCAGGTCCTTCCATCTCTTTTTGCAGTGGGCACTATGCCAGTTGAAGACCCCCAGATTCCACGCCTTCTAGGCAATGGCTCTCCAAATGATCCATCACCATGTCTGCGTACATGAGACAATTAATGTGCCTACCTCAAATTGTTGGTAAAAAACTGCAGCGTCTGGGGAAGGTCTGTAAACATCGGACTAAACAGAAGGGGTACTAGGATGCACCCTTGCTGCAACCGTTCTGAACCAGAATTTTCCTAGTCAGGGTCCCAAGTCCATCAAGATCAATCTAAACCCAGTTCCCACTATGGAGCTCCATTACGGAGACCAACAATGCCCCAGATATCTTGCACTCCTGTCATTTGCACCAAAATGTATCTCCATTCACCTTGTTGAAAGTTATTCAGATGTCAACGAAGCAGGAGCAGCAAAGGCCACCTACTGACTACATTGACTTCTTTGTGGCTCCCCACAACATGAAACAGTGGTCCATTGTAGAATGCATCGGCCTAAAGCCTAAGTGCTCCTTTGGATCAATCCCATATCAAAAGCCCAGGCCGCTAGATGACTTAACAATGATTGGGCATAAACTTTGGACGGGATATCCAAAAGCAAAATCAAACTGTAGTTAGCAGGCTGATCCATTTTGCCCTTTTTATGAATGGGCTTCACTATAGCTCCCTTCCGAAACTCTGGTAGGCAGCCAGTTAGTGTTACCCATTGAAAAAGCCTACACAGGATGGATCCCCATTTCCTTGGATCTTTTTTGAATGTCACTGATGGAAAACCACCTGGGCCTCCTGCCTTACAGACTTTTATATTACTAATTATCTATGACGACATTTCTGCTGATGGTGCATTAACTTAACTATCACTTCAATATCCAACTCAGAGCTGGCCTGCACCAGTAGCCTATTTTCCATGTTTTGACCCCTATATAAAGAGGAGATAAAATCAAACCAATTTACTTCACTTATTTGAGCCTCTACAGAGGATGGTAAAGAGAGGGTTACAGAGTTTACTAATCGCCAGAACAGTTCACTATCCTTGTCAGCCGCTGTCGCTAACATTGCTTTCCAATTTAACCTACAGAACTCTCTTCCTTTATGAGCACATGAGTTCCAATAGGAAAGTTTCGAGGCAATCATTACTGTTCTTAAACTGTCATAATTTGGATTTAACATCAAGTGGCGACGACTCGTATTTTCCGCCCTTCTACCCTCCAGACATTCATCATCAAACCAAGAATACCCCTATTCTTTCAGACTGTTACCTAAGTAGGGATCCCCTGTTACTAGTTTAAATTGAGCTACTAATTTCTTCATTAGTTTACCATACCAATCTAGTGCATCTTGGCCTTCTTTAAGGGAGACAGAGTCAAAGTCAACTAAGGAAAGGGCTTGTAGAGCATCTTCCGCAATCTGTACTCTGATTCTCTCTTGTGGTAAACCACCTACAAAAGGATTACAGCACATGGACGTGTAGAAAGAGTCCCTTTAAACATGAGGTTAAGGGCAAAATGATTGGTGGGCCCGACGTCTAGGACTCTAAAGTTTTCTACCCGGTGGAACTGGTGAACTGGGACCATCACAAAGTGAATAGGACGTTTACTGTTACCATACTTGAATGTTTTCCCAGCTGGAATATCATCTTGACACCTACCATTTATTTTGATTAAATTCAATTCCACTGGACAATACAATACCTTTGCATCCCCTTCTCTAGTGTTTTCAGAAAAATAAATTTCGGGATATTTAATGTTCATTGCTATTCTTTTGTAACCTCAACAAGGTCTTTAAAAACTGATTTACCAGCAACAAGGCATCAGAATAATTCCAACATAGTTTTTTACATCATTAACCAAATTCTGCAGCTCACACTCAGGGAGAGGGCCACTTGGTGACACATACACATTAGAATATCATTCGCTTTGGCTCCTCCATATTGACATTCATGTCGATAAGACAAACAATACCCAGTAAAAAAGTGATTTGGAGCTTTCTTATCTTTTTCCCACAGCAGACGAAAACCAATGTGAGTAATCCACCCACCAATCTTCCTGGTAACAAAGCCCTGGCATTTTGAGCTATAGCAACAAACTCCTCTACTGTGAGGCACTCCATTAGCCAGGTTTCCTGAAAGAACAAAATGGAATAGGTCTTGAAAATCTCTTTATGATTTTCCATTTCTAAAAATGTTTTCAAACCTTGAATGTTCCATACCAGGACTTGAACCAGCTGTGGATGCCCTAATTCCTACCAATCAAATTCATCTATCCCTTCACTGCTCCATTGAGGAAAGTAACTGTTCCTGACATTTTCTCCTCAATGGAACCTGCCCCTAAGTACTATGTTCGCTTTCCCTCTGTCACTCATCAGGCTGCCAATGATTGAACCTATTCCAATTCCTCAAATCCTGAGCTCTATCATTAGAGAAGGTTATAGTAACTGTCCTTTCTTGCGAACCATCATGATCCCACCAACTCCTACCAATACCTGGTCTCTGTTTCTGGTCAGGAGGCCTGGAAAGGTAAACATGGTTCTGTTTTAACCCACTATGTTTGCATAGAAAAAAAACTAACCACATTTCCTCATTTTCTTTACTGAGACAGATACCATTTGCCAACAGATCTGAACCCTCCGCTTCCACTAAATTTTTTGTTTCATTTGAAATTAACAAAACTCTAGTTACTCTTCCCCAGCAACCTCCTTGAAGCCAACCAGTGCCAAATCCTTTGTGGATACATTCTTTAATATTTTGATGTTAGCAAATACCTTTAACAGTTTTGACCTATTGAGGGGCTGCTTGACTGCCTGTCTCCTAATATTCTGGGTTGCGCCTTTAGAAATAGCACTGGGGTTTAATTTCCTTACAATCTTTTCCAACCTGAACTGCGGCAACACCCCTAGGACTTGCTAAAGATTTTCCCTTTGCAGACCTTGTACTCCTGCCTATCGGCTCAGATTAAAGTCTTCACATAGGGCCTTCAATGTTTTTAGCATTCCTAATTGGTCTACTGTTGTTATCGTTTTTCCCCCAACAGCCTCATTTTCTCGTTATGGGTTCCATTCTTTTCCTTCTCCCATTCCCCTTACACTGTATGTCAGACTCTAGCTCTTTCCTCAGTAACAAATTCTCTTTTGTTTTTTTGTATTTTCCCCCCTATACAGGGTGGACCCTTGGGGTTAGGGACCTAACCGGTTGACTCATAGGGGCCTTGCCACAAATATTTAACCGATTCTTGCAAATTCTACCACCCTCCGTTCCTGGTATCTCTATTTTCCCCCTGGTCTCATAGAAGCAACACTGCACCTAGATAGAATCATTTGTTTCCCCAAAACACTACCTCATTTCAAAATTAGATAGGGACATCTTGATACAAAACTCCCACTACTATTGACCTCCTTACTGGGTCATACCTCATCTTGGGAGGTGGACAAAAGACCGGCTTTTAAAATAGGACTTTTACCTCTTTAACTGTATCCTTTAATGAGTAGTATAATGGTTTCGAGCAGATTTATGAGCCTAGCATTTTGCATGTTATGCAGGACAAGGGCTTTTAGCATTCCCTGGAAGGTTACTTGCATTAGCAAAAGAAGATTCAACCTTGATAAATCTTAGGCAAAGTCAGAAATATTTCCCAGGGTGTTAATCTCATGTGTATATTTGGCTTCTTTTTCTTCATCAGTTCCCCTTATAAGTCCAATTGCGTTTTCCTCAGACTCCTCACATTCAGTGAAAGAGATACATTCATGCTGCATTCATGCTACAGATTGATTACTGTTTTGGTCAGCTCAGCACCCAACCCAACTCCCTTCGTAGGTATTGGGAACAATGAGGATCTAGGGGGTCTTTTCCACCAGAACCCACCCCCTGGGCCCTTTTCTTCAGATTAGAGAGACCGAACAAGACAATGTCCTCTAGCTCTTGGCCAGAACACTCAAATAAGGAGCTTAGATAGTCTGTGTCGATCTTCTTACTCCACAGTGGAATGGCAGCGTCAAGTTCCTCCAATGGGGTAGCATCCCCCACCAATTTAGTTTTCACTAACGCTCCTAGGAGTGGAGAATCAGAAATGGGGAAGTCGTACCACCTTACACCACCATCTTTTCCTCCTACGGTGCACAGCTCTTCCATTCTCTTGATACTGTTCATGGTAGTAGCTCCATTTTCCTTTTCATTACCAACATCCGTTTTACATTTACTTTTGCCCAAGTTAATCTCGTCCTCACTTTCATTTAGGCCAGGCATTAAGCTAGGGCGTCTAACTTTGAAATGTTTTGCAACAAAAACACCTAGGGAAGAGTGTAGATGGGCCACCAGCCTAACTGCCTTCAACCCAAAACCTGGGTCTTCTTTGCTTCTGCGGAAGAAGCACCAGAGATTGTAGTGGACATGACAGGCTCAGGCGAGTGGGTAATTACTGGTTGACATGAGGTCATTTGCAACCCCAAATCTATTACAGAGATTAATGACCTATTACAATGACCTTGAAAATGGCAGTGACAAAGAACTGTTTTAGGGGCTTGACCATACCCCAGCATCACAGGCTACCTCCTCCTCCCACTGAACACTAACTATAGCACCACCACTTATAATAGTGCTTTTAAATGAACCGTTTCCCCTACCAATTAAGGAGAATTGAGAACTTAGACTACAAATATTCATACCACCAGCATCTTCATTTGTACAGTCCAACCTATGAAAGCTTCCTTGGTCGTGAGGAGAAGGAAATTCTACGCTGCCAGGGGACAACTGCCTTGTGCCTAGCGGGGCTTCTCCCCAGCAGCTGTGTTGTAATTCGGCAGCGATTGGGGTAAGCATTTAGCTGACGCCTGAATGTAGTTCCAACTCTTGAGGTTAATAAAGCGCTCTGTTTTATATTGCAGTTTCTGTGCCAACTTCTTTCCTATATGTCTGAGGACTTGTGCAGAGAAGGGCGAACCCCTAGCATTGGTAGGCCTGGCTGAGGCCTACCACGACAAATTGGCGCCCACCCAGTGGGGCTCATCGGCGACTCGGATGCCCGAAGGAGTGGTCAAAACAAAGGATTGGAATCTCGCTACGGATTATCATAGCCCAAGGAGACCCGTGTCCTGGCAAACCACTGCGTTTTTCCTCTCTTTCTGATATGACCATCCAGGTGGTGCCGGTCTTCGACTGAGATCTTTTCAGTTGATTCGCTGTGCAGTGACCGTTAAGTCGATTTAAGAACTTGGCAGTTGGAATCTGGACACCAAGGGATTGGTAACTGTTGTTGTGCTACAACACTTGCTTGTGGTTTTTGTTGCCTGGGATTGGTAAGGTCGTTTTGCGGCGCTTGCTGTGGCTTTAGTATGGAAATGTATTGGCCAATTTGGGAATTGTAAGTAGTTGATATATGGATTGTAATTTTTATAGGCAGGTAATGAGGAGAATTTTCTCTATTTTGAATTGATTTGAACGGCGCTCCGTACGAAGAGTACTTTAAGCGCTACTTTGGTTATAATACTACCTATTTAGGTCACCTTCTGTCTGAGGAGGGTCATGCACTTACACCAGATCGTATTCAAGCAAATTTAAACACACCAGTACCTTCTACTCAGAAAGATGTCCTTACATTCAATGGTTTGACTTTGTTTTGTAGACAATGGATATTAGGGTTTTCACACAATGTTAAACCGTTATTAGCACTTTTGACCAAAGACACTCCAATGCCCCTTCCATGGATGACTGAATGCCAGAATGCTTTTTGTCAGTTACGACAAGCTCTTTGTTCTGCACCAGTGTTAGGCACTCCAGATTACACGAAGGGTTTTACACTCTATGTACATGAGAAAGCTGGGTGTGCATTGTCAGTTTTAGTGCAGCCACATGGTGACAAACAGCGTCCCTGCGGTATTTTTCAGCTGTCCTTTATCCCGTTGCCCGTGCATTGCCTGGGTGCTTCCGATCAGTTGCAGCAGCAGCTGTGTCCATACGTCAAAGTGAAGGGATAGTTTTGTCACATAAATTGTTGGTGCTAGTACCCCATGCAGTTGATGCCCTTTTGAATCAGACTAAGACGCAGCACCTAACTAGTACTCGTTTGACATGATACGAATTGACACTGTTAGCCCCTCACAATACCCTGAAGAGGTGTGCTACTTTGAACCCAGCTACTTTGTTACCATATCCAGCAACTCAGACTCAGCCATATGAGTCTCATGATTGTATATTCCTTACTGAGGAACAGACAAAGGGTCGCGTTGACTTGCAAGATATACCCCTTTCAGATGTAGATGGAGAATTGTGGGTTGATGGGTCTTTTGAAGATTGAAGTTGCCAGATGGCACGTCATCAGCTGCATATGCAATTATGACACTTCAGACAGTAGTGAAGACAGCTCGTATACCACAGGCCTCAGCTCAAGCAGCTGAGCTAATAGCGTTGACATGAGCATGTGAACTTAGCACTGGCTTGAGTGTGAACATTCATTCAGATAGCCGCTATGCTTTTGGAGTGGCCCATGATTTTGGCCTACTTTGGAAGGAAAGAGGCTTTCTTACGTCCCACGGGATGCAGATGATGCACAGAAAACTAGTGCATAATCTCCTGACTGCACTGACATATCCGAAGAAGATTGCTATTGTGAAGTGTAGCGCACACAAGAAAGTGACTGATAAGACAGGACAAGGCAATGCTTTTGCAGATTGTGTAGCTCGAGAGACTGCAATGCAATGAAGCACTACATCTATGTATGTTGTGAAGTCACAAGCTGAGCTTTGGCACAATGCTAGACAAGAGGTGTTAGACATACAGAGATCTGCTTCTGTGAAGGAACTCAAACAATGGTCCGAAGAGGGAATGCTAGACGATGAGGGTTGTTCGCGTAAGAAGGAGATGAAAAAGTGGAAATTGCCTGCTGCTTATTCACAGCCTATGGTTCAAAAGGCACATGGGCCAGCACATGTTGGAGCTCTATCGATTATGAAATTGCTTACGCAAGTTTGGGAGCATCCAGAGATTGCTGGTACAGCTAAAAGGATAGTACAGTCCCGTTTGATCTGTTGGCAGTACAATCCTGGAAAAGGGACACGAACTCCTTTAGGAGGGTTTGCTACACCAACTGCACCTTTTGAAGTTTTGCAAATGGATTATATCCAACTTGAACGTTGCAATAACTTAAAGTATGTGGTGGTATTTGCCTTCAGTAAATGGATAGAGGCGTACCCTAAAAAGGATAATACAGCTCTAACTACAGCTAAGGTGCTTTTAAAGGAGTTTATCCCTAGATTTGGTGTTTGTAAACTTTTGTGGAGTGACAATGGACCTCATTTTATTGGGCAAGTTGTTGAGCATGTCCTGAAAGGATTAGGGATCAAACAGAAGTTCCATGCTGTCTTCCATCCACAATCAGCAGGATTAGTGGAGAGGTATAATGCTACCTTGAAATTGAAGTTAGCGAAAATTCTGGCCTTCACATCTTTGAAATGGCCTGATGCGCTACCTTTGGCATTGTTGTCCATAAGATCAGTGCCGCATTCAGGATCTGGGCTTACACCATATGAGGTGGTATTTGGGAGACAGATGAACATTTGGGGAGTTCCTAAACCACGCCCCGTACATGATGTATCTTGTGTTCTGATGAACGACTACTTAGCACAGTTAACTGATAGTTTGATCTCTATTCATCAACAGGTTCGAGAAGCACTTCCTGACAGATCTACAGGTGAAACCCACAAACTCCGACCTGGTGACCACGTGATGATCAAAGCTTTTGAGAGATCAAGCAATGTGGAGCCAAGGTGGCGAGGACCAGAGCAAGTGCTCCTAGCAACTAGGACAGTGGTTCGAGTGACGAACAGGAAGAATTGGGTCCACAGCTCTCACTGCAAGAGAGTGTTGCCTGCCTTTGTGGAACCTGCTGTGCTGACTGATCATCAAGAGATTCTGGAAACGGAGAAGGGCCACGCTATCTCACCTGACGAATCTGAAGGAGTCTTCACGGATCATACGATTCCTGGAGTATCCCGGTACCACCTGAGACAAGGAAAGAATCTACAGTTCTGAAAAAGACTGGTTGGGCAACTGCCCTGGGTTGGTGAAACGGAGTGCCGATGTGGCAAGGGGGGGATCAGTCCTGCGAAGTGACACCCATCTTGACCCCCGGTGAAGAAACCAACGGCTGCCCTGGGATAAGAGTTCCAACAATTTTTATTCAACAGAGGAGACCATGTCTGCAAGAAAATCAACTGTGTCCCTTCTGTCGAGCCCAGTGACGCTGTTTGCTGCCCGGATTGAGCAGTGATTGAACTTCACTGCTCGCCGTGGGTGGACCCACTAACCTGAGCACGCTGACCGCCCTTGCCTGCCTGCTTGCCGAGACTGCTGACGGGTGGAAGGACCATCTGAGGAGGCTGCTGGGGTAGCGCAGCAGGGACTCACTATCCCAGGAGTCCCTGCATGACCACGTGACATCTGGTCAGCGCCCCCCTGAGTGCCCCGCCCACCACCGGCAGACCGGTAAAAGGAAGCAGAACCACTTGCTTCGTGTGTCCCTTCTGTCGAGCCCAGTGACGCTGTTTGCTGCCCGGATTGAACTTCACTGCTCGCCGTGGGTGGACCCACTAACCTGAGCACGCTGACCGCCCTTGCCTGCCTGCTTGCCGAGACTGCTGACGGGTGGAAGGACCATCTGAGGAGGCTGCTGGGGTAGCGCGGCAGGGACTCACTATCCCAGGAGTCCCTGCATGACCACGTGACATCTGGTCAGCGCCCCCCTGAGTGCCCCGCCCACCACCGGCAGACCGGTAAAAGGAATCAGAACCATTTGCTTCGTGTGTCCCTTCTGTCGAGCCCAGTGACGCTGTTTGCTGCCCGGATTGAACTTCACTGCTCGCCGTGGGTGGACCCACTAACCTGAGCACGCTGACCGCCCTTGCCTGCTTGCTTGCCGAGACTGCTGACGGGTGGAAGGACCATCTGAGGAGGCTGCTGGGGTAGCGCGGCAGGGACTCACTATCCCAGGAGTCCCTGCATGACCACGTGACATCTGGTCAGCGCCCCCCTGAGTGCCCCGCCCACCACCGGCAGACCGGTAAAAGGAATCAGAACCATTTGCTTCGTGTGTCCCTTCTGTCGAGCCCAGTGACGCTGTTTGCTGCCCGGATTGAACTTCACTGCTCGCCGTGGGTGGACCCACTAACCTGAGCACGCTGACCGCCCTTGCCTGCCTGCTTGCCGAGACTGCTGACGGGTGGAAGGACCATCTGAGGAGGCTGCTGGGGTAGCGCGGCAGGGACTCACTATCCCAGGAGTCCCTGCATGACCACGTGACATCTGGTCAGCGTCCCCCTGAGTGCCCCGCCCACCACCGGCAGACCGGTAAAAGAAAGCAGAACCACTTGCTTCGTGTGTCCCTTCTGTCAAGCCCAGTGACGCTGTTTGCTGCCCGGATTGAACTTCACTGCTCGCCGCTCCCGCTGCGCAGGAGCCGCTTCGCCGTGGGTGGACCCACTAACCTGAGCACGCTGACCGCCCTTTCCTGCCTGCTTGCCGAGACTGCTGACGGGTGGAAGGACCATCTGAGGAGGCTGCTGGGGTAGCGCGGCACGGACTCACTATCCCAGGAGTCCCTGCATGACCACGTGACATCTGGTCAGCGCCCCCCTGAGTGCCCCGCCCACCACCGCCCGCCTATAACATCAAGCGAGAGTCCGTCTTGCGGGACGCCGGGCGAAGCCCGGGCAAAGGGCGGGCCGTCTGTGGCCATCCGGGGCCAGCAGGGGCCGGGACGGGCCATCCCCCTAACATATCCGGTAAGCCAGCGGATCATTGTGTAGAGGGATTACATTAATACATCTAACTGTGCTAAGTTTTTGTATATGTCTACATACTCCCCAATGGCTACCCGTTCAGGTAGATGCTCACGGAGAGGGGGAAACACCACGCTGGGGACTATGGACAATTTTATTACCTGTGCGGTTTCTGTGGTAGAGAAGGAGATTATCCTAGCAGAACGTAGACTGTCACGTGAATACCTGGCACATAAACGATCCTCTATGGGGTCTCTTGCACAGGCTAAATCTCCCTTAAACAACGTCATGCCAGTGGATTCAAACACTCCCCATATCCCTAGCGATATGCAACCATGTGTCATCGATTCAAGACTGGTCAGTGACCTTTTTGAGATTGCACCTGACCCGGCACCTCAAATAAAAACATCAACCAATGCCGGAACCAGAAATGTTATAAATGCTGAAATCCCAGCACCAGCGGCCTTGCCCCTAATAATGATACATGGCGCCCCCTCAGACCATACCCTTCAATCACCCCCTAAAACGACAGGAAGGGTTGCTGTAAAACGGAAAAGATTGGTCACACCACGTAAAGCCTACAGACTAAAAGCTTTCAAAAGAATCCGCAAAAACTACACGAATGTGGGAGCCCACTGTAAAGCAGTAGCTAATGACCCTACGAATAATGGGATCGAACACAGTGAACACCCGGAGTGTAATCAACTAAAAGATCCTGTTGATACTGTTGTGACTATTGATTCAGCTAACAACTCAGTAGACTTACCAGCACCAGAAACGTTGATGGAACGGATTCAATCCCTCATGACATCCCTATTGTTGCCAGTAACAGAAAAACTGGAAGGGTTATTAGACCGTTAGGACAAATTCGAACAAACATCTCTGGATAATTTCTTTGCCCTAAAAACGCTGGTAACACTTCATACAAAGATTGGCCAAGAAACCGTAAGAACTGAGAAAAGCCCAACAACAACCAAACCAGCTCAACCACCTCGCCCAGCCAAGAAAGATAGGGCAGTGGATTCAAGCAGGTCTAACACTGTACTGGGAGGACCGAGCACAGAGCCCCGGAAAGATCTACCGACCAGTGATAGATCGCGACTGGCTGTTCCACCAAAGCCAGCACCGCGTAAAACAAAACAATCATCAAACACTACCACCCTAGAAATTAGGGTACCCACTAAATCAACTAATGGAATGGTATCTACAGTCACTAGCAATAACACCAATGCTCAAACATCTGACTGTAGCACTGACCTTCAGGTGCCCAAAAGGGTCCCCAACGCACATCTTCCACCAGGGTGCCAACCGTACGTGGTAGTTCTCACTGGGGTTCCACCATTGAAACCCAACAAAAGGGAGTCTTACGACGAACTAAAAAATAAGACCTTATACTGGCTAAAGGAAAACAGACCCCTACCCTATACAGTCAACTGCCAAGTCATCCAAGTCCGAAGAGTCAGTTGGGTGGGAACAAGACCAAAAGACATTCAAGGGGATTGTATCCTGGTTAACTTTAAAGATCCCTCTGTTGCCCAGCTCGTATATAGCCAACAGCCACGAAGCAACAATCGGGGAATTGGGACCTGCGATCTTAGTTATTTTTACCCAATACAATGGAAACAAGATAGCAGAGTACCACAACAGCCAGGGTTGTCGGTCAATAAATATTCCTTTTTCGACCCCCCGACCCCAATTGAAAGAATACCCCCGATAAATTCGGGATCGGACAACAATTGGTCATGGTAGGGTCACTGACAAACAAACGAAGAAGTCGAACCTAAAGGCTCGTCTACCCATTCTTTCAGTAAGGATCAGCATGTTGGGAATGAAAACTCCAAGTCAAAGCAAACAGGGAAAATACCCAGAAGAAAAGTAACCGACCAACAAGGGCCAGTTTCAATTGCTGAAGGCAGCACCAAGAGTCATGGTTCACTAACATCATCATTGTTCAACAAAGTACATCGGAACCAGGTGCCTGCACCGGCACCCCCGGACGAACCCAATGAGGGTGAACCCTTGATCATAAGCCACCCAATCAACCAAGAACCTTGCAAGCCCAACCGAGACTTAAAGATACTGTCATGGAACATCGCAGGGCTGTTTAGAAACCTGTGCGATAGAAATTGGAGCTCCTTCATGGAGGAGCACGATATTATTCTTTTGCAGGAAACATGGGCTACCAACATTGTACATAGACTTGGTTTTAAAACGTTCTTCAAGGGGGCAACTGCATCAGCAAGAGGTAGACCCTCTGGGGGCCTAATAATCTGGACAAGCATATCCCTGGATGTTGTTGTATCGCCCCTGTACTTTGCTTCCAATGATTTACTTGGTGTCAAGTTAACCACTAGAAATCTGGGAGACGTTCATATGATAAATGTCTATAATAGACCTTCCCCACAAAATAAGGTATCAATGGTTATTGAACAACTCAGTTCTTATCTAGTTAATTTAGAGCCTGATTCTAAAATATACATAGCCGGGGATTTCAACTGCCAGTTCGAGCCCATAATGGGGCTCGAAAAATTATTGGAAAATGAAGATAGAGCGCTTGACATCCCCCCCTTAGATAATGTAAAGTATGTAAAATGTACAGTGGCTGCTATGCAAATATACGAATTGACTGTATCCCATGGATTGCGGGCATGTAATGGTCGATTAGACCCGGATAAACCGGCTAACAACACCTTTAGTAAGGGGTTGTCTAAATCCTTGATCGACTTCATGCTAATTTCAACTAA
Organism: Lissotriton vulgaris; assembly: GCF_964263255.1. Classification (NCBI taxonomy): domain Eukaryota; kingdom Metazoa; phylum Chordata; class Amphibia; order Caudata; family Salamandridae; genus Lissotriton; species Lissotriton vulgaris. Next base: position 406,311,639 of record NC_141697.1, on the reverse strand, counting down.
TCTCTGGTACTTACTGTTGGCCCTTAAGGTCGTGAACAGACCAGAGAGTGATCACTTTTCATTACAGTTAGGGCTATTATCTGACCCTTTTTTGGAACATGATAGCAGGATGGAAAGTGAGAGTGGGGTAGCGGAGGTTGTCGTCTCTAACAATAGGAAGGCAATTAAATGGCCCCATATCTTAGCAAAAGAAGAGACACTCTTGGGAATTTATAACACCTTCTCAGATATCATCCCCCAATACGAAAATCTAAGGTTGGGATCCCATGAGGTCCTGAAAATGCACTACCACCTAGTGGAATCACTAACTCCCCTCCTGAGTAAAAGTTGTACAAACAAAAAAGTTAACATAAACAGGCAATTGGAGCTAGCGACGCCATGGTACAACAAACAGTGTCATCTAGCCAAAACCAATTTAATTATTGCTGTGAAATCTAAAGACCAGCTGAGGGTTAGAGAATGTAGAAAAGTATATAAAAACCTTATGCAAAATGCAAAAAGGGAATGGGATGAGCGAATCTGGGAAGACCTCTTGAGTGCCGCCAAGAGACATGACCAATGTACCTTCTGGAATTTAATAGCCAAAAATAACAAAACAGGCAGTTCCAATAGGGATTTTTTTCTGGACGAAAAGGTCTGGTTTGACCATTTTGTGGTCTTGTATGATCAGGTAGGGTCTCCTGTTGAATATAATGACCCCGGGTCTTCTACCCAGTGTATTAATCCTGTGCAATTCAGCACCAAAGAAACTCTGTGTGCAATAAAAGCAACAAAGGCAGGTAAAGCTCCAGGTCCGGACAAATTACCTGGTGATTTATTCACCCATAATATCGAGGTATGGTGCCCCTACATAAATTATTTGTGTAATTCAATCTTACTAGGAACCCCGATCCCTGAAACGTGGAAAGGGGCAGAAATAGTAACCATTTTTAAAAAAGGGGATCGATACAACCCGGGTAATTCCAGACCGATTAGTTTAATCGATATTTTACAAAAAATGTTTGCCAGACATATTTTAAATCGGCTTTTAATATGGATTGATGAATCTGAAATCCTCTCCAAATTCCAAGCAGAATTCATATCCAAGACTAGCACTGTGGATCAAGTGTACAGATGTATGTGTATATGCTGGAAATATGTTAAGATAAAGAAGTGTAGCATATATGTTGCATTCATGGACCTACGCTCAGCGTTTGATCTTGTTCCCCGCCACTTATTATGGGAATGTTTAAAGAAGATGAGTGTCCCGGATGAATTGTTGGTTAATCTTATAAAATTGCATACTGATAATTTTGCTAAAGTAAGGTGGGGAAGAAACGGAGAACTTACCTGACCCATTCCGGTGAAAAGGGAGGTGAGACAAGGGTGTGTACTTGCCCCAACCCTCTTTTCTCTGTTTGTAAACGATATTCCCCACTACCTAGCCCAATGCAACCATGATTCACCTAAACTGTGTAATGAGGCAGTCACAGCACTACTATTTGCGGATGACACCATCCTAATATCCCAAACTCCTAAAGGCCTGCAAAATCTAATAAACAAATTCAACAGCTATTGTGTGATGAAGGGGTTAGAAATTAACTCATCTAAAACAAAATATATGGCCATCAATCCCTCCAAATCATTCAAGAAGAACCTGGCCCTAAATAATACCAAACTTGAGTATGTAGATTCTTTTGATTATCTGGGTATTAGGCTGGACAGCAGAATGTCTTGGACAAACCAACTTGACAAAAGCAGGTTAACACTTAAACAGAACTCACTCCCCATTCTTAAGATCCATGGTGGGAGTACATCTAAAGCCATAACTCCTGCGATTGAAGTGTTCAAAGCAAAAGCTCAATCTGCTGCCTTGTATGGGGCTGAGATTTGGGGGCCTCACTCTAAAAAAACATTCGATGTTGACGAAAATATGTTTTTTAGACGTCTACTAAGACTGCCTGTAAGAACACCCTTAGTGCCAGTCTACCTAGACATCAATGCAAAGCGTACAGACTTCTTATGTTGGATGCAACCATTGCTTTATTGGGTGAGATTATGGAACTTGCTGATTATAGAGCAGGTTTACTGGAAGTTAGGGAGCTGGACTCTTTTAACTCAATTAAGTGGCTGAGACATGTTTCCTACTGGTTCATAAAAATAGGTCTATCGCACTTCTGGGAAACACCAGCTATATCTATCACCTCGCCAAATATCTGTAAGAACCAAGTAAAATCTGCCTACTGGAATTATGTGAACACACATGTATACGAACGTGCCACTGGTACATTAACCCGCACATTCTTGCAATTTAAGGATCACCCCTCATTCGAACATTTTATGGACGAAATTGAGCCACCCCTGGCTAAATCTGTTTACCTCAAATTTAGGTATGGGGTCTTACAGATTAACGCAAATACTTGCCGGTGGGGAGGAGCAAGTAAAGATCCATATTGTACTTTTTGTGACTTAAAACTGAAAGAAGACGAGGCTCATATCCTCTTCTTTTGCCCGTTATATGTATCATCTCGTAAAAAATGGATCATACCCCTTTGTAAAAACCTGGGGATACGTTCATACAAAGAGGCAGAGCGTATACTTAGATCCTCGAACAGTAGGTTAATAGTATTTGGTTTGAGTAGGTACCTCCATGGTGTTTGTATAATTAGAAAGAAACTTGGAATGTTAATGTAGAAAAAAAATTGATTTTATTCTCTGGCTTTTAACTATTTATAATTGTATATAAATTGTTTTTAATAATTGACTTGGTCTAGTAAAAAACCCCGGTATGTATACTCTCTTTAAAACATATGATCAATGAACTATCCCACAATTGTATTTTGCACCTACCTGCATTTTTGCACATTATGAATGTTGTATAGTTTTACCTATTGTAATTAATTTTTAATGATAATTATGTGTATTATATGTGTGTTGGCTTTATGACAAAGTGTCGAATAAAAGCTTTTACAACAACTGTTGTTAAGATCATTTGTGCAGTAGGGTTTGTTGTTGCTATGGTGGCTATAGCAGTGATAACCTGGTTTGTTGAGAAAGTGGCTCCTGTTCGACAGCTTTTGATTGCCACTACTCCAGTACCAGCTGAGCATAATTATTTTACGCTTCCCTACCATGAGCAGAAGCACCGACATTCCTACGTAAATAACACATTTATTCAGATGTTGCATCATACTCATAATGCCACAAATACTACCAACTGTTGGGTGTGTGGGATGATACCTGCTCACCAAAAGAAAGGGGGAACACCTTTTATCCCTCTTCCATTTTCACATAATGGTTCTTGTCAAGCTTGGTTTGTGATTATATCTGCTTCTGGAGAGACGGCGCTAGGACAGATTAATTATCATCTTAATAAAGTGTTACCCAGATGAAGATGGTAATCCACAAGCTGAAGGAACTAAATGGGAATGGGAGGAATACCGACCTGTGAACATTTCTATGCCACATGTTTTCTCAAACATGAGAACTATTAAGAACAATGGACTATTTATGATTTCTGTGACTAGAGCTAAAGCAGACTTATGTATAGGAAATGTTGGGAGAATTCCAGTGGGGAGAAGTGAGTGTACTGTGGTTTGGACTATTGAAGGTGCCTTATCAATCAAAAAAGGGGAGGAGGGGGGATCACTTGTCCTGTATAACCTGGGTACAGTTCTAACTGGGATGACCCTTGGTAAAAAGACCCTCATACACGTGTAGCAGTGGTGGTATGGGCGGTATATGTTGATTCTCCGCCTTCGTTTACACGTCTGTGCAAAATCATGGGGTCAATTGGTATGCACCCTCCACCAGGAGGATAACACCCTAGGTTAAAAACAGTAGTGATTAGTGACAGTGGGTGGTGTGTGAGTGAATTTGTAAAAACAATCCAATCATTCCATTGAAGGTGCCACCAATCTTAGTGTTTACCTCGTCACATAATACATATTTCGTATGTGGTAATAAGGGGTATTACAAACTCCCAATTGGATGGTCTGGGGTATGTTACATATCATTCTTGTTACCACCTGTATTCCTAGCCCCTCCATGGTATCACCAAGATTTTAAACTGTACAATGATATCTCTAAGAACAGACACAAAAGGACAATAAGTACAGATGAGGTTGATCAGACTGATACCACTCTGCAACAATATGTCGACTTTAATTTGGGCTTATTTTTCTTTGTGGGTGCTGCATTAAACAGTAGAAAAATAAGACGATTGACTCGTGTTGTGGAAGCTGTGACCAATCAGACAGCTATGGCACTTGGGAACATTACTGAAGAGCTGCAAATTGCAAGGAATGTAGCACTCCAGAACCGTATGGTTCTTGATGTGATACTAGCTGATCGAGTTGGTGCATGTCGCATCATCAGTAGCAGCTGTTGTGTCTACATCCCGGTCCACTCACCTTCAGTATTTGATGCGATCTCAAAACTGTATAAGATCACTGCTGAGATTCATCCAGAGACTGGCACCTGGACTTTCGCCAGCTGGATATGGACGCTTTTTACTACTTGGGGTTGGAAGCTGCTGAGTGACCATTCTTTGTGTAATACTGGTGATATTATTTACATGCTGTGTATGTATACAGTGTGGTCCAATGCTCTGCTCCATCTGTATTTCTGCCTGTACACCTGCCAAGCAAAATGTTGCCGAAATGAAAGCACAACATTTCTTGAATAAAGAAGTCACTGAAATGATGAATATCAATATACAAGATGAGAACCTAGATTACCCCAAATGAGCAAATGTCTTTAGCTATTGCTAAAAGGGTCATCTGTTGTAATTTGGCAGCAATTGGGGTTAGCATTTAGCTGAACCCATCTTGAATTCGGCAGCCATCTTGTCTGCCATGTGCTCACCATGTGCTCTGCCCTACCTTGCTGTCATTTGCTCTTATATTCTGCCAAGAGACAGACTATATTTAGGATCTGCTACTCTGCACATGCACAGAGGAGACTGTGACTTCCATGCACCTGTTTATAAATAACAACTGTCAGGGTATTTCTGTTAGAACCAGCAAACTCCTCCCACTTGTTGACTGTGTATTTCTGTATGACCTTTTATGTATGTAAACCTTCTCTTCTGTACTTGTACCGCCTTCTTTTGAGCCCCTGTGTGAGTATAAAAGGAGCATGTTCCTTGTGTTCAGTGTGCTACTTCATACACTTCCGAAGGGTGTTGTGTGAGTGTAGTTCCACCTCTTGAGGTTAATAAAGCACTCTGTTTTATATTGCAGTTTCCGTGCCAACTTCTTTCCTATTTGTCTGAGGACTTGTTCAGAGAAGGGCGAACCCCTAGCATTGGTAGGTCTGGCTGAGGCCCACCACGACAGCTGTCTGGTCTCTTAATGTACTTTCTAGCCTCATAATTTCAGAGAATCTGCGCCACTTCCACCTCCCTTCCCTCTAGTCCTCAGTACAGGCCCTGCCATAGGTCTACTTATTTCCACAGTTTATGCTAGTGGAGCTTATAAAATTGGCTGCAACGGGTCGTGAGTAATGAATAATAAATGGTGATCAGGAAGGTAAAAATTTTCTTTTGTCTATATCTTCACTAGAAACCTTTTTAGGGTGCCAATCCCAAACACTTAACTTATAGAGCATAGGCTGGTCTCCCTATGGTCCAGATGTGCTGGAGGCAGGCACTCTGGCAACAGAAATACACCCCTGCATAGCCACAGTGTGCACCATAAGAGATACAGTTACTTCACACACCCCTCTCTTTGAGTTGAGAAATGCCAGCCCAACGCCAAAATATAGTGGCACCAGTGGTGTAGGGCGTGTAAGGCGAGTATGGCATGTATGGTGTGTATGGCATGTTGCATGTGCCACCCCCTTAGGCACAAGCAGCACCGGCCTAACGCTGGCCGCTTCCGGACCTACTGGAGAGGACAGCGGCACTAAGGTGTCACTTTCCACCACCGTACCACTTGCAGCACACACTGCACTCCAATAGGTTCCAAATAACTCAGGTCCGGCACCGGTTCAAATTTGCCGGTTCAGCTCTGCAGAGGATTCTGCCGCACCACACCTGTGCCCCTACTGTGCTGAAAGCAATCTGGTCCGAAGACCCGAAAACCGGTCCTAGGATGTTTGTTTCCGGTCCAGGGAGGACCAGGCTTGGCAGTTCGAGCTGGATTGTTCCCTTGAGGCTCAGGGTGAAGACTGATTTGCCTATGGCCAGGTCTAAACTGGTGTGGCATGGTGAGCAAAAAATGATGGATTTAACCCAGATCTCTTGACTGGGGGTGAATGTTTTGATTTGTTCTGCATTCCGTCCATCAATTGTGTGTCTTATGTAAATCTTAAAGGCACATGTCCTACCTTTTAGTTACACAGCACTCTGCCCTGTAGGCTACCTAGGGGAATTTAAGGCTTTGTTTGAGGTTTTAAATGCCAAGTCAACATGGCAGTAAAACTACACATACAGGCCCACCTGTGGCAGGCCTGAGGCATGTTTGAAGGGCTACTTAAGTAGTCTGCACAATTCTTCAAGCCCACTAGTAGCATTTAATTTGCAGGGCCTGGGCACTTATATTGCCCTTACTAGGTACTTGTAAGTACAATTACTATGCCTATTGTGGATACACCAATGTTGTAATGTAATGTAATGTACAAAGAATTTATAAAGCGCGGCTAACACCTGACGGTTTCTTGGCGCTAAAAAACAAAGAAAGAAAAAACAGACAGTCCAGGAGGCTGAGAAGATTAGTTATAGGCTATGCGGAACAGGTGGATTTTTAGGAGAGACCTGAAGTGGGTTAGGGAGGAGGCCAGTCTTAAGCCTAGTGGAAGGGCGTTCCAAAAGGAAGGTGCAAGAAATGAGAACCTTAGTCCTCCCTGTTTTTTACGTTTGAAGGTCGGAATCTGGAGTGGAGCCAGGTGGGCGGAACGGAGGTTGCGAGAAGGAACATAAGGGTGCAGAAGTGAAGAGATGAACAATGGTCCTGTACCAACAAGGGACTTAAAAATAACGCAGCCCAGTTTGAATTTACACCGCTCAGCGACAGGGAGCCAGTGAAGAGATTTTAAAAGGGGGCCTACGTGTTGGTGTTTGGGTTGGGGATGAATGAGCCGTGCTGCCTGGTTCTGGGCCAGTTGTAGCCTCTTTAGTTGGTATGCCGGTATGCCAACATAGAGAGAGTTGGCATAGTCTATCCTGGATATGACTAACGCCAATAATGCCAGGGTGAGGGCTTCGTGGTCAGGAAGCGGGCAATCCTACGGATTTTTCTCAGCTGGAAAAAGCTGGAGGACACCACCGCGCTAATCTGGGATTTCATTGTGAGATCATTACTAATGATGATCCCAAGAAATGTTGTTATCATGTTTTTAGGAGCATCAGCATGTGCACTTTAGCACTGGTCAGCAGTGGTAAAGTACCCAGAGTCCTAAAGCCAACAAAAACAAATTCAGCAAAAAAAGGGATGAGGAAGGCAAAAGGTTTGGAGTGGAGGAATGACCGTGCAGAAAGGGCCATTTCCAACATGGGGTGTAGTCATTTGTTTTACTTTTAATCTGTTAAAAGTGTCTGAATAACTACTACTTTGTTTATGAGGTAGTAGGGCATAAACGGATAGTAAATTAGCAGTTTGGTTCTCACCATGTATATGATATATCTCAGTGAACAGTTTGTAGCACATTTGGAATGTGCCAAACATCATTCATCTTTGACATTGTGATAGGTTTACTAAATTATTAATGGTAGAAAATGCTATAACACATGTGTTGTTGTATAGGATATCATATAAGAGGGTGGGATCCTCATTATGTGTGATGATTAAATGTTCAGGAATTTGGATATCGTGGTATCTTATAGGGGCAGGAGGAGTGTCAGTGGTGGCTTTTTTTGTTCGAGTAATTAAGCATTTTAAAGTGGGTAAAAGTGGTAGCTGGCATATGAAGTGAATTTTTTGAAAAAATTATTCGTGAGCTCTTGGGAACTGGTACTTGCCTCTCTTAAATCTTGTAGTACGTGCCTTACTTCAATTTTTTTGATATTTGAGGGATAACTGTGTTCCTTTGCATTAATAACAACGTCATCTTTTATTGTGACAGCATACTTAGAGTAATATTTAGTACATTTCCAGTTGACTTTTTCTGTGCTTGTATTTTCCTCGCTGTAGTGTAGCCCATGTGAAAATGCATTTGTTTCCATTTCTGTGAGCTGATGTATCTTGCTCCTCTGCTGAAGAAGCATTTCTCTTCGGATCACAATGCTGCACAGGGTGACGGCCCTCTTCCCACAACACTGCACCAGGGCAACAGCCTTTAAATTTCACCTTGACCCCCGCTGCCATCCAGGGGTTGTGAACAATGCATAAGGATGAGCAGCCAAACGGGTGTGGCATTCCCTTTATGGGCCTGAGTTTCACTCTCTGCTTCAGGGATCCACTCTACAGGATCCCAATTGGACCTCACTCTCTCCACGCTATCTCCCACTCCTCACAGGACCCTCTGGTCTTGGATCAGGCCGATGCTGGTGCCCCAGGCTCCAAGCCAAGGGGTCTTGATTTGCCTGGGTGATGTCCCCTCACCCAGCAGGGAGACTGGCAGAGCCTTAATCCCCAGTCCTGGTCCAAACAAGCAGAACTTATGCTGATCTTCTCCACAGTGATGAACTGCTTCAGTATGACAATTTGGGAGTCTCAAGCTCCTCTTTTTATAATCCAATCCCAGATGCAAATGTACTTTAGCGTCTATGTCTTGGAAGTTTATGTTCTGGGGGTTTTCCATTTGTGCTTTTCCTTCAGGGAGCAGTCTGTCATAGCAAGAGTGTCTCCAAATCTGATAGCTCCAAACACATGCCACAGGAGTAACTCGAGGATCACACCTCAATGTCATTCTCAGTGATATATGTATAAAAAAGTTACAAAGGTTCCCAGTCCTACTCTTTATGATTCCTTTATCATTCCTTTCTCCTTCGAGATGTGTCAGGGGCCCTTTGACCCCTGACCTCTCTTAGAATCCAAGTGTCCTATTGAAGTTCATGAAAGCATGGCTCTTCTTTCCTCCAATGTTTGTCCCACCCAGCAGTCAGGAATGCAGCATTCCACAAATCTGTCTGGGGGATCCTCTACCTCCACGTGCTAATTCAGCCGTCCCTTGCTCTACCAAAGTGGAACCCACAGACTTCCATTTATGTGCCCTTCAGAAGCACACATACATCATTGCACGCACATGTAAATACATTCATTACACGCAGTCTCTCATGTACTGTACCACTTCACAGGTACACATACACTCTGGCACTAACACAATCACTTGTGCTGACTATGATGTACTGTACCATAACACCGGCCCACATACATCCCTGCGCACACTTGCAACCATGCACGCAGACGGGTATGCATTGTACCACATCTCAGGCACACATACATCTCCACACACACACACAAGGAATCCCATGCACTAACTGGTAATGCCTACAACTCAATGCAGGCCAGGGGTGAGTTAAGCACACAGCATCGTAACTTTACAAACGTTGGCCAGATGGCTCTACTCCAGTGACAAGAGTCAAATGTCATATTCACTCTACTGATCACTAATATTGAAAACATGATAAACTGCCACCACTGCGTTCGGGCAGCTTAACTTCTGGTGGAGATAGTAGCCTTCCGTCACCTGAGGGTAGCTCTTTGGGCAGCCCTCATGGTCTACTCAAGGTCACAATCCGTGAGACAGGTCTTGGGTCATGATGCACATGCACGATTTGTATTCGCCCATTACCCAAAATTGTTACCAAATATCCAGCTATAACTGCAGCTGAGGCACTCAGGGCAGTGATGTTCATCCAATAACATGCACGGAACTTTTCAGTCCCAACACATTTGATGTAAAGCAGTAGAGGGCAATAGATATCCAGCTAGTGGCTAATTGGCATAATGTGAAATCACAAAACCTAGGAATTTTCCCAGCTTGACCACACTATGAGATCCTAGTCAAAAATGTATTTCACTGTGCTTCCTTTTTTAGGTCGAGCCTTGGCAGAGCACATGCGCTGTCTGCCAGACCTGCTGTAATCACTAAAAAGAGGGAAATTCTGCCTGCTGCTTACCATTGGTTGACTCCAGTATCAATTTTCGTTGGTGGATCTCATTGGTTGTCACTCTTGATTCATCACTTCCGATTTCTACTCAGGAGCACTGGCCAACTACAGTTACCTTATGCTGTAGCTGTTTAATTGTTCCTTTGGAGACTGCTTCAATAAAGCAGAATCTTCCAAACATAGCGCTGCCGGAAGATGCAGGCTGTCTATTGCTATCTTTCTCTGCACTGCCTGACAGCAGCTCTGCTGTGGAAGCTGCCTTGTCCAACCCCCTCCCCTCCCACTGCCTTTCCAAACTCACCTCATATCATTTCATTTTTGCCTGCGCACCATGCCGAAATTTAACTTTTTTTGAAGGCAGCACACGCCTTGCTTTATAATCTGTGTTGCAGCAAACAAATGATGGACGGAATGCTGACAATGCAAACATTCTCCCCAGTCAAAAGATCCATCATTCTTTTGCCCACTACGCCACCCCAGTTTGGACCCAGCCATATGCAAATCAGTCTTGACCCTGTGCCCCATGGGAACGGTCCAGACGAACTGCCAGGCCAGGTCCTCCCTGGACCAGAAACAAGCATCCTCGGCCTGCTTTCAGGGTATGTCACCCTGTTTCAGCTAGGCTAGCTTGAATCCAGTGGCACAGTGAGCAAGGGACCGATATCTGGGCATACCCATCCCACTTAGGGCGAAAAGTGTTACAGAAAACAAATGATGGACGGAATGCTGACAATGCAAACATTCTCCTCCAGTCAAAAGATCTAGGTTAAATCCATTGTTCTTTTGCCCACTACGCCACTCCAGTTTGGACCCAGCCATATGCAAATCAGCCTTGCCCCTGTGCCCCATGGGAACAGTCCAGACCAAACAACCAGGCCAGGTCCTCCCTGGACCGGAAACAAGCATCCTAGGACCGGTCCAGGGTATGTCACCCTTCTTCAGTCAGGCTACCTTGAATCCAGTGCACAGTGAGCAAGGGACCCACGTCTGGGCATACCCATCCCACTTAAGGCAAAAAGTGTTACAGCAAATAAATGATGGACGGAATGCTGACAATGCAAACATTCTCCCCAGTTAAAAGATCTGTGTTAAATCAATTGTTCTTTTGCCCACTACTGTTGTAACACATTGCTTTATAATCCGGCCTGCGGAACAGTAGGGCTGCAGTGCATGTCAATGTATCTTGTTCCCAAGTAGAGGTAGCCATATCATTATTCATTTCCTCCACTCATGCCTCTATCCGTTGCATTTGAATGTGTTCATGCCAGATAATAATGGTTGCAGTCTTCGTATTTTTCCCCTTCATCGAAAACATATTGTTTAGGAAGTCCAAGGGCCTGATCTTACGCCCCTGGAGCATTCTAATAGGCTACCTGCTGGGTCTAGAGGGGCATCACCGTGCTGCTGCCTGCCCTGCTGATTGCCTCCTGGATGGGGGGGGGTTCGTTATTATTTGGGGTGTTCCCTGTTCGGTGCTGACAAAGATCATTCCCACACTACACTCTGCTACACCTCCCCAGTGCTATTCATTGCCTCCGGGTACTTGTGGCCCCAGAGCCTGCATCCTCCTTGCAAAAGGCTGAGTTACTTCAGTACTCGGGACTTCCACCGCCTCGCTCTACTTTCAATAGTATTTGGCTATTTGCATCTCTCGTGGGCATTCCGCATGCCAGTCCAACCCTGCCGCTCCTCCACCGACTGCCCAGGTGCCAGTATCATCCCTGCCGTTTATCGGTCTCAATTGTGGCAGGTCGCTCTGCGAGATAAATGGCAACACATGCTGCGTGCCCCTGAGAGGTAGGCAAAACATTGCAGGTTTTATTTTTCTTTGTCACGTGCATGTTCATGGGGGCACTTTTACATTTTATGTGGGGCACTATGGATTTTGCTTCCTTCTGTTTTATTTGTGTTCAGCTTCTGTACATGGTGGCTTTCCCAAATGTAATTTCCTCCCATTCATTAACACAAACGCAGCAATTAAATCTTGCGAGGTGAAACTGTTGTATCACATAATTACCTAATACTGTTGTTAATATGTGGGTGGACATGCTGAATTCAATATGTTTTTTCAAGTATTAAATCTTATGCACATTGTGATGACATGTGGCAGCTGGATTTAAAGGGTACAGAAGTGCACTTGCAACTACTGCTCCTTCTAAGCTGCCGCCAATGTCCCTGCTCCGGCTACTCTGTTCCTGCCGTGGCAGAGTTCAAAACCTTTTATGCTGCCCGAGAGAGCGCTTAGAAAGAACCCACAGTAATAAAATGTTATCCACTAATGGCATTCAAAAGTGACCAAGCAGTATCACTTTTAAAAAGCTGACTCTAGCGACTCAGGCTGACTCCTGTTGCAGTTATTTCTTTGCAGTTTTCTGAATTTTACTGAGTGATTTAGCATGTTGGCAAAGCGCTCTGAATGCCTTCAGTTCATGTCCGCGCTATATAACATTGCAAAAAAAATTATCAAGCTTAATTAATACAACCCTAAACAATTCTGCAGCACCTCCATTTCGGCAATCTTCGGGTGCAATCGAAAAACTGCTGACCGGGATAAGCTGGGGAACTTCCTCAGGATGCACTATTTAGCACAAAACTGGAGGCCTGCGGGTGCTGTTTTCCAAGTTGGCCCTCAACGTTGGTCTCCTCGTTTGCAGTGACATCCTGAACCAACGAGTTACAGACATTGCTTCATTTACTCTTCACTTCTAGGGGCAGGCTCTAAAACCGGGGCCAACTCTCCTCTTATTTCCTGCAGCTGCTCCAGAGAACAAACACAAATGTCCAAGACAACGTGAGGCTACCTGTTATCCCAGAGCCCCAGGAAGATAGAACACAAGGTCTCTGCTTCCTCCTGCTGGAATTCTTTCTGTGCACTTTGCTGCAGCAATTTATTATTCATGTTGCATGCTGTCAAAGCCTTCCCCCATAGTTCTGGAGTTTATATGGAAGTTGCTACTGTGTACCTAATCAGGAATGCCCTTATACCTACCGGTAATCTTCATTACATCTGGTCCCCATGTCCTCGTCCCATTCATTACAAAGTAGAGATGTCCATCTCCATGACAGAAAAAAAGAGCAGGAGAATTCTGGGATACCAAAACCCATCCCTCCCAATGGGAGTACATAAACTGCAATATCCCAGCATTCAGCCTGAAACACCAAGCCACAAACCGGAAGGCCGGCGATCTGGGAGAGAGGGGTGTAAGGAATAGGACGAGAACAACGGGTGATAGGGCATTACCTCCCAGGCCCTCCAGTCCTCGTCCCCTTACTTACAAAGTGGAGAATACCAAAGCAAACCCCCACCAACAGCAGGGACACCAGACCGAAAGCGGCACCCAACAGAAGCAAAAGGTAGAACCACAAAAAAAAATACAGGCAAGAGCGCACAACCAGCAATGCCCCCAACAAAGCCCACAGAGCACAACCCCAAAACGAGCAGGGCATGACCAGGAAAACCCCAAACCAACGAGCCAGCCCAGGCGCTGCCACCCAAAGGGCAGGCAACCAACACGAGGAACCTCCCCACCAGGCACAGAGGAGGAGAACCTAACAAGGAAGGACCAGGAACAGACCGCAAGAACAGCAACGAGGCCACCACAGAAGAAGACCCAACGCAAGGAGCCACGGATGCAATGAGAGTATCACAAGAACCCCAGGCAAGGCCAGAACGAGGACCAGCACCCAGAGCCAAGCCCCAATGGATCCCCCAGAGGGCTCAAACAACCAGCCCCCTAGAACAATCAGCAGAAGGGGACCCAGAAGAAGCGAAAGTGCCCACAAGGCAGAACAAAAGCCTGGAAGGGCAACCAACCAGGGAGAAAACAGCCAAGGGAGAACTCAACAGCACCAGGCACCACCAGGCAGCCGCCCAACCAGGGAAAAACCAGGCCAAATCCGGCCAAACACCAGAGAGCAGACAAGAGCAGGCTTGTGCAGGGTGTAGAAGTAGACCTCAGCAATGCCTACCAGTGCTAGGGTTTCGTCCTTCTCTGCACAAAAGTCCCTAGACCAGTGAGTGGAGGATGGCATTGAAGCTGAAATAGTAAAAAGATATTTTATTAAACGTCATGAGGTGGAACTACATTCACACAACACACTTTGGCAATGTATGAAGTAGCACAAGGACCAGAAGAACCATGGGTCTTTTATACCCACACAGGAGCTCAAAAGGAGGCGGTACAAGCACACATAGGAAGAGTTACATACATAGATGGTCATACAGAGAATGCAATACAATTTCAAATCTATATTTCGATCAGGTGATCATAAAAGATATACAATATAACACATCATTTAAAATTCCGAAGTATCAATATCTCATTAGTAATAAATACATAAGTTAGAAAATGTTAAAACAAGGGGGACAGTGAATCAAGGGAAAGGAATTTTCAAGGGTCTCCTGCCATCTTTATGTAACGGGTTCGGGCATGCCGCATTGGAGTTAAGAATTTAGCTAGGGCAAACACAATTGGCAGAGATAAATCTGTCTTTAGAACTCTGAATGCAGGTAGGAATGTTCTAAATCCCAAGTTTTTAAGGAGGGGGACGAGCCAAAATTTCCTGCTTTTTTGGTAAGCTTGACAGAAAAAAATAACATGTACTTCATTCTCCTTAGTATGGGCACATGCGGGGCACGCCTCTGTGGAGGACCGGCCAGACCATACTTTAGTAAAAGACATTAGAGGAAGGGTCCCATACCTCAATTGCAGGAATAATTTTCTTGTTAGAACAGGAGTCATGCCGTCCAAAACACTTTCAAGGTTGTATGCGTGAAGTAATCGGGGTTCCCAAGGCCTACATGTTCCGAAGATAACCCACTTACAATCAAGAACTGTTGGCACGGAAACTGTAAAAGTCAAAGAACAAGTTTATTAAGACCCCATGGGGTGGTGGTACACTCATACAGCACCCTTCGGTAATGCAAGAGGTATCACACCGAACATCGGTGTGACCCTTCTTTTATATGATTCTACAGGTAATAAAACGTACACGCGGCACAAAGTTACAGAACATTATGTCCATATAAGGGCATATTTTGGAATACTGCCAGCTCATTGGAGGGTTTCAAACCCACTGGTCAGTTTGCGGCACATTCCTGAGGAACGACTGGTCAGTGTGAACTGCGCATGTGTGGCTTAACCAGTACTAAAAATAGCCTGTTGCTGGGCAGACTGAAGTGGTCAGTGGAACGGACAACGGACTAAAGGGCACGCCGGCCACGAGGCCGTTCATGATCTAAGATGGCCGCCAACATGTACAAAATAGCGTTTCTATGTATAGCTAATTTAAGCGGGAATCGTGTAGCAAAGCTAAGCGCTAACCCAGCCATCGTCAAAATACGACAGACGACCCTTTTAGCGTTTAGCTGAAGCTACCTCATAGTGGACATAGTCAGGGTGTTCATCTTCTATGTCAATTAGCATTATTTGTGTTACTTCTTTATGAAGCATCATTTTATCGTGGGCAAGAGCTCGCCTCGAGGGTACACAAACTGACAAGCACATAGAACAAAAAACTGGGCCACACTGGATACATAAACAAATAGAAAACAGAATTCCCACAATAATACATAGAATCGTTAACAGTTTCCATCCCCAGGTGGTGAGTATTGACCAGAACCATCCTGACAGAGTCCAAATACCATTATCTGGATGTATTTCAGCCGCTATCTTATGTAGCTTAGTGATGGCATCATATACTGAAGGTGAATTATCAGGGATGTAAACGCAACAGCTACTTCCGATGATTCTACATGCCCCCCCACGATCAGCTAACACTACATCCAAAACCATCCGATTCTGAAGCGCAACAATTCTAGAAATCTGTACTTCTTCAGTGATATTTCCAAGTGCAATTGCGGTATCATTAGCCACAGCCTCAACGACACGAGTTAGTCGTCTGATCTTTCGACTGTTCAAAGCTGCCCCGACGAAAGAGAACAAACCCAAATTGAAGTCCACATATTGTTGCAAGGTAGTGTCCGTTTGGTCAACATCGTACAAGACAAGGGAGCGTTTATCACGATTCAAGACAAAGTCGTGATAGAGGACGTAATTGTTGTGATACATGGGTGGGGCAATGAATACAGGCGGCAATACAAAAGACACGTAGCAAGTGCCTGACCATCCCAAAGGAAGCTGATGATATCCTTTCGTTCCACAGATAAAGTAAGTATTTCAGGAAGTGACAAACAATATACCAGTAGGACTGTCAAGTCTCCCAACAGAAATTACACCTTTATTACGTATACATAGGTCTGCTTTGGTAGCAATAACGTTGATAACATGTGCACTCGGTACATTGACATTTCGCTGGTTGCTGTACATTCGTGAAGCAGACTCATTGTCAGGGCGGTACTCCTCATATTCAAATCGAGTACCCTCAGCTTGTGGGTACCCATCCCGATCATGATAGCACAATTTATTCAAACGAAAAAGCACTCCCCCTTTTGTGGGCCATCTCAACGTAAAGAGGAGAGTATAAAATGCATTACAAGACCCATTATGCGAAAACGGTAGAGGGATGAGTGGAGTACCCCCTTTCTTCTGATGCCCAGGCAACATCCCACACACCCAGCAATTTGAAGTGTTTGTCATATTGTGTGTGTGATGTAGGATCTGAATAAAACTATTGTTCAGATAAGTCTGTCGGTGCCGTTCTTCATGATAGGGCAGGGTAAAATGGAAATGTTCAGATGGAGCTGGGGTAGTTGGCAGCAAATGTTCACGTGCAGGTACCACAAGTTCAACTACCCAGGCTATTGCCGCAATCACTACGATAGTCAGAACAAAAAGAATGGCACCCAAGAGTCTCTTATCTCGCACGGTTGATAATGCCATAGTTCTGAAGGCCTTCGCTGAGACTCAATAATTCGATATAGTCACAAAGTGTCTCATACACATACGTGTATACCTAAAAAAAATGTGGTGCTGAACTCCGAGGTAGCCGTTGTTTTCTTCTCCGGGCCAAGACGGGTGTCGCTACACTGGCAGAACTGATCCCCCCTCCTTGGAATTCCCGGTTTCCGTTTCACAAACCTGGAGCGGTAACCAACCAGTCATTAAAATACAAAAAAAAATCTTCTTATCGAGGACGCAAGTTGTAGCGTTCTCGTCCGGTAACAGTGTGGTCTGGGAAGGCTCCCTCAACTTCGGCCGACGTCACAGCTGGGCTCTTTTCTTTCTCCAAAATCTCTTTGTAATCAGTCAGCACAGCAGGAGTCACCAGGTCCGGAGAGACACGGCGACAATGTGTCGAATGCACCCACCGCTTCCTGTTGGTCACTCGCACAGCGGTACGGGTCGCAAGGAGGACCTGTTCAGGGCCCTTCCACCTGGGCTCCAGACTGCTTGCTCTCTCAAACGACCGAATCATCACATGGTCACCAGGACGCAGATCATGGCCCTCTCCAGTAGAGTTGTCAGGGAGCGCTTCTCGAACCTGTTGGTGAATAGAGAGCAAATCATTTGTTAATCGTGCCAAATAATCATTCATCATAACACAAGGCACATCATGTATCAATCGCGGCTTGGGCACCCCCCAGATATTCATAGGGCGCCCAAACACCACCTCATAAGGTGTAAGGCCAGTTCGTGAGTGGGGTACTGATCTAAGAGAGAGAAGTGCTAGCGGCAAAGCATCTGGCCACTTCAACGATGTAGACGCCACAATTTTGGCCAGCTTAAGCTTCAACGTTGCATTGTACCGCTCGACCAGACCTGCTGACTGAGGGTGGAATACAGCGTGAAACTTCTGCTGAATCCCCAACCCCTTCAGTACATATTCCACAATCTTTCCAACAAAATGAGGCCCATTATCACTCCACAGAAATTTGCAAACTCCAAAGCGAGGAAAGAATTCCTTAAGCAACACCTTAGCTGTTGTCAAAGCCGTGTTGTCTTTCGTGGGGTAGGCCTCAACCCATTTGCTAAAAGCACATACCACCACTAGGACGTACTTCAGGTTATTGCAGCGCTCAAGTTGGATGTAATCCATTTGGAGTACCTCAAATGGTGCAGAAGGTGGAACGAACCCTCCTTTCGGAGTATGGGTCCCCTTTCCAGGATTGTGTTGCAAACATACCAGGCAGGTCTGCACTACTCTCTTTGCAGTATTAGCAATCTCGGAATTTTCCCAAACTCGTGTTAAGAGCCGAGTGATTGCAAGAGCT
The DNA here is from genome assembly GCF_964263255.1 of Lissotriton vulgaris. Taxonomy (NCBI): domain Eukaryota; kingdom Metazoa; phylum Chordata; class Amphibia; order Caudata; family Salamandridae; genus Lissotriton; species Lissotriton vulgaris. The sequence goes on along the minus strand of NC_141697.1, from coordinate 406,293,433 downwards.
CCGACATGCGCCAGTCCATGTGTCATCTGGACCATCGCCTGCAAGTAAGCTGCAGGCAATTTCCACTTTTCCATGTCTTTACTTCTCCAACAACCCTCGTCATCTAGTACCCCATCGGCTGCCCATGTCACAAGTTCAGATTCAGTAGCTGATTTTTGAATGTCTAATATTTCTGCTCTAGCATCACTCCATCGCTCAGCCTGCGATTGTACCGCATACATGGGGGAGCTAGTTCGGGACATAGCTGTTTGTCTAGCTATGCTGTCTGCAAAGGCATTTCCTTGACCCACTTTATCCGTAATCTTTTTGTGGGCACTGCATTTTACTATCGCTACTTTCTTTGGGCCTAGCAGCGCATTTAGGAGATCACGCACTAGTTCTCCGTGCATAATGTGCTCTCCGTGAGATGTCAAAAACCCACGTTCTCTCCAAAGTAGCCCAAAGTCATGTGCCACTCCAAAGGCGTACCGGCTGTCCGTGTATATGTTCACACATAAACCAGCACTCAGTTCGCAGGCTCTTGTTAAGGCTATCAGCTCTGCTGCCTGAGCCGACTTTTGTGGTATCCTAGCTGTTTCTACCACTGTCTTAAGTGTCGTGATCGCATAGGCTGCGGAAGTCGTGCCATCTGGCAGCCTTAAACACGATCCATCGACCCACAGTTCCCCATCCACATCTGGAAGTGGGACATCCTGTAAGTCAACACGACCCTTTGTCTGTTCCTCGGTCAGGAAAACACAATCATGATGTTTTTCTTCCTGACCTTCCTCAACCGGATAGGGCAATAAAGTGGCAGGGTTCAAAGTAGCGCATCTTTTCAGCGTAATGTGTGGCGCCAAAAGTGTCAGCTCATATCCTGTTAGCCGTGCACTCGTGAGGTATTGGGTCTTTGTTTGGTTTAACAGAGCATCTACTGCATGAGGAACTAACACCAACAATTTATGTGATAACACTATTCCCTCACTCTGTCGTATGGCCACTGCTGTTGCTGCTACCGCTCGAAAACACCCAGGCAACCCTCGTGCTACAGGATCCAGAACGCCAGAGAAGTATGCACATGGTCTCTGCTTATCCCCGTGTAATTGCACTAATACTGACAACGCGCACCCATCATTCTCGTGCACGTACAATGTGAAAAGTTTCGTATAATCTGGTGTGCCCAACACGGGTGCGGAACAAAGGGCCTGCCTCAGCTGTTCAAAAGCCTTCTGACATTCATCTGTCCACTCAAGGGGCATTGGTGTAGCTTTGGACAGTAATGCTAGCAAAGGTTTTATGATATATGAAAAACCCATGATCCATTGTCTACAGAAGGACGTCAACCCTATGAAGGCACGTACATCTCTCTGCGTGCGTGGGACTGGTGTGTCTAAAATTGCTTGAATTCGATCAGATGTTAATGCACGCCCCTCCTTAGACAACAGATGACCAAGGTAGGTCACCTGAGGTCTACAGTATTGAAGCTTCTTCTTCGAAACCTTATGATTATTCTGTGCCAAAAAGGAAAGCAACGCAAGTGTACTCTGTTCACATTGTGCATAAGAGTCAGCAGCCAGCAGAAGGTCATCTACATACTGGATAAGAGCGACGCCAGACTGCAATTTAAAGGAATCCAACTGCCTTTTCAAAGCCTGACTATAGATGCTAGGACTTTCAGTATATCCCTGGGGAACACGACAAAATCTATACGATTTATTATTTAGCGTAAAACCAAACAGGTATCTGCTATCAGGATGAACAGGGATAGAAAAGAACGCATTCTTTAAATCAATGACACTAAACGTGGTGGCCGTTGGTGGAACCAAAGTAAGCAGGGTCGTAATATCAGACACCACCGGGTATTGAGGAATGACAATTTTGTTGATCTCTCGCAAGTCAATAATAAAGCGATAGATTTTGCCGTCAGTATCTCTCTTAAGGATCGGAAGAATAGGACTGTTACAAACATTATAAGGGACCTCCTCCACAACCCCTGCAGAAATCAAATCCTGAACAATATGTGTCAATGCAATTTCGCCTTCTCTCGAAATCTTATACTGTGGCACTCGTGGTAGAGGGGCCCCCTCCTTAACAGTAATATGTATCGGTGGAATACGCATCTCTCCCACATCCGTGTCTGAGGTCGCCCATAACGTGTGCGGGAGAGAGGCCAAAGCTGAAATATCTGAAATTGCGTAAAACCTGTCGGGGTCAGGATAATTATCATTCAGGATAACCCGTACTCCCTCCAGAGCACAACGTATTGTCGATCGAAAATATTTAAGCAAGTCAATACCCAGGATATTGTCTGGGGTATGGGGTGATAACAAAAATTGACCGAAACTAAAGTATTTGTCAAGACATAGTGCAAGGTGCTTGGACAATGGGCTGGGGGAGGGTGTGCCATCAAACCCTACACATGTAATCATTTCGCCAGACAGGGGAGCCCTCGGAACCAAGTTTTTCGACAAAGCGCTACGTGTAGCTCCTGTGTCGACTAGAAATTGATCAGTAGAACCCAGAATACCCGCTGTTACATATGGACCCTGCTGATCTACCGGCACTTCAACTGATTCCTTACCCCATCCTACGCAGTCCTATGCATGCACATAATCCTGGTGTTCCACATTCTCTCCCTCCAAAATCTGATATTGATTCCGCCTATCAAACGTATTTCGTTCATCCTGGCCACGGCCCCTCTCCTCAGTCTTTCCACGATCACCTCCGCCACCTCTAGCTCCCGTATAACCTCCTCTTGACCTTCCACCTCCTCGACCACGCTGACTACGCTGCTCGCGAAGTACCGGACAATCTTCGGCCCAATGCCCAAACTCCTTACAATAAGCACATTGATCCTCCGCTATGTCCGTACGACCATACGACGTATTTCCTCCACCCCGTCTACCTCTATCATTCCCTCTACCCTGTGTTCCCCGAACCTGCGCCAACATCACCTTCGTTTTCAATCCCTTCGCCTTTTTCTCTACACTTTCTTTAGCCTCCAATTCCTGCCGCTCATAATACTGAGCCATAGTTAACAAGGACGCAGGGGTCGCCGTGGCCCAGGAACTTTCACTCGACTTCAATCGTTTCGCAATCTCCGGTAGGAGATTAGCCACATACTTATCTACAAACAAATGCCGACCCGTATCGTCTGTCAAAGATTGACCACTGTAATCATGAAATGCCTCCTCAAAACGTGTAAAGAAATCTGAGACCGTTTCGTCGGGTTTCTGCTTGCACGACGTCAGCATAGTCCAATCAATCTTTTTAGAGGGAACAAGCGTCTTCAATTTAGTCAGAATAGCTGCCGGGAGATCTAGAATTAACTGACAAGGCTTACATGCTGGTTCCCTGTCTAAATCTGCAGCATTAATTTCTTTCCATGTGCCCCCCAATATCGTTTCATCATTATTTTTACGAATTTGCCACCACATATCAGGTGGCAGAATTAACCCAAAGAACAAATCTATGTCCACAAGAGTCATCACACAAGACGAAATAGCCCCTTCCACCCCTTCATAAAATGCCGCCGGGTTTTTTCGAAGATCAGGTAAAGAATTTTTCAATGCCATAACGTCTGCTCTATTCCACGGTGTATATACCCAATTATACACAAAATACCCTTTCGCATCCTTTGACAATTTATCATCATCCGTACCTTCCCCTTTTGGTGGAACATACAAAGGCGCGGCTTCACGCATAGGCATAACATGCAATGCAAAACTCTTATCTGAACCACGGAGAGAGCACTCCTTAGTCTGCCCATTATTGCCCGAACCAGACTCCTTTTGCCTCTTTTTCCTCTCCTCCCGCAATCCGGCTGTCTCATCCCGTAGCGCGATCAATTGCTTGAATAGGTCGTCAGCATCTGAAAGATCAAAATCACCTTTAGCCAAATTCTCACGATATACTGACAACGATTTAGATTCTAACGTGTCGGAAAGTTCCCGATACGCGCCTACAACTTCATCCGCCAAACTAGACAGAAAATACATTAATTCAAGATCCGACCACGCTTTCTTTTCTTCTAACAACTGCTCCTGAGAAACACAACTCTTAGTTACTTTACGAGCCCAACTCCGCAAATGAGCGGACCTCGCCGCAGTAAACCTGAGAGCAGATATACCCTTGTGATCCGACTTATCCTGTCCCTCATCCTCTGAATCCCCAGCTGGAGCCGTCGGCGAAACATACGGAGGTGGTGACCGATCTAACAAAGAAAAATCATCAATTTCATTATTAAGGACAGGATAAAGTGGTCGGCGGATAGGAAATTGACCAGTCGTCTGCAATTTACGTTCCCGTTCCTACCTTTCTTTCTTCTCCTGAGCCTCCTTTTCCTCAAGCTGTAAAGCCTTATCCCGAGCAGCCTTGCGCTGCTCTTTGTCCGCCAAGGCAACCTCACGCTTCATTCGTTCGCGCACCGCTTTCTCCCACATTCGCACGCAATCAAACATATTTTGTCTAGACCTGCGTTGAAACAAACATTGCTCTACAAACTGTACTTTACGTAAATCGAACAACCCATGTAGAGGCCATTGCAATTCAGGATCGGCCTTTGTATACTTATGCCATAATTTGCTGTACATAATAGGGGGAAGGCCATGCTTGATATACATCTCACGATTTGGTGTTCCCTCTGGGGGAGCCGGCTGTGCTTCCGCTAACCTAATTGAGGTACCCTCTCCAAGACAGCACATCCCTCGAAGTGTGCTGAAAACAGGCATGTTCAAAAAGTATCACGAAAGCGTGACACCGTATAAAAAGGCACTTACAGTACTTCACACAAATGTGCCGCTCAAAGGGAAAAAAACAAAGTTAGAGAAACATCTCTACATGCCTGCCTATGTGAAGTGCACTACACATATAAGTTCAAAGATCACAAATTCACAATGTTAGCTAACTCAGATCAAAACGTAGGACTTCGGCAAGCGTCCGAGGACTACCTTACCGATCACAGATCACAGAATTTCAGTAAGCGTCCGAAGACTACCTTACCGAACACAAATCATAGAACTTCAGTAAGCGTCCGGGACTACCTTACTGAACACAAAGCTTACCCAAAGTCTCAAATGTCCAGATTCCAACTGCCAAGGTCTTGTAAGCCAAATCAGCCAAACGGCACTTTCTCAGCGATGCAGACACTCGAAAACTCAGTCGGAGACCGGCGCCACCTGGAAGGTCAGATCGGAAGGAAAGGAAAAAACACCGTGGCAGCCAAGACTCGGGTCACTCGTGGCAGCGCGCGTCCATGGCGAGTTTCCAAGCCTTCGTCACGACCTCTCCTTCGGGCATCCGAGTCGCCGATGAGTCCCTTTGTGGTCGCCAATTTGAAGTAATCGGGGTTCCCAAGGCCTACATGTTCCGAAGATAACCCACTTACAATCAAGAACTGTTGGCACGGAAACTGTAAAAGTCAAAGAACAAGTTTATTAAGACCCCATGGGGTGGTGGTACACTCATACAGCACCCTTCGGTAATGCAAGAGGTATCACACCGAACATCGGTGTGACCCTTCTTTTATATGATTCTACAGGTAATAAAACGTACACGCGGCACAAAGTTACAGAACATTATGTCCATATAAGGGCATATTTTGGAATACTGCCAGCTCATTGGAGGGTTTCAAACCCACTGGTCAGTTTGCGGCACATTCCTGAGGAACGACTGGTCAGTGTGAACTGCGCATGTGTGGCTTAACCAGTACTAAAAATAGCCTGTTGCTGGGCAGACTGAAGTGGTCAGTGGAACGGACAACGGACTAAAGGGCACGCCGGCCACGAGGCCGTTCATGATCTAAGATGGCCGCCAACATGTACAAAATGGCGTTTCTATGTATAGCTAATTTAAGCGGGAATCGTGTAGCAAAGCTAAGCGCTAACCCAGCCATCGTCAAAATACGACATGCGTCTTTGGTTGTAATAAAACAATGTGTCAGAGATCCCTCTCGTGCACTGTCCAGGGCTCGGAAAAGCATTTTGTCATAGTATGCTCTGGAGAGCGCTTTTCTTGGGATCCTGGTACTTGTGCTTTCTGGGTGTGACCACAGTTCTGGTAGTCCAAGGGTCTCACAAGTTCTCTTGATGTAATTTAACCAAGGGGTCTTGGTGGCATTAGGTAAGGATAGAAATTCCTGTAACTCAGTTCTATAGGAGGTGAGATCTTGGCTGCTCCAGATGCGACGCCAGAATGTTAGAGGTTTGAGCCCTAGTTCCTCCGTAATGAGCTTCAAACCCAGGTCCAGTCTCAGGGGCAGGAGTGGGGTACTTGACGGAGAGCGGTCAGCTGCCTTAAAATTTTATTTTCTGTGGTCAGCGAGTTGGAGGATGAAGTGTGGCCCCACATCTCTCCCCCGTAGGTTACTCCCCCGCGCCTGGGCTTTATTTATTTGGATAGCAGGGCTCAGAGGGCGGTATGTTGACTTAGTCACAATTCTCATAATACCACCCGCCTTCTGGGCCAACTTCATGTTCGCTTTAATCTGGTGAGCCCCCCACGTAAGGTTTTGGTTTAAGGTTATCCCCAGATAATCTATTGTATGAACCCTTTCCAGGCGTACTGCGCCAAGAAGGGGATTTGGGCGCTTGAAGGACTTGGGATTTAAGATAACGAATTTCGTTTTCTGCGGGTTAATTTCAAGACCCCTTTCTGTGCAGAACTCCAGGAAGCCATCAAGCACCCTCTGTATGCCCATCGGGGATTTAGACAGCAGCAGGGTGTCATCCGCAAACATGAATGCGGGCACCCTGCTGCCAGTCAGTTTTGGGGCATATGTGTTGGCTATCCCAGTCAGGTGTGCGATTACCCCATTCACGAAGAGGCAGAGAATGCACAGTCAACAGAGAAGGAGGGGCCATGGATTGCCAACCTCAGTTAAAACAGTCTGACAGTGATGAACTAGAGCAGGTGCATGGGCAGCTACAGACTCTTCTGAGCATGTGCAGAGTAGCTGAGGCTCAGAATAGCCAGTTCTTGAGCAAAGCACAAGGGTAAGTGACAGTGAAGAAGGAAAGAGCACATGGCGAGCTCATGGTCAACTAGATGGCTGCCGGAAACAAGATGGCTTCAGTTACCTGCTAACAGTGATCTCTGCCAAATTTCTGCACAGGGCAGCACTGCTGAAGGCACAGAAAAAAAACCCTCGCCGACCAGAACACAGCAGGGAGCCACGACAGTGAGTGACCCCCCCAAATCGAAGGAAGAAAGTGACCCCCTGCTAAGAGGAAGGAAGCAGAGACTGAATACGCCCCACCAAAACCAAAGGAACAACATGACAAACCACAGGACCTACCCCAACACCTCAGGAGAAGCCCCCAGTATAGCCGCAAAGACCGAAGAGGAGGGAGCCCGAAAAGAACTCAGGCAACAACACAGAGGACCAACCAAGGACAGGAGCAAACTGAGCAACCAGGAAGAGAGGAGGCAGGGACCTCGAGGAAGCACCCCCTGCAACAGCGACAGAAATGGCAACAGAGAGACCAGAGGCACAGAAACCCCAGAGGTGGGACAGGCCATGGGGCACGAGCGGCCAGCATCCAACTCCAGCGGAGACACCGGACAGCCGCAGTAAGGCCGCCACACTCAGAACAGAACCTGGGGCACCAGGCCTGGTCCAAGGCACATACCCCGAAAGATGGAGACACAGGGACACAAACACAGCACCCTGCCGAACGAAGGCCAAGGAGAGTCCAGAGGCGCAACCACCCCAAACGCAACCAGCAACAGAACACAGCCCACAGAAAGGCAAGGGAAGGACCACATCCGACCCCACACAAGACCAGGGCACAATACCAAGAGGGGGAAGAAGAAAAAAAAACCTAAGCTACTGGGACCAGTGGAAGCCAATAACCAAACTTGGCCAAAAGGAAAGAAGAAGAATAAGCTCCAAACAACACCCCCTCCAGGAGACAACAACAGTGGACCAAACACGACCCCAGAACCGGGACAGAGGGAAACTCCCACCGAACCAAGAGCCGACCTACTGGCCAGGAAGACAAGGGAGGACACCAAGGAGCCACCCAAGGTGAAAACCAAGAGCAGCCGCAGAAGGGCAAACACCAGAGAGAAATACAAGGAGGCCCACAGCCCAACCCTGCAGGCGCCCCTAAAAACACCCAAGAAGCTAGCAGCCCAAACAGACAGGCCAGCCAGACAGGAGGTCCCCAAACGGCGCCCCCAGGGGTGGGAAGAAGAGGCGGAAGGCCAACCGACATAACACCAAAACCCCCAACAAAGAAGGGGCACAGAGAAAGGATCAGGAGCCAGACACAGCCAGGCCACACAGGGAGGAGAAGTAGCAGGAAGACAGGGATGGAGCCCGGCAGCCCACCCACGTCAACCAATACAACGACCCAGCGCAACAGCCGGGCGCAAATGAGGGGCCATGGGAAAAGGAGAGAAGGCCAGTCCAAGACCCAGGAACCCCAGGCACAGGACCACCGACCACCAAGAGGCCGAAAGACCCCCAACAAAACAAGGCTCCAATGCCCCAGAGGGACACCTAAGCAACCAAGGCCCCAACAGGCAAAAGTCGGACACAACCAAGCAGAGAAGCACCAGCGACCCTCCCGAAGAGGCAAAAGAGGAGCCAAACACAGGGGTAGCAAGGCCAAAACCCAACAGAGGCAAAGCCCAGGCCGCAACAACAGACCAGAAGACCCCAGGCACCACCAAAACCAAAGGAGAGGTGCCTGGAGAACCCCAAAGGTGCACAACCCACCAAGGGGAGAGGGACCAGAAACAAAAAGGGAAGACCGAACACCAGCCAACCCAAGAACCACTGAGCCAACAAAATAACAAAGACCAGAGACACCACAGGGCCAAAACCAGCCCCCACACCAGAGTGAGAAAGGACTAAGCCAAATCAACAGGCCCCAAGGGGAAATCCCCAGCTGCAGAGCCAAGGCAAGACCAGACAGAAACCACAGGGTCGACAAGGAGGAGCGGGAAAGCTGCAACGTGGCCCATACAACAGGGGAGGCAGCCACCAGACCCAAAACCGGCTGCCCCCAACACACTTACCAGACACGGACAGCACCAGGCACGGTGAGGAGGACACCTAGACAGGCAGCACCCATCAAGACCCCGCTCAAACAGCAAGAGCAGTGGAGAACAGGAACCTGCAGAGCCGAAAAGGCCGCAGGGCAGGTGAAACCAACAAGGACCGCACCAGCAGACAGGGTGGGGCACAGGAGCCACATGCCCGAGAAACCAAGGAGCCGCCAAGGCAGAAGCCAAGGAAGACTCACAACACCCAGCTGCCACAGGCGACAAAGGAACCGGCAGCCAAGAGGCAGAGGACCCCCAAAAGCGAACTAAGCCACCAAAAAGTAACACAAGAGGGGAAAAGGAAACCACAACAGGAAATCCAATCCACACCAGTCAAGTAAGCGCAAAACAACCCAGCACTACGCAACAGGCAAACACCAACCCCAGCTGGAAGGCACACCAGGGCCATCACCAGCACAGCAAACAGCCAACCAAGGCCAAGGTCCCCACCAGAACAGAGAGAGGGCACAACACCACACCCCCAGGCAACAACAGAACCCAAGAAACAAGGAGGCCGGAGACCCCAAGGGCCCGACGCAGGATGCAAGAAGTTACACAGCCACAGAGGAGCAAGAAAAACCTCCATGGGCAGCAGCCCCACAACCCGACAGGTAGAAACACAAAACCCAGCAACCCGGAGGCAGGGAACCCCAAAAGACAGGTTTTCCAAACAGGAAGGTAACACCAACAGGGCACCCACCACAGGGGCAGGGGAATGGCCAACCCACTGCCCGCCTGAGCAGCCATCCCTAGTGAAGGGAAACCGGAACACCCCCAACAAAATGAGAGGGAAAGCCAACAAAGACCCACACAACGACCAACGGGACACACAAATGCCAACAGCCACAGTGATCCCACGGAAGGGTCCGGGTAAAAGCAGAGCGCCCCTGAGTAGGAACCTGTTAGAATTGGGGGTCTCTAGTTGGCAGAGGTATACACTTCTGACAAATAGGGACCCACCTCCTCTAGTCAGGGCAAGGGGATGACACACTCAGATAACCCCCGCTCACCCCCTTAGTAGCTTGGCAGAGCAGATAGGCTTATCTTAGAGGTAGTGTGTTAAGCATTTATGACCACATACAGTAATAAAGTGAATACACCACAAATGGACACAACACAGAAGGTATTATAAAAATAAGGATGTTTATATAAGGCTTAGCACAAGACCAAATAACGACAAAAATATACCACAATCTTCATAAAGACTCTTTGGAAGGAAAAAATAATAGTTCAGGTAAAGTCTCTTCTTAGCAAACGGTTCTTTAGCAACAAAAGTAAATCTTCTTCTTTAAAGCACAGTTCTTGGCAACTATGTAACCCTCACGGGAGTCACACGACGTCGAGGCAAAGTTATCCCAAAGGTTCGGCGTCGACCGCAAGGAGCGCTACGTCGAGCCCGGAGTCGAAACAGACCCCACAAACACAGTACCTTTGGAAATGAAGATGTTCCACGGCGTCAAAATGTATCGGCGTTGAGTCTTCGGCGTCGATCGGGCCTCGAAGTCGGAGCGGCCGTCTGCAGCGGCGTCGACAGGTGTCAGGCTGGAGCAGCGCTCATAGTGGCGTAGCGGGATACGGCGTCGTCGCCGATGTCGTTGTTGCAAGAGTGAGCAGCGCTCACGTCGTCGAGAAGGGCTGCGGATTCGATGCGATCAGTGGCGGTGTCGACACAGGGTCACTTGGAGCTGGAGCCGAACTCGCTACTCACTTGCATCGCTACTGGCGTCGAACGGGCCCGGCGGCCGGCGGCGAAGAGGCAGGACACTGGAGCCGTTACTCACGATGTCGAGCTGGATTCGGCGGCATCCCTCGACGTCGAGATTGCTGGTTTCTTTAGAATACTGGAAGCACCAAGCTTCAGTTCAAGTAGATGACAAAGTCCTTTAACCCTGTGACTTCAGCAGGAGACTGGCACTCTTCCAGTCCTTGGAGATTTTATTGGCAAAGCTTGAGAGTACACACTCAGTTCCTCTCTCCTTGTTCCTTGGCAAAAATAAAGAAGCAACTGCAGGATTCCCCCAGCAAACAGCACTCTGGCAGAAGGGGTAGGCAAGTCCTTGGATCAGCAGGCTTCTTGTCCTTGGTGTAGGTTTCCTTGTCAGAAGTGATCTAAATTATTGGCTCAGGGGTCCTTCTCTCATACCCCTTTTCTGCTGTGATCTCTTTGTCCAGGCAGGGAAATTCCCCCCATCCAGGGTTTGTTGTGGGTGTTGCCAGGCCGAGGCACCTGGCCTATTCACTGTGCAGGGCAGAGTCCTCAGCCGCCCAGCAGGAGGTGGAGCCAGCATTGTCACTGGCAGGAGCAGGGCTATCAGTCGCCCGGCAGGAGGTGGAGCCAGTATTGTGTCAGGCAGGGCAGGCTATCAGGAACTACTCTTCCCTCACTCTAAACACAAATGCCTCATTCACCCCAAACTGACTCATTCAGACCTCTGGAGCCACCCAGCTCCTGTCACACACACACCAAACCAGCAGAGACCGGTAAATAGTTAAACAAGAAACTAGTCACTTTCTAAAAGTGCTAGTTTCAAACTAAGAATCTAAAAACTATCCATCCTAAAGGAGGTGTTATTAAATTCTGAGTTCAGGGATACTAAACTCGACTTTCCACTATGCTCTCTGAGTCTGTTTGGATTATATAGTGTAATTATTCCAGCAGCTCAGTCTGGCCTAAGGAAGCAGGTAGCCTTACAATAGTGAAAAACGAAAATGGCTGCAATTCACTATTAGGACATGCCACAAACATCAGGGCATGTCCTACCTTATCCTTACTATGCACCCTGCCCGTGGGCCTACCATAGGGGTGACTAACATGAAGTTAAGGGAAAGTTTTAGGGACTGGCAAGTAGGTGTACATGCGCAGTCAGCATGGCAGTACCAGACTGCACGCAGGTTCTGCAATGGCAGACCTTAGACATATTTTACTAGGCCGCTTCTGTGGGTGGCACAACCAGTGCTGCAAGCCCACCAGCAGTACAAAAGGGTGTGGTGATGAACGGAGCATCTGAATCAATCAAACACTCACACCCAGTCAAAAGATCTGGGTTTAATCCATCACCATTCTTTAGCCACTCTGCCACCCCAGTTCAGACATGGCTATATGCAAATCAGTCTGACCCTGTGCCTCATGGGAAAAGTCCAGCCCGAACTGCCAAGCCATGTCTTCCCTGGACCGGAAACAAGCTTCCGAGGACCGGTTTTTGGCATTCAAGCCGTCTTCAGCCCGGCTTGCTTGAATCCAGAGGCAAAGTGAGCAAGGGACTCACGTCTGAGCATACCCTGCCACACTTATAGCGGCCAAAAGCGGTACAAAAGGGGGTGGTGATGGACGGAGCATCTGAATCAATCAAACTCTCACACCGAGTCAAAAGATCTGGGTTTAATCCATCACCGTTCTTTAGCCCACTCTGCCACCCCAGTCCAGACATTGCTATATGCAAATCAGTCTGACCCTGTGCCTCATGGGAACAGTCCAGCCCGAACTGCCAAGCCATGTCTTCCCTGGACCGGAAACAAGCTTCCGAAGACCGGTTTCTGGCATTCCAGCCGGCTTCATTCTGGCTTTCTTGAATCCAGTGGCAAAGTGAGCAAGGGACTCACGTCTGAGCATACCCTGCCACACTTATAGCGGCCAAAAGCGGTACAAAAGGGGGTGGTGATGGACGGAGCACCTGAATCAATCAAACACTCACACCCAGTCAAAAGATCTGGGTTTAATCCATCACCGTTCTTTAGCCCACTCTGCCACCCCAGTTCAGACATGGCTATATGCAAGTCAGTCTGACCCTGTGCCTCATGGGAACAGTCCAGCCCAAACTGCCAAGCCATGTCTTCCCTGGACTGGAAACAAGCTTCAGAGGACCGGTTTCTGGCATTCCAGCCGTCTTCAGCCCAGCTTGCTTGAATCCAATGGCAAAGTGAGCAAGGGACTCACGTCTGAGCATACCCTGTCACACTTATAGCGGCCAAAAGCTGTACAAAAGGGGGTGGTGATGGACGGAGCATCTGAATCAATCAAACACGCACACCCAGTCAAAAGATCTGAGTTTAATTCATCACCGTTATTTCAGCTTATATGTTTAACAATTGTTTTCAGTGCTCTTTATTGAAGAAGGAGGAAATGAACAGACACAAATGTATTTACAGCTGTATACCAGTCAGAGCCGCAGGTGCACAGTGGAGGATTGCACTGATATAGCTGATTAAAGACTGCAGCTGAACGTGATTTATTTGCGTATTTGTGTGATTTTAAATAGCACCAACGTTGAGCATTTTGGCTACTTCAAGGCACTTGATACTTATACATAAATATTAGATTGTAGAGAGTCGGCTGTCATTATAACCCGCATCATGAAGGGGCTTTTCAGCCAGGTCTGACTACACTATATACAGCACTCAGTAGTCTGTAAAGTGTAGGCCCTTGGGTGTCCCCTGTGCTGTGGATGAATGGAGGGACTGTTACCTCAAACAGATGCAATTGTTTAAACGGCAAATTTAAACAAGCATTTACAATGCAATGGTTTCGCCTTTTGAAAAGTTTGAGCTATTGGCATTGTAAATGACAATTTTTATTTATGTGTAGGTTTTGAAAATAAATAAATAAATGGCATTGTAATTTACAATGCCAATAGCTTAATCTCTCGCAAATGCGAGACCTATAGCATTTGCAATGCAATAGGTTGCGTATTTACGTGAGTTTGAGCTAAAATATTGCAGATAACAATGCGTTTTATTTATGTTTCAAAAACTAAAACATAAATAAAAGATCTCTAACACTGCTGTCTCTCACACACTTCTGCCTCTCACACACCATGCTCTCCCACACACCATGCTCTCCCTAGAAAGACTCACACTGCTGCCTCTCACACACCATGCTCTCCCACACACCATGCTCTCCCTAGAAGACTCACACTGCTGTCGCTCTCACACTGCTGTCGCTCTCACACTGCTGTCGCTCTCACACTGCTGTCTCTTCCACACAGTGATTCAGAAAAGGGGGTGGTGATAAACAGAGTGTCTGAATTAAGCAGACCACTCTTACCGAGTCCAAAGATCAGGGCTTGATCCATCACCGTTTTTAGGCTCACTGCACCATCCCAGCTCAGAACCTGGCTACAATCAAATGAGTCTGTTCCTGTCCCAGTGCATGATGGGAACAGGGCAAACCAAACTACCAAGCCAATTCTTATACTGGGAAGGAAACAAGCTACCGGGGACCGGTTTCTGGCATTTCAGCCGTCGTCGACCCGGCGTGCTTGAATCCTGATGGTACAATGAGCAAGGGACTCATATCTGAGTATACCCTTCCACGCTTATGGTGGACAAAATGATTCAGAAAAGGGGGTGGTGATGAACAGAGTGTCTGAATTAGGCAGACCACTCTTACCCAGTCCAAAGATCAGGGCTTGATCCATCACCGTTTTTTAGCTCACTGCACCATCCCAGCTCAGAACCTGGCTACATGCAAATTAGTCTGTTCCTGTCCGAGTGCATGATGGGAACAGGGCAAACCAAACTACCAAGCCAATTCTTATACTGGGAAGGAAACAAGCTACCGGGGGCCGGTTTCTGGCATTTCAGCCGTCGTCGACCCGGCGTGCTTGAATCCTGATGGTACAATGAGCAAGGGACTCATATCTGAGTATACCCTTCCACGCTTATGGTGGACAAAATGATTCAGAAATGGGGGTGGTGATGAACAGAGTGTCTGAATTAAGCAGACCACTCTTACCCAGTCCAAAGATCAGGGCTTGATCCATCACCGTTTTTTAGCTCACTGCACCATCCCAGCTCAGAACCTGGCTACATGCAAATTAGTCTGTTCCTGTCCCAGTGCATGATGGGAACAGGGCAAACCAAACTACCATGCAAATTCTTATACTGGGAAGGAAACAAGCTACCGGGGAGCGGTTTCTGGCATTTCAGCCGTCGTCGGCCCGGCTTGCTTGAATCCTGATGGTGCAATGAGCAAGGGACTCACATCTGAGTATACCCTTCCACGCTTATGGTGGACAAAATGATTCAGAAAAGGGGCTGGTGATGAACAGAGTGTCTGAATTAAGCAGACCACTCTTACCCAGTCCAAACTACAGGGTTTGATCCATCACCGTTTTTTAGCTCACTGCACTATCCCAGCTCAGAACCTGGCTACATGCAAATTAGTCTGTTTCTGTCCCAGTGCATGATGGGAACAGGGCAAACCAAACTACCAAGCCAATTCTTATACTGGGAAGGAAACAAACTACCGGGGACCGGTTTGTGGCATTTCAGCCGTCGTCTGCCCGGCTTGCTTGAATCCTGATGGTGCAATGAGCAAGGGACTCACATCTGAGTATACTCTTCCACGCTTATGGTGGACAAAATGATTCAGAAAAGGGGGTGGTGATGAACAGAGTGTCTGAATTAAGCAGACCACTCTTACCCAGTCCAAAGATCAGGGCTTGATCCATCACCGCTTTTTAGCTCACTGCACCATCCCAGCTCAGAACCTGGCTACATGCAAATTAGTCTGTTCCTGTCCCAGTGCATGATGGGAACAGGGCAAACCAAACTACCAAGCCAATTCTTATACTGGGAAGGAAACAAGCTACCGGGGACCGGTTTCTGGCATTTCAGCTGTCGTCGGCCCAGCTTGCTTGAATCCTGATGGTGCAATGAGCAAGGGACTCACATCTGAGTATACCCTTCCACGCTTATGGTGGACAAAATGATTCAGAAAAGGGGGTGGTGATGAACAGAGTGTCTGAATTAAGCAGACCACTCTTACCCAGTCCAAAGATCAGGGCTTGATCCATCACCGTTTTTTAGCTCACTGCACCATCCCAGCTCAGAACCTGGCTACATTCAAATTAGTCTGTTCCTGTCCCAGTGCATGATGGGAACAGGGCAAACCAAACTACCAAGCCAATTCTTATACTGGGAAGGAAACAAGCTACCGGGGACCGGTTTCTGGCATTTCAGCCGTCGTCGGCCCGGCTTGCTTGAATCCTGATGGTGCAATGAGCAAGGGACTCATATCTGAGTATACCCTTCCACGCTTATGGTGGACAAAATGATTCAGAAATGGGGGTGGTGATGAACAGAGTGTCTGAATTAAGCAGACCACTCTTACCCAGTCCAAAGATCAGGGCTTGATCCATCACCGTTTTTTAGCTCACTGCACCATCCCAGCTCAGAACCTGGCTACATGCAAATTAGTCTGTTCCTGTCCCAGTGCATGATGGGAACAGGGCAAACCAAACTACCAAGCAAATTCTTATACTGGGAAGGAAACAAGCTACCGGGGAGCGGTTTCTGGCATTTCAGCCGTCGTCGGCCCGGCTTGCTTGAATCCTGATGGTGCAATGAGCAAGGGACTCACATCTGAGTATACCCTTCCACGCTTATGGTGGACAAAATGATTCAGAAAAGGGGCTGGTGATGAACAGAGTGTCTGAATTAAGCAGACCACTCTTACCCAGTCCAAACTACAGGGTTTGATCCATCACCGTTTTTTAGCTCACTGCACTATCCCAGCTCAGAACCTGGCTACATGCAAATTAGTCTGTTTCTGTCCCAGTGCATGATGGGAACAGGGCAAACCAAACTACCAAGCCAATTCTTATACTGGGAAGGAAACAAACTACCGGGGACCGGTTTGTGGCATTTCAGCCGTCGTCTGCCCGGCTTGCTTGAATCCTGATGGTGCAATGAGCAAGGGACTCACATCTGAGTATACTCTTCCACGCTTATGGTGGACAAAATGATTCAGAAAAGGGGGTGGTGATGAACAGAGTGTCTGAATTAAGCAGACCACTCTTACCCAGTCCAAAGATCAGGGCTTGATCCATCACCGCTTTTTAGCTCACTGCACCATCCCAGCTCAGAACCTGGCTACATGCAAATTAGTCTGTTCCTGTCCCAGTGCATGATGGGAACAGGGCAAACCAAACTACCAAGCCAATTCTTATACTGGGAAGGAAACAAGCTACCGGGGACCGGTTTCTGGCATTTCAGCTGTCGTCGGCCCAGCTTGCTTGAATCCTGATGGTGCAATGAGCAAGGGACTCACATCTGAGTATACCCTTCCACGCTTATGGTGGACAAAATGATTCAGAAAAGGGGGTGGTGATGAACAGAGTGTCTGAATTAAGCAGACCACTCTTACCCAGTCCAAAGATCAGGGCTTGATCCATCACCGTTTTTTAGCTCACTGCACCATCCCAGCTCAGAACCTGGCTACATTCAAATTAGTCTGTTCCTGTCCCAGTGCATGATGGGAACAGGGCAAACCAAACTACCAAGCCAATTCTTATACTGGGAAGGAAACAAGCTACCGGGGACCGGTTTCTGGCATTTCAGCCGTCGTCGGCCCGGCTTGCTTGAATCCTGATGGTGCAATGAGCAAGGGACTCACATCTGAGTATACCCTTTCACGCTTAGGGTGGACAAAATGATTCAGAAAAGGGGGTGGTGATGAACAGAGTGTCTGAATTAAGCAGACCATTCTTACCCAGTCCAAAGATGAGGGCTTGATCCATCACCGTTTTTTAGCTCACTGCACCATCCCAGCTCATAACCTGGCTACATGCAAATTAGCCTGTTCCTGTCCCATTGCATGATGGGAACAGGGCAAACCAAACTACCAAGCCAATTCTTATACTGGGAAGGAAACAAGCTACCGGGGACCGGTTTCTGGCATTTCAGCCGTCGTCGGCCCGGCTTGCTTGAATCCTGATGGTGCAATGAGCAAGGGACTCACATCTGAGTATACCCTTCCACGCTTATGGTGGAAAAAATGATTCAGAAAAGGGGGTGGTGATGAACAGAGTGACAGACATCAGTCCCTTGCTCAATGCACCATCAGGATTCAAGCAAGCCGGGCCGACGACGGCTGAAATGCCAGAAACCGGTCCCCGGAAGCTTGTCTCCTTTCTGGTGAAGAATTGGCTTGGTAGTTTAGTCTGCCCTGTTCCCATGATGCACTGGGCCAGGGACAGACTGATTTGCATATAGCCAGGTTCTGAGCTGGGATGGTGCAGTGAGCTAAATGACGGTGATGGATCAAGCCCTGATCTTTGGACTGGGTAAGAGTGGTCTGCTTAATTTAGACACTCTGTTCATCACCACCCCCTTTTCTGAATCGTTTTTGGCCACTATAGGTGTGGCAGGGTATACTCAGACATGAGTCCCTTGCTCACTGCACCATCAGGATTCAAGCAAGCCGGGCCGACGATGGCTGAAATGCCAGAAACCGGTCCCCGGAAGCTTGTCTCCTTTCTGGTGAAGAATTGGCTTGGTAGTTTAGTCTGCCCTGTTCCCATGATGCACTGGGCCAGGGACAGACTGATTTGCATATAGCCAGGTTCTGAGCTGGGATGGTGCAGAGAGCTAAATAACAGTGATGGATCAAGCCCTGATCCTTGGACTGGGTAAGAGTGGTCTGCTTAATTTAGACACTCTGTTCATCACCACCCCCTTTTCTGAATCGTTTTTGGCCACTATAGGTGTGGCAGGGTACACTCAGACATGAGTCCCTTGCTCACTACACCATCAGGATTCAAGCAAGCCGGGCCGACGACGGCTGAAATGCCAGAAACCGGTCCCCGGAAGCTTGTCTCCTTTCTGGTGAAGAATTGGCTTGGTAGTTTAGTCTGCCCTGTTCCCATGATGCACTGGGCCAGGGACAGACTGTTTTGCATATAGCCAGGTTCCACACACACACATGCAGAGAGCGACACACACAGCCACACACATACAGAGAGCCACCCACACACACACATACAGAGAGCCACACACATACATACAGAGAGCCACACACACAGCAGCTAAACTCTGAGCAGCAGCTAACCCCTGCACAGCAGCTGAGCTACCCTCTGCATACTAGAGCGAGGCAGGTGCAACGCAAGAGCGGATCCTTTGTTTTCACCACCTCTGTTTCCACACAAGTCTGTAGAGCACGACTGACGCCCTGATCACTTTAGCACAGTAGCTAAAACCTGCACAGCAGCTCTCCACTGCATAGCAGCTAAACTCTGCACAGCAGGGCGAGGCAGGTGCAGCGCAAGGCTACGGCACTCATTTCCACTCAAACACCCCATCTATTTCTACACAAGTGTGCCGTGCACTGCCGTCTTCCTATCCCTATCTGACAGCAGCATAGCATCACTCCACCATCAATAGTTCACCCCACACTCTGGAGGAAGCTGGCTACAAGGCTGATTAGTACTTTATGGTGGTCAACACTAGCCCCACACAAAGACGCCTCCAATGTGTCCACGGACATACCCCAGCCCTTACGACAGTGCACATCGCGGATGGGCGGGGAAAACTGCAGCTGGTGCAGAAATAGTTCATCAGAGTCCCAGGAGCTCTGGTGATAAGATGGTCCGTGCTTAATAGTGAGCATTGCTGCAAAGGACGGCATCCCGGGACCCTTAGAGTAGCAGTTAACCCCCTCAGTACACATGGAGGCTTGGATGGAGAGCCCGTGCTGGTACGTCAGTGCCTGGGGGTGGGTGAGGTGGGTTTAAGGTGATCGGCACTGTTTTCACACCAGCATGCACCTATAATGTATGGCTACCTCAGAACCACACACACAAGTTAACACCTTTAACACACAGCAAGGCTGTGCCGGAGAGCCCCTACTGGTGCCTCACTAGTTTACCAGATCCCCAGGGGCCTGGCGACACGGTGGTCAGTGGCTGAGAGAGGCCGGCCATGTCCTCATAAACACGCCCCCAACGTTTCCTCACAAGCGGCTTTTCACTCAGCTCTTCGCAGACGCACAAATAATACATGATGGGAAAATTAACCGTGCGCGCCCAGCGCGCTGCTCGCCGGACAGCAGCCCGCTGGCCACTCAGGAACAGGTAGGACTCCGGAACCAGGAAGTCATCCGCTTACAGCCGGGGACTCCTGAAAGATGCAGGATGCATAAATTATCTATAGGCAGCCGGCTTCACCGGACAGCCAGTGGGCGGCACGAGCCATATCACACACGCAGTTGACACCCGAGCACTGTGCACACTGCGCGCTGAACGAGCCCGCACTCTAACCACACTGGCACGCACACTAACACCAACCAGCCAGCAAACCACAGCAGGTGCTTTATGTGTAATCAACTCCATTGTGTGTGCGCATTTTCATTCCTGTCACCCTGTTTTTTACTCGAAGGTACATGGCTTGAGGTGTACGCGCAAAGTACGTGCATCGATGCTATTATTTCCCCCAAAAGCAAAGTGCTGCTCTTTTTTAAGTTACTGGACAGCCCTCCACCTTTCCCGAGCCGTGTTTGCACATAGATTTCTTGTACGTGACAAGCAGGGAATCCTTAAAACGCAGGGCCAATCCTAGCGCGGCCCAGGGGAGTGGCGTCAGCATTGCAAGGGCACAATTCCCGGGCCCGCGGCGGTGAACTGTAATACAAAACAAGCCGAGCAACCTCGCAAAATGCATTTGAGGACACATACACTTGTACCAGAATGTGTAACATAAACAGGGGCACGGCGGCAGCCACCTTACCAAAAGCACAGCGTCCTGTAGGGATTCGGGGGCGTGCTCTCCCCTTCCCATTGGCTGGAAGGTAAAATTCCAGCCAATGGGAAGAGGAGAGGGCGGGACTTAAAAAAAGACCCAGAAACGCCCCCGAATCGTTTCAAGGCGGGCCCTGAACTCAGTGACGCTCCTCTCCTCCAATGGCTGGCCAGCATTAACGAGGCCATCCAATGGAGAAGAGGGGCGTGTTCAGGCCCCCATACTACTAACAAAAGATTTCGGCTCTGCCCACTGCTTACGCAGTGGGACGGTAGCCGAAACCTAAAAATGCTTAAAATTCAGGGTTGATTTTAATTGATGGAATACCTTGAACCTTCACATATACATTCATTTATTCTATTTGAGAGGTAATGTAATGGTGTTACCAGCTCAGTTCTGCAGCTGGCGGAACTCCGCGGAGCGCAGCAGAGTTTTTCTACCACTAGGCAGAGTTTTGTGAAGTAAATCTCTGCGAACTCCACCCAGGCTTAAGTAAAATACATTGTTATTTACAATGCCAATAGCTCTAACTTTCGTGTGTGCTATAGAAGCATCTCTCTTGTGTCTTATTTAAGTAGAGTATAACGTTGCTCCATATAAGGTACTAGGCCACAAACAGGTAGTATATGACAACTGATTTGCCTCTTAATTCGCTAATTTAATGTTGGGAACATGAATATCTTTAAGTTCTTGTAAAAAACGGTGACATTTAACAAAGCCCTCTCAGTGTGGCAATATAATCTTGTGTACTAAAGTGCATCCCAAGCCGCCCGCTCCCGCCTCCCAGCTGCTCCTCATTCCCTCCCCGCCTTAAATGGCGGCCCTTTGCGACCCCTGTCTCAGCATTTGCAACCTCTGGCCTCAGAGGTAGCAAAATCAGTGCCAGGAACGGAGGGGCAGCTTGTCTTTAGGGATATCTGTTCGGGCACCAGTCTCCTTGTTTTTTCCATTTGTTTTATTAGACTAATAGTGAATACTAACATATTGTTCCCTATTAGTGTAATAAAGAAAATTGAATATGACCGTCCCTGGCAGCAGAGGTAAGCAAACAATGCTTTTAATGTATGTTGTGTACATGCAGCAGAGAGTGTCTATGTGCGAGAGATAGTGTGTATGTGTGATTCTTTGTTTATCCCTAAAGACAAGCTGCCCCTCTCTTCCTGTCACTGATTTTGCTACCTCTGAGGCCAGAGGTCACAAATGCTGAGACAGGGGTCGCAAAGGGCAAGTCAAGGAGTTGCAACTGCAACCCCTGGCTACAAAACATGAAACACATATTTCCATTTGGTGTTTATTGCACAGTTTACGTGCCAAACATGTTCATGGTTCTACTCCTGCATGGGCTCCTAGAACCCAGTTATACTCTCTACTCGGCTCTGGCTTGCGCTCTCTGTTTGCGGCATATCATCAAGGCCATGCAATAATTATCCCTCAGCGCTAGGATAATTTTCGTCGGACAACTCTGAATTTTATTGTGGAGATAGCGTGCTATCAGTAACGCTTATCTCCAAAGCGATAAAATTCAGAGCGCAAGCTGCCAATTGTGCAATTATCGCTGGAAATACAGCGATAATCGCAGAAGGTTTGGCGAAAGCTTGCTGATATGGCAAGGCATACTTAGCCATGATAGCCACCTTACATAGGATATCAAGGCTAGGTCCGTTTTGAAGGAGGCGTAAGGAAAATAGCAATAACAGAGGTTATTGCTACGTTGATTGTTACTCTGCAGGTTCAATCAATCAATCAGTGACACTTATAAAGCGCGCTACATACCCGTAGGGTCTCAAGGCGCTGGGGGGGGGGGGGGGGGGGGGAGCCGCTACTGCTCGAACAGCCAGGTCTTCAGCTTCTTCCTGAAGGAGAGGTGGTCTTGGGTCAGGCGCAGGTCGGGAGGGAGGGAGTTCCAGGTCTTGGCGGCCAGGTAGGAGAAGGACCTTCCTCCTGTAGTCGCTCTTCGGATGCGGGGGACGGCGGCGAGGGCGTGATTGGCTGATCGGAGGTGGTGTTTGGGAGCGTAGAAGTTGACTCGGCTGTTGAGGTAGCTCGGGCCTTGGTCGTGTAGGGCTTTGTGTGCGTGGGTGAGGAGGCGGAAGGTGATTCTTTTGTTGACGGGGAGCCAGTGAAGGTCTCTCAGATGTCCGGAGATGTGGCTGGTTCGTGGGATGTCGAGGATGAGTCTGGCTGAGGCGTTCTGGATCCGCTGGAGTCTCTTCTGGAGCTTGGCGGTGGTACCGGCGTAGAGGGCGTTGCCGTAGTCCAGTCGGCTGGTGACGAGGGCCTGGGTGACGGTCTTCCTGGTCTCGGTGGGGATCCACCAGAAGATCTTCCGTAGCATGCGTAGGATGTTGAAGCATGCCGAGGAGACGTTGTTGACTTGCCTGGTCATGGAGAGGGAGGAGTCCAGGATGAAGCCCAGGTTGCGTGCATGGTCTGTCGGTTTGGGTGCGGTGCCCAGGGCGGGAGGCCACCAGGAGTCGTCCCAGGCGGAGGGAGAGGAGCCCAGGATGAGGACCTCCGTCTTGTCCGAGTTCAGTTTCAGGCGGCTGGTCGTCATCCACTCGGCTACCTCTTTCATCCCTTCGTGCAGGTTGGCTCTGGCGGCGGCGGGGTCGTTGGTCAGGGAGAGGATCAGCTGGGTGTCGTCGGCGTAGGAGATTATGCTGAGGTTGTGTTTGCGTACGATGGCCGCGAGGGGGCTCATGTAGACGTTGAAGAGGGTGGGGCTCAGAGATGATCCTTGGGGGACGCCGCAGATGACTTCGGTGGCCTCTGACTTGTACGGTAGTAGGCGGACTCTCTGTGTTCTTCCGTCGAGGAAGGAGATGATCCATTCCAGCGCCTTGTCCTGGATTCCGACGTTGCTGAGGCGCCGTACTAGGGTGCGGTGGCAGACCGTGTCGAATGCCGCGGAGAGGTCTAGGAGGATGAGGGCCGCTGTTTCTCCGTTGTCCATCAGTGCTCGGATGTCATCGGTGGCGGCGATGAGGGCGGTCTCGGTGCTGTGGTTGGCTCGGAAGCCGGACTGTGAGGGGTCGAGGGATCCGTTCGTCTCGAGGAAAGCGGCCATCTGCTTGTTGACGGTCTTCTCAATGACTTTGGCTGGAAACGGGAGGAGCGAGATGGGGCGGTAATTCTTGAGGTCGGTGGGGTCCGCTGTTGGTTTCTTGAGTAGAGCGCTGAGTTCGGCGTGTTTCCAGCTCTCAGGGAAGATGGTGGTGTCGAAGGATGTGTTGATGATGTCTCGCAGGTGGGGTGCGATGACAGCGTCGGCCTTGTTGAAGACGTGGTGAGGGCAGGGGTCGGTCGGTGATCCGGAGTGGATGGAGTTCATCGTGCGGATGGTGTCTTCGGTGCTGATCGGGGTCCAGGCGTGGAGGGTCGTGGTGGGGGGTGGTTGTTCGGTCATGGTGTGCGTTGGTTGGTTGTTGAAGCTGTTGTGTATGTCCGCGATCTTGTTGTGGAAGTATGAAGCGAGGGAGTTGCAGAGGTCTTGCGATGGGGTGATGTTGTTGTTTCCTGCGCTGGGGTTGGAAAGCTCTTTCACGATGTTGAAGAGTTCCTTGCAGTTGTGTGCGTTGTTGTCCAACCGGTCCTTGAATGCTGTTTTCTTGGCGGAATGCTGTTTTCTTGGCGGGTTAGCAGGCCCATTGATAATTAGAGAAATGTCGCTTAGCGACATTTCTCCAGTTATGTCAGGGCAGGAACGCCCACTTTGCGTCTCATTAGAGATGCAAAGATGGGCATTGGGGGAAAGGGCGATAATGCAGGGATTCAAGAGATAGCGTGACCTTGCTAATTCGGCGATAGTTTTATCCCCGGGGCTTGATGATATGCCCCTTAATCAGGGCCGGACTGGCAACCACAACCGGTCCCGGCAAAGTACTTGGCCGCCCCCCCTCCCCAATCTGGGGGTTGGAGGTGCCACTGAGCTCTTTGCCGGGTCGGTTTTCGGCCGATTTTGGTACAGGGCCGATTTTGCAGCTATGCTGCAAAAACGGCCCTGTAACGAAAACAGCCCCCAGGGGCCCAAAACCGGCCCCCACCCATGTGGCGCACCAGGGGATTGCCCGGTGCCCGCTATGGCCAGTCCGGCCATGCTTAATTCGTTCGCCACCCACCTCTACCTTGGAGTTGCATATAACAGGTACTAGGCTATGTTAAAAAAAAGTCCACCGTGACACGGCCCCAGGACTGCGAGGTTAAATCAATGCACAGAATACTGTGCCATGAGGGCACAAACTGACTGTGATCCCTACAGGAAGGCCACGTCCTTAAGTCTTCCTCAATGGCTTACCGTTTTTTTTTCTCACAGGATGCAGGGTCATTTAATGACTGCCACCGATTCTGTTTAATCAGCTTGGATAGATTTACTTACGGTTCTGCCAGACCGCCTCAGGTCAGCGATTATTTTCGTGGATATCTTTTGTTGACTTTTCAGTCTGCATGAACAACTAGACAGCCTTCCTAACCTCATTAAAGGGGGGTGGCTCTGGGCAATCCCACTTTACAGGGTAACGCAAGGTTACATTAACGACTGAGCCACGGCCACCTGTTCTGTAATCTTTTCGTGTAACGTATGGCAACCGAAGCTGGCAGGTCAAATGGAATATTGCACATAAAGAGGATCAAATCGTGTCTAATTTTGGGATTATGGAGGCGCCTGAGTTCAAAAAGAGACATCTGTCAGATATAGAGTACATTTATGTGTCGCGAAAATTGCCCAAGTGAATGAACCGCATGTTAGCATCGTTAAAATACACCAATCACAGTCATTCCCGCAAACACATTTCGACTTATCCAATGGGCCTTTGTGGTCTCAGTTTTTGTTTTTATGTTATTTTGAATTCCTGTCATGTTTACGCAATCTACTGTGCTACGTCTTTCCAAAACTTCTTCCAGAATTCATTTTCTTCCCGGTTATTACTTGGGTTTGATTCGTTTATTTTCTCTGTTGATAGGGGAGTAGAGTGTGCGATTTGAAACACGTGTAAGTTCTATAGAATACACTTTTGAAAAAAATTAAAAATACGTTGTAAAAAAATGAGATGTATTAAATGTGCAGATTGGACTCTAGTTGAAGTAGTCAGTAGTATAAATGCCTCAGACTTAAGATACGGATACATTGATACTACGGATGGTATATTAAAACCAGCGCTATTTAACATTGCGTGGACAGCAACGGTCTCTTCTAAAAGCTATACACAGGCTGTACCAAAATCGCCCACAACTTAACTCATCCAGATTGGCTCCAAGCTGTTTGTTGATGTGTGACGGCAGTAGGTGAGAGATAAATGGTTGGGAAAGGGAAGGGGCTGATAGGGAGCTAAAAAACAGCTTTTTAAACGTAATCACTGGAGGCCAGGTAGGGAGAGTTCCTGTTTGCAGGCCCTTAATGCTGACGGTTTGCTTTTTTAATTTTAACAAATTAAGCACTGCTTTTCACCCCTCTGATGATTGGCGCCCAGGGCCTCGGCCTAGCTCGCCCATGCCAAAAGCTGGCCCTGGTTTGCACTCTCACTGATTCCGTTTTGCTGTGACATTTGCACTGCCTGAAAAGTATAAAGACAACTCTTTCGTCCGAATGACCTGGGCGATGGACAAAGTAAGCAACATTTGGGGCCCTATCATGATGCAAATGTACCTGTACAAAAACTTGTTTGAACACTTCATTTGCGCAGGTATAGACACAGTCCTGGGATTTTTACACCAAATCATCCTGTAACTAGTCCAGAAAGGCACATAGGTTTTGCCTTTCCTTTTTGTGAGTTTTTGTGCTTCAAACTCTCCCGGGTACCGACATTTAAATACAGTGCTCAGTTCGCTAAAGGTTCTAGAATAAAATGCAATTCGCCTTAAACAGCTGGCTACATTTATTGTCTTTTCTTACAGTCTGAAGTTATTGTATTTTACAGGGGATTGAAGCAAATTTGATTTAAGTTTTTAAAATATTCTTGCATTGCATTTTAGAAATGTCTGAACGTTTAGGGGCCAACATTCAATATTCCTTAATATGGCTTATTAAAATCACTGTAGCTTCAAAACAAAAGAAACAACTCACGTGGTCAAGAAATAACGTGTTTCTCAGGATGTGGCAACAATTACAGCTACTACAAGAACATTATTTGTTGACTTAAGGCCAGATATTACCATATTCTCCCTTGTCCAATCAATCAATAAAACTTTATTTTGGTTTTGTTTGCAAACCATAAAGGTGCAGATACAGTAATACAAAATTCATTGTTCTATAAAAAGTAGACCATATTAGGATACGGAAAGTACAAAATACAAAATTGACATCACAGAAAAAAGAATACTAAATTTTACCTAAATATAATAAATACAAGCTCAGAAAAGTTTCATTTAAAAAGTCATTACAAATCCAGGCATTTTCTATACTTAACAATGGATTCTAAAAATTCAAGTACATGGAGAATACTGTCACTGTGTAATAGTTGTAAATACATCATAGCTGGTCTGATCTGTGACACCAGATAGCATTTGCGGGGATATTCATAAAATCTACATAAAAACAAAAAATGCAGTATATCCTGCGGAGACTTTCCGTCGCAGGCGCAGGGAGCTGCAACATTACTAAAAATAGCGGTTCTTGGCCTAACAAGCAAAGGATAAAATAGATTCCGCCGAAATCTAGTGAATAAAAATGTTTCATGTGAGGTCAGAGTGCCCATTAAATAAGGCTCGATAGTTGTAGATGTTTTTAACATAACATATTTTCTGACACTCGGTTTCTGAATCTCTATGGCTTCCCTCTGAATCTTCCTATCCGAGAGGTAGGCCAGTTTTATTGCCTCCTGGTCCCTCTTGGTAATGCAATCAGGAGTTTCAAACAACTCACAACGTTCTAATCTGAGCAAACTTGTCTTCAGATATTTCAACCATGGTAGGGCGTGTGCATTATCCTGAGACAGACAATGTTTTACAATTAAGTGCATAAGAGGGATATCAGGATTTAACCAAAGTTTTAACCAATAGGTCAGTGGACGTAAGGAGAAAATATCATTGACATACTGTGTCCCCAGTTCTTCATGGACAGCTAAATTGGACGTGCCCGAGGGGACACACAGAAGACGTTTCAGAAATGAATTCTCCACAATCTGGAGTTTTGAATTTTACTACTAAATACAGCTGTAGCCACTAATTTGGCATTGTATAATTGCAGCATAGCACCAGTTGTTTTTTTCCTCAATTTGGATGCAAAGTTGAAGATTGATGCTGTGAGAAGTTGGCCTGATATATGATGCTCACTAGTTCTAGTGATCACTTTGTATCAGTCCAAACAACCCTTATGGTGATTGGTTGTAAGTCAACCTTATAGACAAGCTATCCTAATGGAAGCATGGACAAAGCAGTCTTAGGCTAAACTCTTTTGGCATGTGAAGCCAACTGTTTTACCACATATAACCCATTGAATACCAACTGAAAGGACACCACACAGGTTGTTATGAAAATAAACAATATATTTATTAAAAACAAACACCTCTAAACTCTTTATGAGATCAGAGGGCTAAGCACATGACAAGACTCTTAGGAAAAATATGTTTAAGTTGCATGAATTACAATGATGCCCTAGGCGTCAAACCATATACTAAGTAAGTGGGTTGAGAAAGTCGATAGAAGGAATGGAGCTGTCCAGAGGCTGTAGGATCGCTGGGACTACACTACCCTAACCTTAGGTAAGTAATAGGAGGCCCACGGGACGCGTGTGCAGAGTGTGAAATCACACGCAAGATGCATAACAAAGTCAATGGACAATACAATTTACGAAAAAGGTGAGTACGGACAGTTCTGACTAGTTAGGACTAAAACGACTGGAAATCTGGACACTAGGAGAGTTGATCTACCCTTGAGCACCGAAATGCTCTTATTACCTCACCCACGGGCTGCGGGTGCATAGGTGTCAAAGTGTGTTGGGTTTCCGCGTTGAAGTCTATGGAGCCTTGAAGAAAGATGCTGCAGGCGACCAGGAGGAAGCTGTCCGGAGTGATCCAAGGGTGGATCAAGGAAGATGAAGACCTGAAAGCAGAGGGGACAATGTTCAAAGTCACTAGCCAGTGACTGGAGTGGAACCAGGAAGGAACCAGATGCTGTCATCGCGATCAGGTGAAGAGTGGACGCTTGACTTTGCAGCCACGTGGACCAGGAGGTGTCTTCGACAACCAGGATGGAGGCACAAGCTGCCCCACGCAGGTTCTCGCTGTCGGCGGTGTTGGTTCCGGATTCGGCATCAACAGGCCTTGGCAAAGGCAACCCACACAGTGAGTGGAAAAGGCATCTGGTGCGGACCAGGAGGGTCCGGGGTGCTTCTCCTTTGCAGGGAAGCAAGGCCAGTCTGGAGCAACCAGACCAGTGGTGTGGATTTCAAGGATCGTTGCCTAGGAGGCCACTAGCCAGCCGGCAAGTGACCAGACAGTGCTTCGAGCAGCAATCAAGCAAAAGGGCCCCACGCAGATCTCGTGAATGCTGGAGGGCTGATCTTCTGTGCAGGAGCTGCTCGGGGCTGGGGCTTCTCAATCCCCAAAGCACTTCATCGAGGATACCTCTGAAGTTGTGCTGGAAGTGAGGTGCAGTTTCTTCAAGATGGCCGGTCCCACGTGTCTCGTCGCACCCACGGATCTCAGCTGTGCTGCAGATGTGAGTTGAGGTCAGGCAGACGGCTATCCAGATTAGTGCCCGAAGGTCCCTATCCGTCATCCCCCGACGGCTGCTGTTCGCAGTGCCCGGCCCATTACCATTTGCCTTGCTTGTTTCATATTGGAGGTTTTACCAGTAAAGGCAATTGAGTGTTGGGGTGCCGCTCGCAGTCGATTCAAGACTTGCCTTGGGACTCTGCTGCTTAATCGCCATGCTGGAGGAGAACTGTGCAGGGGATTGAACACCGCCATCGGACCGGGACTGTGAGGCCCACCAGGCTGTGCGCCAGAAGATCCCGCACACCTGCCGCCTCTTCCCGTGTCCCCTCCCCTTCCTTTAGCTTCCTGTATATAGGTTGGTCCCGCAATGCGTGAGAGGGACGAATCCCAGGACAAAGCCCGGACTAAGGGCGGACCCTCTGAGACCCTTAGGGCACCGAAGAGACTGGACTGGACATAGCCCCTTGGTCGTTTGTTAGTTTCTCATTACTGCAAAAGAGACCACATAGGTTCGCTAACGATAAATATCGGACTATTGGTCTTAGATGTTTTCAACATCGCTAAGTTCTGACCTGACTATGTCAGATAAGCGGGGGGGTCCGCTAAATAGAACTCTTGATAATTACTTTACAAAATCTACTCCTGACATCCCTAAGGAAATTGCTTTGGCGGAACGACGAGCTGAATGCCGCCGTTCCGTGGAAAGCATGAAGAACAGGCCAGTGATATTATCACCTCTACCTGTTACCTCTATCAATGAGACCAATCAGAAAGCCAATGATACTGTATGCATACTGGATAGCCAGCCCCTGGTAATGAGTGACACCCCGCCTATACTAAGTACTTCCCCCAAGCCGATAACGAATGGCCCTCCCTCAACAAACCATATGAGCACCCCTGGTCTAATGAAGGCACCTGCCCCTATGCCAGCTAAAAAAATACGAAATAGGGTAAAAAAAACAATGCCTTCGTCTAGAATATACGGCCCACCCCCGAACAAAAAACGTCGGAAAAGGGGGGATTTACAACAACCAAAGTTGAGTTATTCCGACTTTGGAAAAAAGGCGAAGACTTTTGTTAAAAACCCCAATGACTTATTAGTAGCTACAGAAGGAACTACCATTATATCTTCACCCTTACCCAACACGCCTACAGACAAAGAGGTTAGCACGGACATTAGTGTGGTTGACAATGTGCCCCAAGCAGCCCAGGGCCTTGTTAAATTGTCTACTATAGAGAGTTTAATTAAAAGTTACTCTGCAGCAATTTTAGAGAGGCTGAACGAAGTGGAGGGTAGACTAGGGAAAATCGAGCAGGTATTGGGAAGTTGGGAAGCTGCTACCACCTTAGCCCCAAGTAATGTAACACAAAATACCACATTACCAACTCAACCTACTTTAACTGTCCCAGTTTCCATCCCAATAACTGCCCCAATCTCCACCATAACTACGAACCCATCCACCTCGAAGCACCCGGGAAACAAAACGACCACACAACATAACCCACTCCCTAAATTGCCACAAGACAAACCAGATCAGACACCGGCTATTCCAGCCAGCAAATCTTCCAACAGCGTGGCAAACTCACTTTTGGAGAGACCACCAAGGGAGGCGGGTGGTTCCAGGCATACCTGGGGGAGACCTAAACGGACTCCATCACCTGAACTCCCGCCAGAGGCAGTACCTTATGTGGTAGTCCTAACAGGGGTGCCTGTGCTGGAACCTAACAAGCGGGAGGGCTTTGCCCAACTAAAGAATAAGATTATGCATTGGCTAAGTCTATTCAGGCCAATTGCAAATCACATTAGTGGTGAAATTGTTCACGTCCGCCGTCTTCAATGGTTGGGGGGCAGACCTAAAGACATCGAGGGTGATGTGGTGGTAGTGAATTTTAGGGATCCTAATGCCGTCCAATTCATATTAAATTGGCCGCCAGGTAGCACTAACAACTGCATAATCCCTAGACCACTGACGTATTTTTACCCAAGGTCAGTGGTGTTCCCATCTCAGCACCTACCAACTCAGCACCAACTACCACAGCATATAACAACACAAATTCACCCAAACATCTATCCTCCGACCACACAGAGTGTTAGGAATAATCAACATATATCGTACCCGCCGATCACACAGAATGTTAGGAACCCACAATACGTGCCCTATCCCTTGTCAGTCCCAGATTCCCGTGGATGGAACTATGTGCCAGCCAGACCCTACAACGCTAATAATAGAAGAATGGACCACCTAAAACCATTCACACCTCTGGAGACCACAAATAGATTTGATATATTTAGTGGCCTAGATGATTGTGATTGATGTTTTCTGAGAAGGGGGGGTGAGGAAAGTGGAATAAGAACTCCCAGTGTTGAGGGCGCTGTTAATGGAACTGTAGTGTTGGTGAACTCTGGGTCCTCATCCTTGGTCAACTCGGCAACTAGGGATACGATTACCCCAGGCGAGAGTTGCAAACAACCAAATGCATTAATTGCACCTCAAGAGAAATTGAATAGAATGTTAATCCCTGAGGAAGTTCCCTTGGCAGTACAACCTGAGCCCCCCCCCCCAGATGTAGGGAAACACCAAAGGCAGTTTTGGAGACCACAGCTAAAATAAGGGAGCCAGTAAAATTGGTCTCCTGGAACATAGCCGGAGTCTTAAAAAATCTGAGGGACCCAGAATGGGCCAGTTTCATTGATTCTTGTGACTTCTGTATGTTACAGGAAACTTGGGCAGTTACCACATCACATAGACTAGGGTATAAGACTTATGGGATTGGTGCGATCCCATCTAGAAGTGGAAGGCCCTCGGGTGGACTACTAACTTGGGTAAAAGTAAATTTAAGGGTGCAAATTGAGGTTGTGGATACAAATTCTCTAGATATACTAGCACCGAAAATCACTAAATGCGAAGGAAAAAACGTAATCCTAATAAATATCAATAATAGGCCCTCACCCTCATCAAGTGAATTATCAATTTTATCCAAACTAGATTGCTTTCCAAGTAGACTGGATGGTAGGGAGGATTTTATTATCCTGGCTGGCGATTTAAATTGTAATTACGAACCAGTCTCGGGCCTCAGTGATATTTTTGAAGAGGAAGACCAGGCCAATAAAATCCCCGCTATGGAGAATGCCAAATCAGTAAAATGCTCAGTTTTGGCCCTCCAAATGACTAAAATATGTACGGAGTATTGCCTTAGGGCCTGTAATGGACGGTTACCGTCTGACAGCTCGAAAAAACCAACTTTTAGCAGGAAAGACTGCAAAAGCAACATAGATTTTGTGATTGATTCCAGATCAATTTGGCCGTATCTCTTAGATCTTGAGGTAAAGTAGAGGCTAGAAAGTGACCACTTTCCTTTAAACCTCAAAATGGAATCTTCCCTGTTTGAGGATATAGTTCTTTCCCCCTCAGCATAAGGAAGCAATGATGACAATATCGAGATTCATATTAGCAATAATAGGCGATCACTTAAATGGCCATTTATACTGGATCATGGCGATATTCTTATAGAGATATACATACTTTTCGCAGGGACTTTTGGATCTTATATAGGCCTAACGCCAGACGAGGAAAACCAAACTCATTTTATGTCATTACACAAAAAAATTTTTAATGATCTAAAATTGTTAGTTACCAAAATGCCCAAGAAGAACCAGCAAAAGACACAGAATTTGTCCCATAGCAAACCCTGGTATGACAGAAACTGCAGAGAGTCCAAAAGGGCACTTTTATTAGCGATTAAATCCAAGTCACCATTTGATATTCAAACAGCTAGGAACAATTACAAATCTGTCCAAAAGGCTTCTAAAATAGCTTGGGAGGAAGAAAAATGGGCTGATATGCTGCTGGCCGCCAAAACACGTGATAACATAGCTTTTGGAGGCTAGTAGCCAATGGGAACCATGTAGGGAGAGTGGTTAAAGATGCCTACTTGGACGAACAAACCTGGATTAACCACTTTACTAACCTATATAAAAAATATGATGATCCCCATATGGATACGAATGTCCCAAGCTATGAACTTCCAACAGATTGTCTGGACTTTACATTAGGCGAAACGGAGTTGGCAATAAGTCAAATAAAATCTGGCAAAGCCCCAGGCCTAGACAAGATTCCGGGGGACTTATATAAGCACGACTTAAAAGTGTGGGCACCATATATTAATTATTTGTGCAATATGTTATCCCGTACTTTAGATTTCCCCGAAAGTTGGAAGGGAGCCGAAATTGTTTTAATTTTTAAAAAAGGAGATAGGATGGACCCTTCTAATTACCGGCCAATCAGCCTGATGGACATACTCCAGAAAATCTATTCACGACACATTCTTTCTCGTGTCAGTGTCTGGTTGGAGGAAAATGCTACCTTAACTAAATACCAAGCTGGGTTTAGATCCAAAGTTAGTACAATAGACCAGATCTTTAGATTTTGCTGCCTTTACTGGAAATAGATACAGATTAAAAGGGGCCATTTATATGTCGCCTTTGTTGATTTAAGGGCAGCATTTGATTTAGTGCCACGCAATCTCCTATGGAAAACGCTAAGTGCAGCAGGTCTGCCTAGCAATCTATTAGTTCAGATTAAAGAGTTACACGAAGGGAACTTTGCTAAAATTCGATGGGGCCCAATTGGTGAACTAACACAAAAAATTCCCATCGAGCGTGGTGTTCGCCAAGGTTGCGAACTGGCCCCAACGCTCTTTTCCCTTTTCGTGAACGACATCCCGTCATATTTAGAGGGATGTAAAAACAACTCCCCAAAACTGAACGGAGAAAGGGTAACATCCTTATTATTTGCTGATGACACTATTCTGATTTCCCAAACTAAAAAAGGTCTCCAGGCACTATTGAACTCCTTCAGTGAATACTACAGTAAGAAGGGACTGGAGATAAATGGGAAAAAGACCAAATGTATGGCCCTAAATCCAACCAAATCCGATAAAGGCTGCCTAACTTTGAAAGGAGTAAAACTAGAATCGGTCCCCCACTTTTCATACTTAGGGGTGACGTTAGACTCCAATTTTTCATGGAAAGCTCAAATAGAAAAAAGCAAGCTGACATTTACCCAGAATGTAAAACCTATTCTTAGAGAACAAAGCCTAAGTACTAGCAAAGCTGTGTCCCCGGCGATTGAACTTTTTAAATTTAAAGTCCAACCAGCAGTGCTATATGGTGCAGAAATTTGGGGCCCTGGGTCCAAGGACACCTTCAGTGTCCTGGACAATAATTTCATGAGAAGTTTGGTAAGGGTCCCGAGAGGCACTCCTTTAGTACCTCTTCAATTTGACCTAAACATCAGAAGAACTGATCACCATACAATAATTCGCCCACTGATGTTATGGGTTAGATTATGGCGGGTCCCTGAATCACAGGATTATGGAGATGGGCTAAAAGAAATTATGGAGCTAGACAATTTAAAATCTATCCCATGGCTTAAGCATGTTAAAAATTGGCTCAGTAAAATAGGTCTGAATCATTTCTGGGAGAACCCCGACCAACTTCCACCTAACCCAAAACTAATTTTAAAAAGGGCCTTCTGGACCTTTATTGTTAACATGACCACAAGTGCTCCAACTGCTGGGACTCTAGTAACAAATTTTCTTACTTTCAAGGACGAGCCTTTATTTGAGACTTTTATGGATGAAATAGAGCCCCCTCTTGCCAAAACTTTATTTCTAAAATTTAGATATGGGAATCTTTTAATAAAGACAACCTTGGCGCGTTGGGCTAGGAGCTCAAATACATCATCCATAGTGACAGATGAAATTTGTTCTATGTGCAAATGTCACCTGATAGAAAACGAGTCTCATATCCTCTTCTTCTGTCCTGCGTATGTACAGGCTAGAAAAAGATGGATTAAACCAATATGTCTATTGTTAGGCGTGAGATCATGCTCACAGGCTTTGAGAATTCTTACAACTAACACAATGCAACCAATAATATTCAGTGTTAGTAGATTTTTACATTCGATTTTTTTCCTAAGGAAAAAAATGGGGTATCAACTTTAATTGAGGTTTTCCATAGAGATAGAACTAGTCCATCTTCTAGTATCTAGTGGGGGGTTTCTCCTAGAATTCTACTGTCGCTTGTGCTTCGACTGTTTTTTAACATGTAATGTAATTTTAGCTAAATGTTTTAAAGTTCTATGCTGTAATCTTTTTTAATTGTAATGTAAATGCATTGTTTCTTTTATGGCAACAAAGCCGAAATAAAGAACTTTTGAATTGAATTGAATTGAATACCAACTGAAAGGACACCACACAGGTTGTTATGAAAATAAACAATATATTTATTAATAACAAACACCTCTGAACTCTTTATGAGATCAGAGGGCTAAGCACAGGACAAGACTCTTAGGAAAAATATGTTTAAGTTGCATGAATTACAATGATGCCCTAGGCGTCAAACCATATACT
The DNA here is from genome assembly GCF_964263255.1 of Lissotriton vulgaris. Lineage (NCBI taxonomy): Eukaryota > Metazoa > Chordata > Amphibia > Caudata > Salamandridae > Lissotriton > Lissotriton vulgaris. The sequence goes on along the minus strand of NC_141697.1, from coordinate 406,257,824 downwards.
AAGTAAGTGGGTTGAGAAAGTCGATAGAAGGAATAGAGCTGTCCAGAGGCTGTAGGATCGCTGGGACTACACTACCCTAACCTTAGGTAAGTAATAGGAGGCCCACGGGACGCGTGTGCAGAGTGTGAACTCACACGCGAGATGCGTAACAAAGTCAATAGACAATACAATTTACGAAAAAGGTGAGTACGGACAGTTCTGACTAGTTAGAACTAAAACAACTGGAAATCTGGACACTAGGAGAGTTGATCTACCCTTGAGCACCGAAATGCTCTTGTTACCTCACCCACGGGCTGCGGGTGCATAGGTGTCAAAGTGTGTTGGGTTTCCGCGTTGAAGTCTATGGAGCCTTGAAGAAAGATGCTGCAGGCGACCAGGAGGAAGCTGTCCGGAGTGATCCAAGGGTGGATCAAGGAAGATGAAGACCTGAAAGCAGAGGGGACAATGTTCAAAGTCACTAGCCAGTGACTGGAGTGGAACCAGGAAGGAACCAGATGCTGTCATCGCGATCAGGTGAAGAGTGGACGCTTGACTCTGCAGCCACGTGGACCAGGAGGTGTCTTCGACAACCAGGATGGAGGCACAAGCTGCCCCACGCAGGCTCTCGCTGTCAGCGGTGTTGGTTCCGGATTCGGCATCAACAGGCCTTGGCAAAGGCAAACCATATAGTGAGTGGAAAAGGCATCTGGTGCGGACCAGGAGGGTCCGGGGTGCTTCTCCTTTGCAGGGAAGCAAGGGCCTGTCTGGAGCAACCAGACCAGTGGTGTGGATTTCCAGGATCGTTGCCTAGGAGGCCACTAGCCAGCCGGCAAGTGACCAGACAGTGCTTCGAGCAGCAATCAAGCAAAAGGGCCCCACGCAGATCTCGTGGATGCTGGAGGGCTGATCTTCTGTGCAGGAGCTGCTTGGGGCTGGGGCTTCTCAATCCCCAAAGCACTTCATCGAGGATACCTCTGAAGTTGTGCTGGAAGTGAGGTGCAGTTTCTTCACGTGTCTCGTCGCACCCACGGATCTCAGCTGTGCTGCAGATGTGAGTTGAGGTCGGAGAGGTCTGGAAGTCCAGGTCTCATCAGGCTCTGAAGTCTGGATCCACCAGGGAAGACAACAAAGTGAACCGCTGGAACACTTGATGGTGCCTGCTGGTGCAGGGTGGTCACTCCTTGGCCACAAGGGAGATTTCTTCAGTCTTCTGTGGAGCAGAACGTCGAAGTCCAGAGTTTCTTCTTGTAAAGTTTCAATTCAGGATAATCTAATTTGTTATGGGACCAGCTCCTACCTTTATTCTCCTAAAGGGGGCTGTACTATCACTAGGTCCCTCCTATGAGTGGGACCAGGAAGGGGGCTGGTTACACCCCCTATCCTTTGTCCGGTTTCGTGCCAGAGCTGGGGATGGAGTACCCCAGCAACTGGTTTGAGCCGGTGTATGCACAGGGCACCTTGTGTGCCCCAGGCATGTCTCATTCCTTTCAGGCCTGTCCTACCCAATACACAAAAACCCGGTCTGGGGTGGTGCTAGCACCTACCAAGGCAGGAAACCCTTTGTCCAGGCCTCCCTCGCTGGAAGGACTCCCAGCAGCAGGAGGTCAGACTTATGTCTGTGGTGGCAGCATCCATTTTGTGATGCTGAGGCTCGAGTTAACCTTAAACTGGGGTTCACAGTTACATACATGTTGTGTCCCTCTAAAAGGGAGGAATGCTACCCCCGTCACCAGAATTGGCGAGGGGGTAGTATTCCAATTCGTATGACACCTTACTCGACATGTTTTGATAATGCTATGCCAAAGTTAGCAATAACCGCGAGGATTATAATGCACTTAAGAGTATATGGTATAGCGTTATCATGGAAACAGCTAAAGGACTTCATTCCGAAAGCTGCAGAAAGGCTCAGCTCATGCTAGATCACCATCTCACATAGTTCCAAGCACTCTGCCTCCAGGATTGTTAAGGCCTGCCATAGGAGTGACTTATAGGAGTATATGTGTCCATTTTAGGTTTAGATATAGGTATACTATATCTAAAGCAAAGGGTGATTACACCACCTTGCCCCAGCTGATTGATCAGCCAGTTGTGTCAGATTTGGATTGCCAGCCAGGGGTGGCATAATACATGCTGCAGCCCCTGGTAGGCCTTGGGTGCACTTATGCCCTGGGTACCTATGGTACACTATACAAGGACTTACAAGAGTGACCCAATACCAATTGGTAAATGCACCTAAAATACATGGATGTCAATTTAGAGAGAGAACAGCTAGGCTGTGGGTCTGATTAGCAGGCCCACATCCAGGGAATGTCGTAAACCAGTGAAGCAAAAAGCAAAAATCTGGGGTGACCATAGGATTGCAGACCGTACTCTCCTACAGATGCATTCACCCTAGCAACTTCCCCTTTCTTTTTAAGAACATGCGGGCCCCAATTTAATTTGTTGTCGAAAAGGACCCCAAGATAGGAGAACGTCTTGGATGTAGGGATTATTGCATCACCTACTTTGAATAAAAAATTCCTTCTGGGTTGCTGACCTACCTGCATGATAAATGATTTAGAGTTGTTAATCATTAAGGGCCAGATGTAGGTAAAATAGATTTACCGATTTTTAATTAACGAATTTTACCGATTCGGTAATTAAAAATTGGTAAATCTAAGGGGTGGATATGTAGGTATTCCAGATGTGCTGGAATACCGATTCGGAAGAATTCGGTATTTACCGATTCGGTAAATACCGAATCGGTAATGCCCATTCATTCCTATGGGCTTTGAAGCCCATAGGAATGAATGGGCATTACCGATTCGGTATTTACCGAATCGGTAAATACCGATTTTCACAAGGGTGCAGGGGGTGTCACTTTAACACCCTCTGGCACCCCCAAAACAGGCTCGGGTGCCATGTGGCAGGTATACATGCCCTAAGGGCAGGTCTGCCTGTCATATGGCATAGGTGTGCATGCACACCGGAATCAGTATTTTACCATCAAATTGGATTTGATGGTAAAATACCGATTCGGTAAGGCCTCTGGGACTCTGAAGAGTCCCACTTACATCTGGGTGCCTCAGAATCGGTAAAATTACCGAATTTCTATTTTACCGAATCGGTAAAATTACCGGATCAGTAATTTTACCGATTCGGTAAAATAATGCCCCCTACATACCTGTCACCCATTTATCGATCGGTAACGGCCAAAATCGGCCGTTACCGCTCGGTAAATGGCCTCAAATGGCCACGTACATCTGGCCCCTAATCCCTGTCTGTCATAAAGGACTTAAAAGCAGTTAAAAGAGCTTGGAGGCCTCTTTCAGTCCTAGATATGAGGACTGCATCATCAGCATATAATAGGACCGGAATACCCCGGCGTACGACTCTGGGACGGTCAGCCGCCACCTCCTGAAGAGTGCTGTCTAGGTCATTAATATAAAAATTAAACAGAAAAGGAGCCAAAATGCATCCTTGTCGGACTCCTCTTCTAATATTAAAATTCTTTGTCACACTCAGATCTTGGGAAAATCTAACGTTTGCTCTGGTGTTACTGTGTAAATCTACTAGGAAGTCTACAATACCACCATCAACCCCCTTCGCCCTCATGGACTGCCACAGCTTCCATCTGTTCACACTGTCAAAGGCTGAGGACAAGTCCAAGAAGGCGAGGTGGATGGTTCCCCTATGTGCCACTGTATATTTACTTAGTATTAAAAAAAGATTGAGGCATTGGGTTGTCGTTGAACGACCACTGCAGAAACCGTACTGGGAGATAGACATAATGTTGTTATCCTCAACCCAGGTTGAGAGTTTCTGCAGCAGTACCCTTCCTATTACTTTCACCATAGAATCTATGAGTGAAATGGGTCTATAACAATGTGCACTACGTTTATCCCCTTTTTTAAAAATGTGTACAATTGTGGAGAGCCTCCAGTATTGAGGGCATCCACTTTGTACTGCAGCATTAAACACAGACTCGAGGTAGGGACCCAAAAACAAGGCTCAGACTTTAATAGATCAGGGGGATCCCATCTGGGCCAGGTGCTTTCCCGGCTGTTAGTTCTAAAATTCCTTCAAGGATTTCACCCCTTTCAATTATAATTTTGTTACCACTACAAACATGTGCCAATCTGTCAGTTTCTTCCAGGGGGCATGTATACAGGTGCTCAAAGTAGACTTCCCAGTCCTCCTTAGCTTTGTGGCATTCAAGACTGTCTCCGGTCTTTTGGACAAGAAATGGCCTTTTCATTGTGCCCCAAAACTTAGAGCTATTCTTAAGGGTTTCAGGGTCCAGTAGATCATTCCATGCCTCATCCCTTAAGGTCTCCTTGCGTTTGGCTAACACTGTCTTATAATCCTTCCGACATGTTTTTACATTAGCCTGCACTCTAGGTTTAGCAGCTAAAGCTACCCTTAGATTGCTAGCTGCTTTTGAGCAGTCGTGATCAAACCACTTAGGGCCCACGTTAGTCTGTTTTTTAATTAGTACAGACAACAGCTCCATAACCTTATCCGAGATCGTCTGGAATGCCACTAGCACATTCATATGCTGATGCCCCCCCCTGTGTGCACGTAACAATTTCATCTGCACAGTGCGTTTTAAAATCTTTGTAAAATAAGTTAGGGGTAACTTGAGTCCATTTAAGTCTGCGCTTTCCATCAGTTGTACTTAATATTCCCTGTCTGGGATTTGACCGACTTTTGCAGTCCAGGGTCCTGATAAACAGTGAGAGAGAGGATTATGATCGCTAAATTCACTCACCTCAATTAAAAAAGAATCTGCAAAAATCTGCGTAGGGGATGAAATCAGCACATAGTCAATGAATGTCCCCTTCCCGTGGCCCTTAAAAGTGGGTACCCCAAATCTGGTATAGGGGTTCATTAGGGCCATGGTGGGGGTCATATCAAAATCATTCAACATATCATTAAGCAACTCCCCCTCAACTGAATGCTCAAAATTCAAACCTTGGGTTCGGGAGCAACTCAGTTCAGAGATGCATGTGAGTAGGGGGTCACCACAAGGATGTATATTAAAATCACCCATAACCATGAGGTTGTGCAAACTGTGACTCATAGACGCATTAATAAAAACATTCAAAGCATATATATGACTATGATCCGAGCATGGAGATACTGAATTATTAAAGTTTACCAGGCCAGCTATACAATTTTCTCCTTTTAAAATTAAAACAAGAATGCCTGAATTAGAAGATGAAACTGTGCGTACTTTGCAAGACAGCACTACGGAAATATAAATAACCATACCCCCCTTTGGTCTTCCCCTGATGGGGGCAGTTGCTGGGACAAAGTATGCCTTATATCCTTCAAGGAGATGGTTACATTCAACCGACCATGTTACTTGTAAACAGATTATCAGGTACTGCCTAATATAGGTGATCCAGCCAGGACCATCCATTGTAGCAGCTAATCCTGCAATATTCCAGGAGACAACATTGTTAGAACTCCACCTGTATGGTCTAGCTTCCGTGGCTCCCAGGTCATTCAGCCTCCCTTCTCCCTGATTATCCGGTACCTTGAGTCAATCACAGGCTTCCATGCCAGACAGAAGTTCAAATCTGTTATGGATTGGAAGTCCGTGCCCATTCATGATTGGGTTGCAGAAATTATTCTGTTGTAACCTGGGGAGAGAACTGCCAATGTGAAAACTCACCCTCGACTTATCTCCCATTCGCCAATTTCCACCCTGATTTGATCTTATCGGACCCCTCCCATGTGAGGGCCTATAAAAATAATCCTAGGGGTAATAGTTCAATTGCCGTACCCGTCATCCGCTGGTGGCATTGACCACTTGATAATAGGCGACCAGCAATGAAAGAGTTATCAAAATTAACAATGATACAGTCCCCACTACCCGTCTTGTTTGATCTACTTATCCAGCTGACCCTGCGTACCATTATTATACTATTAGAAATGTTCATCCCACCTGGGGTATTTTAACTAAGCCAAAACGTATTTTTATTCCATAATTGTTCATAGCTCTCAGTCTCTCCTGAAGGGAGAGCAGGGGCATGGCCCAGTATAACCACATATGAGGTAGCTTCCGGTGGGAGATCGATAACTACGGGTCTTTGTGCCACACTAGGTCCCTCATAAATCCTTGGCTGAGAATCAGGTGTAGGTATTTTCCTCCCTGTGCTTGGTGGATGTAATGTAGGGGCGTTCCCTCTCGTGCTTCCACTGGAATTAATTTGCAACAAAGAAGGTAACCCACACTTCAAATTGTATTGCACCATTCAGTTTTAGGTGAACAGATAAACAAAACTTAATATGTTTATCAAGGCGAATATTTGCGCCGTTTTTATTTTTCAAATTTTGTAGAAAATATGCTTGTGTGTACAGAGAAATCACACTGCCATTTACGTAGTAACCAACTAAGTTTAGCTATACAAAACATGAATTTACAAACATAAACAATATGAAAACAGTGCATAAAAAGTTTTTTGTATACAACAAAGTGAACATATATCATGAACGTGGGGAGGGAAAGATGTCAAATTGTTTTTTCAAAAACATCAACAAACGCAATTAAGCAAACATTTTTCAAACCATAAAGCAATTATTGCCCAAGGAGCAGTCTTTCAATGAATCTGCATGAAAACAAAATAACCTCTCGGAAACAATGTTTTGCAAGGTTATAGATTCCCAAGTATTTTAACGTATTTCCAAACTTAGGACGTAATCCTGTTCGCCTACGCGTTTCGAGTTTGCAGGGTATCTTCACAAACTCTCTTCAGGGCCAAATTAATTCTTTCCCCTGTTTCTCAACCTATTAGTGAAAACACAAATAATTGCGGACACTCATTATAAATTGCTCTCCTCAGTCCACTCATACCTTCTCCTATGTACAACTTAAAAGTAGGGAAACGTACCTCAGGGGACTTGAGGTAAGATCGGTTTGTCCAGAGTATAAAAACAGGATTTTTCGAGTCTGTGCGTTTTCTAGAAAGACACAAGTGGTTGTGTCAGAAATTGTGCTATTTGAGATTATTAGCCAGCTCATTATGCCAGTGGAAGTTACCAAACAATTCCTACCTGGATACGTGACTCAGGAGGAATCAAGTGGATTCTTCAATTCTGTGGTCAGTGTTTGACGTTAATTCACTTCTCAAGTTATTTTGTGAGAGAGGGTCCCGCAGCGGACCGGATCCCCTTTACTGATCCTTATCTTTATCTGCAAGTTAGAAAAGAAGGACCGGGCGCCCTTGTTTAGAAACGCACCCGTTAGGTAGTCTAAGAGTAGCGCGGCTCGTCTTGTGACAGCACGTACCTGCTAGTGTGTCAGCATGTTCCACTTCCTCATTCCATCAGTTAGTGTGAACGGCATACAGCTCCAACAGTCTCTCTAAGAGGCTCGCTGTTATGTAGCCAATCACAGGAGGACAATTTTGAAAACCATTCGTGGTGCATTATGGGACCTGTAGTTGAATTACCTATGAGTGAACCTCAAAGTCTAGAAATTTCACTCATTGAGTTAAGGCCCGTGTTGATGGTGTCAAAGCGGAGTATCAGGTACGCCTCTTTGCGCAAAAGTGCCTGCTCTATATTGGGCGATCTATGTTGTGGATCTAATCCAGACAAGACCGTCCATTTGAAGTCCGTTTCTTTGTGGCTGGCAGCTAGAAAGTGCTCCACCATTGGGGCATTCTGCACTTTTTTCTTCAGTCTCGAGCGATGTTGCGTTATTCTGACATTTACTTGTTGACAAGTTTTGCCTATGTACAATTTGTTGCACGCACACAAAATCCCGTAGATTACGTTTTTACTCTTACAGTTTGTATGTAAACTGTGTCTCCATTTGATGCCATTATGGCAGAATTCATCACCTTCTACAACATTATGGCAGGCCACACAAGTACCACATTTATGATGGCCTGTAACAGGTTTCAGATTCCATTTGGATCTGAGGTCACTCTTTGGTTTGTGTAGAGAGCTATCAGCTCTAATGATTTGTTGTCCGACGCTTGGATTTTTCCTCATTGCAAAAATGGGTTTTTGCAAAGGGAATTCCATCCCCTCCAGTAAATGCCAATTGCGTAAGATGATTTGGCGAAACTTGTTCGTGTGCGCCCCATAGGTAGTCACACAGACCAGTTTCTCCAATTCCTTTTTCTCCTTGATTTTTAGTAACTCTTCTCTTTAGAACCCATTTTTGTGTGCGTGCAACAAATTGTACATAGGCAAAACTTGTCAACAAGTAAATGTCAGAATAACGCAACATCGCTCGAGACTGAAGAAAAAAGTGCAGAATGCCCCAATGGTGGAGCACTTTCTAGCTGCCAGCCACAAAGAAACGGACTTCAAATGGACGGTCTTGTCTGGATTAGATCCACAACATAGATCGCCCAATATAGAGCAGGCACTTTTGCGCAAAGAGGCGTACCTGATACTCCGCTTTGACACCATCAACACGGGCCTTAACTCAATGAGTGAAATTTCTAGACTTTGAGGTTCACTCATAGGTAATTCAACTACAGGTCCCATAATGCACCACGAATGGTTTTCAAAATTGTCCTCCTGTGATTGGCTACATAACAGCGAGCCTCTTAGAGAGACTGTTGGAGCTGTATGCCGTTCACACTAACTGATGGAATGAGGAAGTGGAACATGCTGACACACTAGCAGGTACGTGCTGTCACAAGACGAGCCGCGCTACTCTTAGACTACCTAACGGGTGCGTTTCTAAACAAGGGCGCCCGGTCCTTCTTTTCTAACTTGCAGATAAAGATAAGGATCAGTAAAGGGGATCCGGTCCGCTGCGGGACCCTCTCTCACAAAATAACTTGAGAAGTGAATTAACGTCAAACACTGACCACAGAATTGAAGAATCCACTTGATTCCTCCTGAGTCACGTATCCAGGTAGGAATTGTTTGGTAACTTCCACTGGCATAATGAGCTGGCTAATAATCTCAAATAGCACAATTTCTGACACAACCTCTTGTGTCTTTCTAGAAAACGCACAGACTCGAAAAATCCTGTTTTTATACTCTGGACAAACCGATCTTACCTCAAGTCCCCTGAGGTACGTTTCCCTACTTTTAAGTTGTACATAGGAGAAGGTATGAGTGGACTGAGGAGAGCAATTTATAATGAGTGTCCGCAATTATTTGTGTTTTCACTAATAGGTTGAGAAACAGGGGAAAGAATTCATTTGGCCCTGAAGAGAGTTTGTGAAGATACCCTGCAAACTCGAAACGCGTAGGCGAACAGGATTACGTCCTAAGTTTGGAAATACGTTAAAATACTTGGGAATCTATAACCTTGCAAAACATTGTTTCCGAGAGGTTATTTTGTTTTCATGCAGATTCATTGAAAAACTGCTCCTTGGGCAATAACTGCTTTATGGTTTGAAAAATGTTTGCTTAATTGCGTTTGTTGATGTTTTTGAAAAAACAATTTGACATCTTTCCCTCCCCACGTTCATGATATATGTTCACTTTGTTGTATACAAAAAACTTTTTATGCACTGTTTTCATATTGTTTATGTTTGTAAATTAATGTTTTGTATAGCTAAACTTAGTTGGTTACTACGTAAATGGCAGTGTGATTTCTCTGTACACACAAGCATTTTTTCTACAAAATTTGAAAAATAAAAACGGCGCAAATAATCGCCTTGATAAACATATTAAGTTTTGTTTATCTGTTCACCTAAAACTGAATGGTGCAATACAATTTGAAGTGTGGGTTACCTTCTTTGTTGCAAATTATATTGGGCCCTTACCCCACTTCTGTCCGCATGGGCCAAACTCCTTTTTGTTACATAATCCACTGGAATTAATGGCACCATCTATAGCCCTAGGGCTTAGGCTACTTGGTGCTGGGTCAGTCGCCTCAGTACTGCTACTGACTGTCCTATTGTTCCTGCTTGGAGGGGATGTGTTTTTTGTATTTATGTGTACTGTATCTGTCATTTTCAGGCAGTTCACCATTGAAGACTCCAAGAGCAAGAGCCTTGACTCTACCCGCTTAGTTTTGACATAATAGGTTACAGCAGGGTTTGCAACATGCCTTCTAATTTCCCCCAGAATTCTCCCCCACCATAACTACAGGTCAATATTCCTCCATCGCACTGGGCATTGGCAGTTATACTTCTATCATATTTTTTCCCGGTATCATATATTTCTGCCGTGGTCACTACCTTACAACCTGTGACTGTGTGACTCTGTTTAGTTACCCTAGCTTTTTTTTAAATGATGTTTTTTTTCAAGCAGTTAGAAATTAGCTTTTGTTTCGACCCTCAAGCCCGTAGTCTGGACTTTAATGGGCTAGGTGACATCTCTAGTGACCCAGAAATCATACTGTCACTTAATGAGGAAATATCATCCTCTATCTGGGCAACCGTTATTTGGCCAGGAGGGGGAGTAGTTTGTGTCTGGTTAATTGTTGGGGCTGGAGTAGCTGTTAATCTACCAAATAAAGAGTCCATAGAAAGCCTACGTTCTGTCAAAATAATTTCCTTGTTGACGGCTGACTCAGCCCTAGTCAAATAAGCATCTAAGGTCCCAACCACCCCTGTCGCACCTGCATCTTTCCGTCGTGCCATTGCAGAATGCTAATTAGTCAGCGTATCCTATTTAAAACAGAGGACTAACCTGAGATACAAAAATGAACCTGGAAAATGATATCAATATTGTTATCACCACCTATTTAGCTCAGCGCAACAATTTCTAACTCAAGGTTTATATAGAAACAAAAATAAATCCTGATACACAATGATAAATATTACGACTAAAAGAAATAAAGTATTATCTTTTTGTACATTTAAACAGTGTAAAACTATTCACTCAGTGCTGTGTAGCTGCAGTTAGCATAATCCATGAAATATCTGCGAATCAGTACCTTGCAAATATATGACCTGTCCTAGGTACTATGCAGGTACTCACAGAGTTTATGGCTAAATTTTAGGGGGATGGCCCGGCCCGGCCTCTTCTGGCCCCTGACGGCCACAGATGGCCTGCCCTTGTCCCGGGCTTCTCCCGGCGCCCCCCCACGAGCGTCCCGCGATGCGTGGGTGCGGGCGCGCTTTCAGGGCTGGGTCCAGCGCGGTGCTGACGTTGCTCCCCTGGAGGCTGCTGAGAGTTGTAGGCGGCGATGCATATGGCCGCAATGCCATTCCCCTCACGGCTCAAGGTTTGCAGGAAATGCGGGAGGGGCCGTTTCCCTCATGGCCTAGCGCTGATGACACTGGGGAAGTCGTTCACCTCACGACTTGGTAGAAAGAAGCCCAAGCACAGCTGTTCCCTTCACGGCGCCCAGGCAGGACAGTGAGCGCGCCACGCAATGCGTGGGTGCGGGCGCACTTTCAGGGCTGGGTCCGGTGCGGTGCCGACGTTGCTCCCCTGGAGGCTGCTGGGAGTTGTAGGCGGCGATGGATATGGCCGCAATGCCGTTCCCCTCACGGCTCAAGCTTCGCAGGAAATACGGGAGGAGCAGTTTCCCTCACGGCCTGGCGCTGATGACACTGGGGAAGCCGTTCACCTCACGACGCGGTAGAAAGAAGCCCAAGCACAGCCGTTCCCCTCACGGCGCACCGGCAGGTCAGTGAGTGCGTCCCGCGATGCGTGGGTGCGGTCGCGCTTTCAGGGCTGGGTCCAGCGCGGTGCTGACGTTGCTCCACTGGAGGCTGCTGAGAGTTGGAGGCGGCGATGCATATGGCCGCAATGCCATTCCCCTCACAGCTCAAGGTTTGCAGGAAATGCGGGAGGGGTCGTTTCCCTCACGGCCTGGCGCTGATGACACTGGGGAAGTCGTTCACCTCACGACTCGGTAGAAAGAAGCCCAAGCACAGCTGTTCCCTTCACGGCGCCCAGGCAGGACAGTGAGCGCGCCCCGCAATGCGTGGGTGCGGGCGCGCTTTCAGGGCTGGGTCCGGTGCGGTGCCGACGTTGCTCCCCTGGAGGCTGCTGGGAGTTGTAGACGGCGATGGATATGGCCGCAATGCCGTTCCCCTCACGGCTCAAGGTTTGCAGGAAATGCGGGAGGGGCCGTTTCCCTCACGGCCTGGCGCTGATGACACTGGGGAAGCCGTTCACCTCACGACGCGGTAGAAAGAAGCCCAAGCACAGCCGTTCCCCTCACGGCACCCAGGCAGGTCAGTCTGTTAAGGCTTGCATTTAGATAAAACTGTAACATATATAACTCTGGATTCATTCCGGAGCTTTGTTTCTCATAAATGAGTCTAAGAGATGAGTACTTCAACAATCTTTTCTGCATGAACTATATATATATATATATACATACATTGCCATCAAACATACTTTCTCTGTGTTAGAATAAATATAGTTTACTAGCTTTTTGGTTCAATTATTCTATTATTTGTCTTAAATTTCACTTCCTTTTTCTTTTCCATGGGTGCTTTTGCTCTTAAAGCTTCACTTGATGATTTCTAGTACCTTGCAAAGGCTGCCCACGAAGGGGGCTCAAGAGCCTGCGCCATAACGGTCGTCGCACCCTCCCCCTGTAACGAGCCAGTCCACGCCAGTTTTTTGGCGCGCAAAAGGCAGAGGGCGCAAATGCAGTCCCCAGACTTAGAACACCCCCTCATTGCAGGGCCGCCCGACACAGCCAATGGGGAGGGGGTGCTAGATACAAACCCTCCAATGAGGGATAGCTCAACAGGAGAGGCTAGCAGGAAGCAGGTACGGGGGATGGATATAAGGCTGCTCCCTCAGGTAAGCTTCATGTTCACGGCTGGAGCGGGGGAGCAGCAATTCGTACGCTGAACTTTTCCCACCCACCCACACCAGCAGAACAGCAATGTCGCAGGCTGATGTAGCTGCAGGCAGGGGCAGAGAACTAAGCAAAGAATGGTTGGTAACAAGGCACACCGGAGGGTAGTGTGCTAAGATGAGACCGCTAACCCTGGGATGCCTCACGTCTGGGAGAGTTGTCCTAAGGGCAGAAGGTGAGACAACCCACCTTCAGATTCCTCACGGCTGGGTGAGGCAGCTTACCGAAGAATGGGGGAGTAGCAGAAACAGAGACGGCGCTCGCAGTCCAACCCCCGCCGGATGGCAGGGCACAACCAGAACCGGAAGGTAGCGAGTCATGGCCTAACTCCTGGTACAGAAGCTACTCCTTTCCCTCTCGAAAAGGGGGAGCCCAAAACCCAACCAACTGGAAGAAAACACCAAAAAGAGACTATACAGCAAAAGCACAGAACTTATGCATGTTGTCACTGTATTCCTAATATTCCGCGGCCAAGAAATGACCACCACAAGAATAAAACGTATGTTGGTTTTTATTTCGCAGAGGGGGAATGCATTGGTTGTGGAAAGGTACAGACGGGGAGGTGGGGGAGAGTGCAAAGGTGATCTGCTGTTGTTGCCATTTGGAATGATATGAGATGTTGTGTTCACAAGGATCTCACCCGTCCCTGTGATAAAAAAAAATATTTGGTGATTATCTATTTTTTTCCAACAATTTTCACTGATTTTCAAATAACAAATCACGTTTTCTATAACGACTTTCAGTTCACAGCTTTAGAAACTTATAAAGAACATGTATAACTACACTATCATATCAGGTCCAATAAGAGGGTCAGTGTTTGCTGTACATTGGCATTTCTGTCGCATGTAGCTGAATTCTGCAGACGCGGAGAACAAAGAAAGTTCCTTTCCTGTGACACTAGCAAGCCAAAATGAGAAGAACTAAGGGCCTCATTTATGAAAAATTTAGTATAGCTGCGACAAAAAAAAAAATGCAACAGTTTTCACTATGCCCTTCTTGTGATATGATGGAGGGGCGTATTTAATGTACGTCGCTCCATGTCACAAGGAAAGACAGATATGTCAGGAATCCTGACGTATCTGTTGGCTCAAAAGTCACCCATTGTTGGAGTTGTGGCATAAACATGAAGCAACTCCAGCAATGCATGCGTTTGGCCTGTGACTCTGGCACTGCGCCACCCTTACGCCTGCCATGAGGCAGGCGTAAGGTTTGGATGCATGGCATCCTATAAGTCTTAGAGATTTCACTGTGACACTTCCAAAAGGCTTTCTTGCAGGGGAAAGCCCACCCTGCATACATTATCCCTGATACAGGTATAATGTGGTACAGGGCATTACAGATTGACGCACCAGGCTATATGCGTCACTTTGTAAATATTGCACAACGTGGCGCATTGTTCACACCGCTGCAGTGTCACACAAAGTGACGCAACGGCGGTGGTGTAATAATGTCACAATACCTTCATAAATAAGGCCCTAAGATTTTTGAGGAGGCTGATGCTAGGCGAGTGGGGCAGCTATCTAAATTTTCAGACATATGTGGTAGAACACTGTTTGATGTAACAAATCCTGATGGAAGGATACTAGCTATATGTTAAACAAAGAACAAACTGTGCATTCTTTCAAATAGAACAGAAAGTACATAAGTATAGAGAACAGGAGATTCAATGTTGCGTACAGTAGTGGTGTGTGTAATGTATAATGTGTTCCTATATTTTAGAACGGATTGCTCTGGAGTATTTTATAACTGATATCAGCACTTTAAATTGCACTTACCACTTTTTCGTAAGCACTATGTTCTTAATGTCATAGATTCCGTGTTGGGGGTGAAGACAGTTTTCGGGACATATTTTGTCATGAGGAGTCAGTCAATCCCCAAAATCATTCTTTCATGCTATAGTCTTGCCAGTCATTAATATCCCAAGCAGTATACTTATTGGGAATGTTAGAAATTGGACTACTAGTTGATTTGGATGCGTGCCTTTGTCAAGCAGTAACCACAGTCTTAGTCAGGGTAAGGCACAAGCAAACCCCAAATTAACCTGCGCTCAACCACCTGATAGCTTGGCACAGAGCAGTTAGGCATAACTTAGAGGCAACGTGTAAAGCATTTGTGCAACACACTAAACAGTGAAACCACTACATAAAATGATACCAGGTTAGACAAATAGAGCTAAAGTTAATAAATAAAACAAGACCACAATGACAAAAACACAAGTAGTAGAACTGGAGATATTGAGTTTTGACGTTTTAGGTAAAATAGCATCAAAAAGCACAAAGCACCAACTGTGGACTGGGAAAAGTCACAAGTTCAGGTCAACCATGATAGAGTGTGGACCAGCTACAGGGATTCAGTGAGGCCCACTGAATAAGGTACATTATATCCTAGTTTGAGGACCGTTGCGAGGATTCAGGTAGAAGATGTGTTGCACAGCCGAAGTGATGCATCAGTTCCTGTGTCGTCGTCGAGAATACCTTTGATGGGGCTTGCAATGCAAAGTCTTCTGTTAAGGATGTGGCTCGCAGTTTGGGCGATCAGATTACAAGGTCATTCAAGTAGCCTTTGGAATCACTCTAGATTCTTGATTCAAGAGAAGCAGGCCCAGTCTTTCCTACCCCTACAGGAGGGCAGCAGGCAACAGTTCAGCAAAGCAAAGCAGGATTCCAGCCGAGTGCAGTCCAGCTGTGTGGCAGTACTTCAACAAGATCGCAGTCCTTCTTCCTGGCAGATAATCCACAGTTCCAGAAGTGCACTGAACTGGTTGTGTCTGAGGTCTGTCTTTTATACACAGTTATGCCTTGGAAGTCGGGAGAAGCTTCTGGAGGCATGCCTTTGAAAGGCGCAGATGCCCTGCCTTCCCTGGTAGATTCCAGAGACACCAAACATGAACCTGTTATCCCTTCCCGTTTGGAAGCTACACTTATAAAATATAATAAGTCAACTCCTATGTTATCCTATGGAAGAGATAGACCTTGCAGTAGTAAAAAACGAATTTAAGAGTTTTCACTACCAGGTCATGTGAAACTTAAAAGTACATGCTGCACTTTTACTTAAAGGTACATACTGTACTTTTTAAATACATTGCAGCCTGGCGAGCCAGGCTGTCCAGGGTCTACTCTAGGGGTGACTTATATGCATTAAAAAGGCAGATTTGTTGCCTGCCAAAAGGTTTATTTTGCCAGGTTGACATGGCAGGTTAAAATTGCAGACATAGTCTCTGCAATGCCAGGCCTGAGATATATTTAAATGGCTACTTCAGTGGGTGGCACAATCAGTGCTGCAAGCCAACATGTAGCCTTTAATTTACAGGCCCTGGCCACATGTAGTGCACCTTACTAGGGACTTATAAGTGAATTAAATATGCCAATTGGGGATAAACCAATGTTACCATGTTTCGAGTAGAGAGCACAAGCACTTTAGGTTAGTGGTTAGTGGTAACATGTGCAAAGTCCTACGGCCAGCAAAAACGAAATCAGCACAAACAATAGGTCTGAAGGCAAAACGTTAGAGGGGAACCACACCAAGGATGCCAGGTCTGACAGTGACCTATAACATAACATCAACAAATTTTGCCTAACCCGCTAACTAGGAGGGTGTCTGAGGTATGTGGTTCTGATTCCCAAACATATGTTTCCACTACTGCATTCTAATTGTGTTGCGTTCTAATCTAGGACCCTGATCGATACTGTGACCTTATGCCCCTATACGGCTATAATCCCCTTATACCCCTATATTGGCATAACCGATCAAATGCAATATTCAGAAACTCATCTCTGGCCTCACACGAACAGAGCCACATTTTAGAATCGCTTCCTCTGCAACTTCCTTTGCAGCTAATTAGTGCAATGACATAGCAGAAGTTACTATCTAAGAATCCTAGATTAACACTCCGAGTTCTTCAACAAGATAAAAACTCAGCAACCTGGGAAAGCCCTGCTTGCTATGTTTTGATTAGTAATAGAACTCTAATGAGCACTGATAGACGATCCCTTCCTAGTGACATCTTTATTGACGTCTTATGACCAAAAACGTACGTCAAACAAGGCACCTTTCAGGTATAAATATTACCAACGTTGCCTTAAGCAAATGCTGAAGTTGCTGCTGTTATGCTGATGATACCATCGCTGCTATCGCTACTGCTATCGCTGCTAACGAGCGAACGATGGTGTGGTGAACTTAGGAGCTGAACAGCCGTCCCCCTGCAAGAGCCCAGCAGATGCAAGCTGCCCCCGGACGCTGCCCCTCCTCTTCCTCGACGCGCTGAGAGAGACGCTGTCATCTCTCCTGCAGAGAAATCCAGCTCCAGCATTTCCAGCCCACTCTTGCGAGTGACTGGGATATCGAGTTCCCTGAAGGAGATACCAGACCTCCATCATTCTATTCCAGAGGTATGGTGTTGACTAAACCCTTAGAGAGAATTCTTGAAGTAAAGCTTGGCAAACCCAACTTAACTTAAAGCTACTTACTTACTCCCCTCCCAAGTATTAGGCTTAGGTCAGGTACACTGGGGTAGGCGTAGTTAGAAGCACCAGTTGAGTATTTTAGCCTAAAGTATATATGAATGTATATATGTTTTATTCATTTTAAACCATTGTATGGCTAAGAAACCATATCAATGCTTTTACAGTATTATTTCACAATACTCATCTTACTGTACGTACTTTTTAGAATAACAAGTCTTGCAATTGTGGCAATTCATTTCTCTTGTACGAGAAGAAAGACTGTTCAATAAATGTTACCCTTTATTGAAAACGCCAGTCTCTCTATTCTCTACATAATGTGAAAGTAATCTGCACAACAACTGACTGAGTAAAATAACTGTCTATTGTTCACACGACTCTAGAGATTGACTCTTATCTGAGGAGCAAAGTTGTCATGTTGCACGGTTGTTGGAAAACTGAATCCCTTTTTGGCTGTGCCAGGGAAGCTGATCACTTCCTATTCAGTCAAGAAAGTTTCCAGCGACCTCTGAGCTAGTTGGTAACAAACCCAATTAAGTTTAGCATAGTCAGTAGAGGCCTGGAAGATCCGCACTTCTACGTCGATACTACTGTTTATGTTATTCCAATGCGCAGGGCCTATTGGAAAAATAGGAACTCCACTACAATTGTAGCCCAACATATTTATCTCTTTAGATTTGCTGGCCCAGGGAGCATAGCAGTCTGGTGAAGGGGGATTAAAAAGGGAAGGCAAGCCAGGGACAAAGGAGGAGGACAAACCATTATCTCCAGTCCCCCACTTATGGACTTGTTTTCACTAATTGAACTAATTTCAAAACAAGTATTATGCTGACTTTTCTGTTACTCGTTCTGTGTGCATCCTTATCTATTGATAGTCTGAATTTCATCAGCAATGATGCCCTGAGCATGAACTCCCTCCTTCATATTTTAGACCCTCTTCTTCATATTTAGCCCATCTCTGAACTTCTGCTCTCTTTTTATCCACTGGAGGAGCCTTTGGTGTTTCCATTGCATTACTAAGAAACATTTTGGTAATCTCGAGGCATTACTTACATTCCAAGGTCTGTGTGTTTAATCCATGCAGCTAGATTTACAACTTGTGGAGATCTACTCTCCCAGAGGTTTTCTCAAAGTCCTAGTAATTTCAGCCTTCAACTACCTGGTGATTGGACACCTTCATAGCATGTGCATTACATGTGCACCATCCCCACCATCAATTGGAACAATCTGCTTTATGGAGGTTACAGATCTTGTGTAGTCTTACCCTAAGATGCTCTATGAAAGACATTAAACGATAGCAGTTTAAAACAGCAGTTTTTGAACACTTTAGTTGCATTGCTTAACATCAATGTCCAATCCATGTCTTTCAGATCCTGAGATCTTGCGATCCTTTTTTCCTATGGGTAGTCACTTCCACTTTGGTTTCAGCTCTTAATGTCTTATATAATAAAGTGATTCAGAAAAGGGGGTGGTGATGAACCGAGTGTCTGAATTAAGCAGACCACTCTTACCCAGTCCAAAGATCAGGGCTTGATCCATCACATCCATTATATAATAAAGTAGCTAGGGTTTCCACACCTCCTTCTATTAATATCAGTTATAATACAGTGAAGTATTTTGGTTCTTGATCCTGTTTACCTTGTAATTGCCTTACCAAATCTAGACCCTTAGCCTACATCGAGAACTGGCCTCTAGATTGAGCCTCAGCTTTTACCAACTCTTAAAGTCACTCAACATCCAAATTATACAAACATCTCAAATTGTCATCAGTGCTACCTCATCACAGATTCTCAATCTTTGTGCCCACTCACCTTCCTGTATCCCAGGAACTGCTATTATTGGAATTCTACATACATTATTGTTTCATTCATTCTTCATTCATAGCTCATCATGATGTGTGCTTACACCCCCTTTTGTTTTAAATGAAAACAATTCCTTCTTAAAAACATCACTAAATGAGCTCTAGTTTGTTGTTTAATTAGTATATAATGATACTCAAAATTGCAAGGATTTTTTGGGTTTCCCTTTCCTTTTACTTAATCAAAACGCTAGTGCCTTTTGAGATGATGACATGGAAAGTCAGGAAGGTAGTCAGCGCCATGAACCAAACGATTGTGTTGCTGCATATTCCATCAGAACCTCTGCAAAAAGGCAACCCAACCAATTCCCATTGCCAAATGAAGAAGGAGCTGCTTTGGTCAACAGTGTAATCCGTCATCTGAATACAAGTCACGGCTGCAGAAAAAGATCACTTTGGCCCTTATTCTAAGTTACACACAAAATTGCTCACTTTCATTCATTTTTAAACAATGGATGTCTTAATTTACAAGATTCGATTCAACAGGAAAATGCCTGATCTAGAAGATGGATGAAAGCCGACCCAAAGTGCTGCCTTCAACCTCTGGAGAAAGCAGTGTTGGCCCAGAGTTGAGAAATATATTACACATGCAACCTACTAGTCATATCATCGCCTGCTACTAAACCTACAGTATGAACAGTTTCACTTTCAACATCTGTAATTGGTTATTTTATGGTTATAGCAGGACTTAAATTAATTGCACAGGTGCTTGTAACACAGAAACAACAAATGTCAATAACAAAGACACTTGAGAAGATAGCAAAAACTCTTTGGATGACCCAACTGGGATAAAGACCCATTAATCTATTCTCATGGGAAGAAGGAACAGTGACAAGAACTCAGCAGGATGGCATTAAAGTATCTGGCATGTCTAGTAGTCAGTGTTTCTTCATAGTGGGTGTTCATTGCAGCTGGGGCAGTTGTAATGGTCATAAATGACCAGACTCTCTATTCAAATCATGGAAAGAATGACAATAATGAAATGAATAAACATTTCATGCCCAGCGTTGGACTTAGCCCTTTTTGCAGGGTCACACCGATGACTTTTTGCCTTCACTCCTTCTCTTTTTGCTGAATTTGCTTTTATTGACTTTACGACTCTGCACACTTCCCCACTGCTAACCAGTGCTAACGTGCTTGTGGTTTCTCCTTAAAACATGATAGAAATGGCTTAAACCCAATTGGCATATTTATTTTACTTGTAAGTCTCTAGTAAAGTGACACTACTTGAGCCCAGGGCCTTCAAATTACATGCTAATAGTGGGCCTACGATTCAGAAAAGGGGGTGGTGATGAACAGAGTGTCTGAATTAAGCAGACCACTCTTACCCAGTCCAAAGATCAGGGCTTGATCCATCACCGTTATTTATCTCACTGCACCATCCCAGCTCAGAACCTGGCTATATGCAAATCAGTCTGTCCCTGGCCCAGTGCATCATGGGAACAGGGCAGACTAAACTACCAAGCCAATTCTTCACCAGAAAGGAGACAAGCTACCAGGGACCGGTTTCTGGCATTTCAGCCGTCTTCGGCCCGGCTTGCTTGAATCCTGATGGTGCAGTGAGAAAGGGACTCATGTCTGAGTATACCCTGCCACACCTATAGTGGCCAAAAACGATTCAGAAAAGGGGGTGGTGATGAACAGAGTGTCTGAATTAAGCAGACCACTCTTACCCAGTCCAAAGATCAGGGCTTGATCCATCACCGTTATTTATCTCACTGCACCATCCCAGCTCAGAACCTGGCTATATGCAAATCAGTCTGTCCCTGGCCCAGTGCATCATGGGAACACCCCCTTTTCTGAATCAATAGTGGGCCTACAGCACTGATTGAGCCACCCACTTAAGTGGCACTTTAAACATGTCTCAGGCCTGCCATTGCAGCCTTTGTGTGAAGCCCTAAACTGGAAAGAAATCCCTTCTGGAAAGAGGAGCACTCAATTATTTTCCTTTGAGTAGGTCAAACAATGTTTGTACAAGGGAGCTACACTACTAAAGTGTGATGGCTGAACACACAATTCAATAACAGTACCAGAACAGGAGTTACCCTGAATGTAGTGTGAACTTTACCTTATGAACCATAAAGTTCAATACATTTTATCACAAATTCACAATCATCTTGTTATACAAAAATCAAATGTAAATTACTTTTAACCACAATAAACCTGACGGTATGGTTTTTTGAAAAAAGAATATATTTTATATATGAGCATTTGTATTTCTTTATCATATATGACATTAATGTGTTCTCTCTTCACATATTAATGTATTGTACATTCAATATAAATAAATCAAATCCCAGTGTCAACTGGGGGACAACTGTAGCTCAGCGAGGCTCTGAAGTCTGTGGAGGGGAAACTCTGCTCCACAGCTCAGCCAGCAGCCCTCAAACCTCACACCCCTGTAGGAATTCCGTGGCCTCCTCAACCTCCAGCCTTGACTCCACCGCTGACCAGCTGCCCCCTTACCCCCTACCTTCAATCTCCAAGCTTCAGTGTCCGTGCTGCCCCTTCCACATGGATGGCGGTGTGGCAGTTATGGCAGGTGTGGGGGGTCTGATCTTGTCCTGGCCTTGTTTTAGGAGAATCCAGGTGACATTGTGGTGTTGTGGTGTTGTGGCGTTGTGGAGTTGTAGCGTTGTGGCGTTGTGCGGTGTTGGCAAACTATTTCCCAGCAGCGAGTGGGGCCACAGGTCGCTACCACGGGCTGCACCTGGTACTAACAGGGCCACCTCCGTGGAATGCCTGAGGCACACTCTTAGCTGCCGCTGACTGTTGGCAGCCACACTCACTCACCTGCTGGCTGCAGCAGAGAGAAAAGCAGCAAGATCCATGGTGCCCGTTGTCCCCATAGCAGCTACCCACAGGGAGTCGGGCCAGGTGCCAGGCTGGGTGCCAGGAACTGAGAGATGGAATCGTCTGGCTTCACCGTCTGTGCTTCGCCATCTGCGCATTTGTTGACAGCGTGTGACGTCACTTCCTCAACCTAGCATCACTTCCATAGCCTGTGGACACTTGATAGCCTTTCTACTTCTATGAGAAATAAGAGGACTCAGAGTCATACCCCTGTAGACTGGAAATGGAAAGGAGTGAGTTATAAATAATAACGCAGACTAGTGGCTTGAGTGACAAATGGTTGTGGTGGACATGATTATGACGGGCATAGCTAAACATTTTGATTATTTGGGTGAACAGTTATTCAGAGTTTCTGCAGCTCGTTGTCTTGGACCTTCAGTACTAGATTGGCCCTTAAGTTAATTGTATGCAATCATATTCTTCCCCTTTGATTCCTCCTCACAAACCTAGCTTAAACCTCATATATTGTCATTCTCTTTTCTCACTCTACAGACCTTCTCTTTTGCAAAGACGTGGAACCTCTGCGGCACTCCTGCTCTGTGGTTCACCCAAGCACCCAAGAAAATCCCAGAAGAATGCAGTTACATCTTGTGTAAACAGTAACATTTTTCATGTTTTCATGAAAAGATATTTGGAACTGTGTATATCACTGCTGTTTTGGACTTCAGCCTAGATAACTATAATTGACTTGAGAGACTGCTGGTTGCTGAAACTGAGTAGGTTAACTTATCTGACAGCTTCCTTCCATGACAGATGTGCCCAATCATGGATTTACTGTATGCAGTGGTTGTCTCACTGAAGATTTACCTAATTTCTCCAACCCATCTAATCATTGGTACTGGAACCTTCTTCTTGCAAGGTGTGTGATGTAGTGTGCTTTTATCTATTTCTACAATTAACATATCTTACTCTTGGTGGGACAGAAGTGGTGCATGCATCGTTAAACTATTACATAGGTAGGTTACTTACAAAAAATTCTAATTTGCCACATCATCGCCCATATACAGGCGAGAAAGGGACGTCACAGTGATGGGAATAAATTAATAGGCCAAGGATAGGTACACTCTTTTTTCTACAATCTATGCCCCATGGAGAATCAATGTACCAGAGGAATGTAGCAAAGCTAACCTGTAACCTCCTTCTATGACTGGAAAGTCTATTACACTTACTTTAGTGAATGACTCCCCCATACACTGTGTTGATTTATATTGGTCATTGTCTTGTCCCCTCAACATGTTCTTTTTGTTTCATGTTGCTGAGTAATAATTCTTCTTTGCTGATTCAGTTGCTCCATTCTGATTTAGAGGAACCTTCTTTTTCCAGTAATTTCTTTCCTGTTTGTGCTTGTTAATGCCACCCACAGTTAATCCTCTTGGAAACAACAGAAGTTCAAGTTCAAGTTCAAGAATTTATATAGCGCACTACTCACCCAGAGGGTATCAAGGCGCTTGGGGATGGGTTCATTATTTATCGAATAGCTAGGTTTTAAGTTCTTTTCTGAAGGAGATGTGGTTCTGGGTAAGGTGGAGGTGGGTGGGGAGTGAGTTCCAGGTCTTGGCCGCCAAGTAGGAGAAGGATCTACCTCCCATGGTGGATCTTTGGATACGCGGAACAGCGGCGAGGCCTTGATTGGAGGATCTTAGTTGGCGGGTGGGTGTGTAGAAGGATAGTCGAGAGTTGAGGCATTCGGGCCCTAGTTTGTAGAGGGCCTTGTGTGCGTGGGTGAGGAGACGGAATGTTATTCTCTTGTTGACGGGGAGCCAGTGGAGGTCTTTCAGGTGGCTGGTAATGTGATCTTGGCGAGGGATGTCCAAGATGAGTCTCGCTGATGCGTTTTGGATGCGTTGGAGTTTTTTCCGTAATTTAGCTGTAATTCCGGCATAGAGGGTGTTTCCGTAGTCCAGTCGACTCGTGACTAGTGCGTGGGTGACAGTCTTTCTTGTCTCGGAGGGGATCCAACGGAAGATTTTTTTGAGCATACGAAGTACGTTGAAGCAGGAGGATGAGACGGCGTTGACTTGTCTGGTCATCGAGAGTGAGGAATCTAGGATGAAGCCCAGGTTGCGTGCGTGATCTGTGGGTATGGGTGCTGTGCCCAGAGCTGAAGGCCACCATGAGTCGTCCCAGGCAGAGGGGGATGATCCTAGGATGAGCCCCTCCGTTTTGTCCTAGTTAAGTTTTAGGCGGCTGTTTTTCATCCATTCGGCTACTTCTTTCATGCCTTCGTGTAGGTTGGTTTTGGCGGTGTTAGGGTCTTTGGTGAGGGAAAGGATCAGCTGGGTGTCGTCAGCGTAGGAGATGATGTTAAGGTTGTGATGACGCGCGATGGATGCGAGTGGACTCATGTAAACGTTGAAGAGGGTGGGACTGAGTGATGATCCTTGTGGTACACCGCAGATGACTTCGGTAGACTCTGATTTGAATGGCGGAAGTCTTACTCTCTGGGTTCTTCCGGCGAGGAATGAGATGATCCAGTCCAGTGCTTTTCCTTGTATTCCGATGTTGTTGAGGCGTTGTATGAGGGTGCTATGACAGACTGTGTCGAAGGCGGCGGAGAGGTCGAGTAGAATGAGGGCCACTGTTCCTCCGTTGTCCAGTAGTGTTCGGATATTGTCTGTGGCTGTGATGAGGGCGGATTCGGTGCTGTGTTTGGCTCGAAAGCCATTCTGTGAGGGATCGAGGGAGTTGTTAGATTCGAGGAAGGCGGCGAGTTGGCTATTGACGGCTTTCTCGATGACTTTTGCCGGGAAAGGGAGGAGGGATATTGGGCGGTAGTTTTTGAGTTCAGAGGGGTCTGCTGTGGGTTTCTTCAGGAGGGCGCTGACTTCGGCATGTTTCCAGCTTTCTGGGAAGGTAGCAGAGTTGAAGGAGCAGTTGATAACATCACGGAGATGGGGTGCGATGATGGAGTCTGCTTTGTTGAAGATGTGGTGTGGGACAAGGGTCGGTTGGCGAGCCAGAGTGGATGGAATTCATTAGGCGGATGGTGTCTTCGTGGTGATTGGGTTCCTGGCGCTGAGATTGTTAGAGGGCGGTTGAGGTTCTGAGGGGGGTGGGGGGGATTGTTCGTTGGAACTGTTTTCGAAGCTGTTATGTATTTCGGCAATTTTGTTGTAGAAGAAGGAGGATAATGAATCGCAGAGGTCTTGGGAGGGAGTGATGTCGTTTGAGGCTGCGGTGGGGTTGGTGAATTCTTTGACAATGTTGAATAGTTCCTTGCTGTTATGGGCATTGTTGTCGAGTCGATTTTTGAGTGCTGATTTCTTGGTGGATCGGATCAGCTGGTGGTGTTTGCGGGTGGCTGACTTGAAGGTTATCATGTTGTCGGCGGTTGGGTTTTTTCTCCATGTTTTCTCGAGAGTACGGCATAGTTTCTTGGATTTCTTAAGGTCATCGTTGAACCAGGGGGCCTTTTTGCTGTCTTGTTTGGTGTGATTGTTTTTCAAGGGTGCTAATTCGTCAGCGCTGTGAGTGATCCATTGTTTGAATTTGATGGCAGCTTGGTTTGGGTCCAATGAGAGGGTGGGTGGTTTTCGGTTGAGCGATGTGAGGAGTTGGTCGGTGGTGATTTTATTCCATTTTCTTCGGGGAATAGGCTGTGGGGGGTTGTGGGTCGAAGTGGTTTTGTAGCTGAAGTGAACACAACTGTGGTCCGTCCAGTGGAGAGCTGTGGTGCGATCGAAGGAGATGTGTTTGCTGGAAGTGAAGATTGGGTCTAGCGTATGCCCGGCTACATGGGTGGGGGTGTCAACAAGTTGTCTGAGTCCGAGATTGGCCAGGTTGTCCAGAAGGGTGGTGGTGTTGCTGTCGTTTTTCTTTTCTAGGTGGAAGTTGAGGTCTCCTAGTAGAATGTAGTTCTCGGAGGCGAGGGCATGAGGACTGATGAAGTCAGTGATGTCCTCGGTGAATTGTTTACTTGTTCCTGGAGGCCTGTAGAGGAGGGTGCCTCTGAGTGTGGTTCTGGGGTCCGTGTGGATCTGGAAGTTGAGGTGTTCGGCGGTGGTAAGGTTATCGTCAGAGCTGGTCGTGATTTTGATGGTGTTCTTATGAACGATGGCGATGCCTCCTCCAGTTTGAATGGAACGGTCTTTTCGGATGATCTTGTAATTGTCCGGGATGGCTATGGCGATGTCGGGTGTTGATGATGCATTCATCCATGTTTCAGTGAGGAAGGCGACGTCTGGTGATAAGGCGTCGAGTAGATTCCAAAGTTCGGTGGCGTGTCTGTGGACCGAGCGGGGATTCAGCAGGATGCACTTCAGGTGGTTAGAGTCGGAGCTGTGTGTGGGGTTAGTGGATGTGGTAAGGGTCTTGACGCTGGTATATTTGCAGGAGTATATATACAGTGGGGTGAGTGCACAACCTATGGTTAACACAGTTCGTTTATTTTTGGGTGCTCCGTGGGTGGCGGCCAACGTCCCTGGGCGCCTAATTAACAGATTCAATGTTGTGTCCCTAATGGAACATTAGGGACATCCCCTTGGGCACACCTTAGCCTCCTCCCTTGCAATCAGAGGATTCCACACATATTTGTATTTCATTACTCAAATGTTTTTATTTGATATTTTCGATATTTTCTCTTCATTTATCTTGAATTCTTTCAGTTAATGAATTCTCATCATTCCAACATCAGTGACAATTATTCCTTTGTATTCCAATGCATTTCGGGCGATATCACAACGCCCTTCATCAGGGAATTAATACTATAGAAAAACACAAAATCGTGAAAAAATCGTCAAAAATAGTAATGGTGATCTAAAAACTCAAAAGAATGACTGTGCATATCTAAACAAAAAACTAGAAGTCTACAATTGTATATGGCATTGTTAGCACCTATTACCCTTTATCTACCCGTGTTCCTATCTAACACATCGGAAGTGCATGCATACACTCACGTGTCACTGTTCTTATATCTGAAAAAACAATATCATGGGAACAGCGCGTAAGCACATCGCTCTGACCGGGACTCTTAAAGAATCAAAAAACATTAATTGCCGGTTTTTCTTAGGAGACACTGACCTGATTCTCGCTAACTCGGCGTTTCATTCTGCATTCTCTACAACTCCATTGCCGATGGTTGTCAAGGTTACCAACAAGCTATGCTACTATTTGATACCGTTCCGCTCACGTGACATCGAGCGTCACCATGAAGTTAAGGTTAACAGCAACCTTCCTCCTCTAGTACGTAGAAGTGGTTTAACATTGGTTATTAAGCTAATGCACTAGTCAGTGATATGTTAAAGAAATTAAAAAAATTAAACCATACTATTGTTGAAAAAATTCTAATGCTGCTGGGGATTCGAACACCTTGAGTAAGGTGATCCAAAATCTAAGCTCAAACACGGTGTGCTATAGAGGACGAGTGGGGTGTTGTGGTGAAATAATAAAGGTGAAAGGTTGATTCTGTGTACAAAACAATGGTTCAGAGGGATACCCTCGACTATAAGTTGGGGGAGGTATACACATGGGCTGACATCTACGCCCAAAAGAGAAAAAACCGACCATATTCACCCAACACGGATACATCCTCCACGGGAAGCGATACTTCTCAAAGATCTCAAAGACCCCAACCAAGCTCAAAACAACGAGAACAAGTTCGGGCTGAACCAAGAGTACAATCAGGAGAGAGGACACAAGACGATACTCAAACAGAACAACCAACGACAAGCAAACCAACAACAGTGAATCCTTTTTTAGAGCAAGGTCAGGCCCAAAAAGGCGACCCCGGAGAGGACAAGGCAAAAGAAAAGGACAAAGAGAAGGAACACCCCAACACGAAGAGCACCACGATTCCGAAAAAAGACAAAGACAAGAAGAAAACAGTAACATGAATCAACTGGTTATCAATATCAGCAACTTCCAACCAAGTGAACACGAACTCAGTTTACTACAACGTGGGACTTCTTTCGTCCCCACAACCAATACCAGCACATTAGAATTAGAAGTGAGTTTTTTCAAACTCATGCGAAAACTCAGGCTTCGGTATTTCTTTGACTATGTACTTCCTCAAACGGACAAAGAGATTGATGATCAGTTGTGTGGATTACGTGCTTCCAGTAATTTTCAAGCACCTACAAGTCATAAAACATTGGATTTGTATGAGAAAATGGTTAAACAGGATCTAGCCCAACTTAATTGTGAGAAAAACTCTAAAAGAAATATGACACGGAAAGATTTGGACACTCTAAAGAAACTGGCTAATAATACAGACTTAAGGTTCACAAAAGCGGACAAGGGAGGCGCCCTTGTGATTATGAACAATTCCATGTATGAAGAGAAGGTTCTTGAACCCTTGTCAGACACAAACACCTACTTATTACTAAGCGGGAACCCCACCGGTGAATTCTCTAAAACACTAGACAACATCGTGAATAAAGCGAACGAAATGGGCACCATTAACATCAAAACAAAGAATTTTCTAGTGAAACCAAATCCAAAGAGTCCGGTATTCTACATGATACCAAAAATCCACAAAAACTTGATGGATCCACCCTTGCGACCCATAGTATCAACTAAAGGAAGTCTTCATGAACCTATTGGTCAATTAATTGATAAACATCTTCAACCTACAGTAAGAAGCATGAGGACATATGTCAAGGACACAACTGATTTTTTTAAAAAACTGGACAAAATTCATCTAGATCTGAATGAAAAAGTAATCATGTGTACAGCAGACGTACGGTCCCTGTACACATCAATACCACACTACCTTAGAATGGAAGCTGTTGAAAGAGCCTTACTAAACACAGATTTGAATCATGACTTTCAGGTTTTCCTTATGGAATTAATGACATTCACGCTATACCAAAGTTTTTTTAAATATGGTGAACAGTGGTATCAACAACTCACGGGAACGGCAATGGGAAATTCGGCGGCCCCGGTGTACGCTAATATTTTCATGCAAAGCTACGAAGAACTCAATATGTTCTCTAAACCAATTTGGAGAGATAATCTCAAATTCATGGTCCGATACATAGATGATATTTTCATTTTATGGAAATCTTCTGAAAGACTGTTAGAAACAGCGCTATGTGAATTCAATAAAGAAGACAGCCGTATACAACTCACTTGGGAAATGTCAGATTCCACAATAACATTTTTGGATATGAGAATCAACATAACCAATAAAGGCTTTGAAACAACTATATATCGAAAGGAGACAGACAGAAACAATATGTTACATTACACCAGCTTCCACCAACCAAGTCTAAAACAACATTTGCCATATTCTCAAATGACAAGAGTCAAGAGAATCACATCGGACAGTATCAAGGTGAAAAGTTCTTTGGATGAAATGGCCACAAGATTCTCGAATAGAGGTTACCCAAGAGAGGTTATAGACAAAGCGAGAAAAAGAGTGGATTTGATGGACAGAAAGGACCTCCTAAAACCGTCTAGTAAACATGAGGAAGCTCGTATAGTAGCGGTATCCAAATTCTCGAAGTCACAACTTCAAAAGAATCATTACCAAACATTGGAATATGCTGAAGTCAGAACCCGACTTCCAACATGCTTTTGATCAAGTCCCAATATTCGCACACACAAGAGCCCAAAATGTGGGAGAAATCCTCAAGCAGCGACAACCTCAAACCAAATTATTCAAAGGAACTAAGCCATGTCTAAGTTGTGGAAGTTGTAACAACATCATAAAAGGCAACACCATAAATCATCCGATGAAAGGATACAATATCAAGGTCAAAGTCAATGCCACATGCAATACTAAAAATGTTATATATGCACTGAAATGCCCGTGTGGGAAACTATATGTTGGAAAAACTGAAAGAAGTATAAAGATACGACTAACAGAGCATAAATCTAACATTAGGCTCAAAAATGCAAAATCTACTGTAGCCCCCCATTTCATGGAGGCAAAACATAACATCTCCCAATTGCAATACATAGTGTTGGAAGTAGCAGATAAAACAGAAGGAAGAGACAACACCAAACATCTGCTACAACGAGAGAACTACTGGATACATAAACTGTGTACTCAGAGCCCGAATGGGCTCAACGAACGGAGTGAATTGTCATGTTACTTATAATTGAACATTGAATATAGAGTCTGTTTTTTTCCCTTACTCTGGACAGGAGACCTGTGATACCATATACTATTATGTCTATTGTATTTTCATTTAGTATTATCATTTAGTGCTTTCTGAGCCATTGTTTTGTACACAGAATCAACCTTTCACCTTTATTATTTCACCACAACACCCCACTCGTCCTCTATAGCACACCGTGTTTGAGCTTAGATTTTGGATCACCTTACTCAAGGTGTTCGAATCCCCAG
Source organism: Lissotriton vulgaris (assembly GCF_964263255.1). Taxonomy (NCBI): domain Eukaryota; kingdom Metazoa; phylum Chordata; class Amphibia; order Caudata; family Salamandridae; genus Lissotriton; species Lissotriton vulgaris. The sequence continues at coordinate 406,227,648 of NC_141697.1, read as the reverse complement.
CAGGAATAGAATTTTTTCGAAAATAGTATGGTTTAATTTTTTTAATTTCTTTAACATATCACTGACTAGTGCATTAGCTTAATAACCAATGTTAAACCACTTCTACGTACTAGAGGAGGAAGGTTGCTGTTAAACCTTAACTTCATGGTGACGCTCGATGTCACGTGAGCGGAACGGTATCAAATAGTAGCATAGCTTGTTGGTAACCTTGACAACCATCGGCAATGGAGTTGTAGAGAATGCAGAATGAAACGCCGAGTTAGCGAGAATCAGGTCAGTGTCTCCTAAGAAAAACCGGCAATTAATGTTTTTTGATTCTTTAAGAGTCCCGGTCAGAGCGATGTGCTTACGCGCTGTTCCCATGATATTGTTTTTTCAGATATAATCCTCTAAAGAGAAGAACAGTGACACGTGAGTGTATGCATGCACTTCCGATGTGTTCGATAGGAACACGGGTAGATAAAGGGTAATAGGTGCTAACAATGCCATATACAACTGTAGACTTCTAGTTTTTTGTTTAGATATGCACAGTCATTCTTTTGAGTTTTTAGATCACCATTACTATTTTTGACGATTTTTTCACGATTTTGTGTTTTTCTATAGTATTAATTCCCTGATGAAGGGCGTTGTGATATCGCCCGAAATGCATTGGAATACAAAGGAATAATTGTCACTGATGTTGGAATGATGAGAATTCATTAACTGAAAGAATTCAAGATAAATGAAGAGAAAATATCGAAAATATCAAATAAAAACATTTGAGTAATGAAATACAAATATGTGTGGAATCCTCTGATTGCAAGGGAGGAGGCTAAGGTGTACCCAAGGGGATGTCCCTAATGTTCCATTAGGAACACAACATTATATTTGCAGGAGTGGCAGGTGAAGGGCCCGTGAGCACGTCCCGGGGCAGCTTCGTAGCATTGGGGTGTGCGTCCGGGGTTAAGGGCTAGGAGGGTGGCTGCGTCATACTTAATGCGGCCGGAGTGCGGTTTGCGGGGGCCAGGGGGTCTGGTGCTGGGCGCGGTCCAGGCGCGAACGGGCGTAGACGGGCTTACCTTTGGCGCACCTTCGGCGCGCATGGGGCGCGACCTCTGCGCGTGAATGCTGCACGCAAAAGCATCTGTCATAAGTTGATGGTGGAAGGGGAGGGGTGAGGGAGGGCCAGCTGGGAGGCGGTAGCGGGGTGGAGCCACGGGAGAGGTCACAACAACAAAATGGATGCAAATATTAAGCGAAAGCGGGGCACAGCCGAAGCAAGCAGAGATCTGGCCAGTGCTAGCGTCACCAAATGCAGGCGATGCGGTCAAAAACTTAACAACAATGACTATATGCAAATATTAATTTCCACTATTCTAGCGATGCAGCGCAAATTAAATATTAGGCAGCAGCTGTCTCGATAATGCAGCGCAAATGAGCACAATTGAACAGTGAGCAGGCTACGATACCAGGCGCTACGAGGAGAAGCGCTGTCTCAGGGAGCGTGGTGGAGCGACCGTCTCGGGGCAAGCCCAGATGGTCACAGCGCTAGTTAGGACGGGGCGAGACTTCTATCCGTGGGAGGGAGGGTCAGCTGGGAGGCGGTAGCGGGGTGGAGCTACGGGAGAGGTCACAACAACAAAATGGATGCAAATATTAAGCGAAAGCGGGGCACAGCCGAAGCAAGCAGAGATCTGGCCAGTGCTAGCATCACAAAATGCTAAATGCAGGCGATGCGGTCAAAAACTTAACAACAATGACTATATGCAAATATTAATTTCCAATATTCTAGCGATGCAGCGCAAATTAAATATCAGGCAGCAGCTGTCTCGATAATGCAGCGCAAATGAGCACAATTGAACAGTGAGCAGGCTACGATACCAGGCGCTACGAGGAGAAGCGCTGTCTCAGGGAGCGTGGTGGAGCGACCGTCTCGGGGCAAGCCCAACCCCCAGGTCAACAGCAAGTCCCTGAGGAGGCAACAGATAATACATGTGTGCTCAGGTAAAAATCAGAAGGAGGGATTGATTGAGTTCGGGATTGGACAGAAAGTTACAGTATGAATACTATTAAAAACACACACCTTCTGTTTTGAATTTGTTGTTGTAGTTGTAGTGTTTCTCCTTAATGGTCAGTGGTTGTGACTGGATGTGGAGGGTAGGGCAGTCAACCAGATATTACTGCTGCTAACGGATGGGAGGGTGGACACTCTCAAGTGATATCAAGTCATGAAGGGGAGAGACAAAGGTAAAGCATCATCAGTTTTCTAAGAACGATTGCAGAATTTATTTAATAAATTTATATCCCGCAACAGCTACCCGGAGGCTTCCCGGCGACCTGGACCTGCACTAAATTAGGAGGGGTCAAAGGAGTTTATTGATTGAACAACCATGTCTTAATGCCTTTTCGGAATTTTACGTAGTTCTGTTTCAGCCTTAGCTGAGGTAGCGAATTCCACAAGACAGGAGCCAACTGAGCGAAGGAGCGGCCACCCATCCACATTGGTTTGAATCTAGGGACTACGAATTTAGCCTGATTCGATGAGCGAAGATGACGAGTAGGAATGTATTTTTGGACCAGCTTGCAAAGATAGCTGGGAGCCATTCCCGTGTTGATTCTGAACATAAATCAGAGTGCTTTGAATTTAGAGCGATTGCCAATCTTAAGCCAGTGTAGCTCACGTAGATAGTCAGAGATGTGGGTCATTCTTGGGAGGCGATCTTATAGTCTAGCTGCAGCATTTTGGATCACTTGCAGCTGACGATTGACCTCTTTATTGGTTCCTAAGTATAAGATGTTCCCGTAGTCCAGTCTTGAGACAATTGGGCCTGGACTACTCTTTTTGGGGCCCTTCTGGTAGCTGCCAAAGGATTTTCCTCAGCTATTTTAAAATGGCAAAACATATTGAGGTGGTCTTCACTGCTTTTTGTCGCATGGACAATTTGTCATCAATCATGATGCCCAGGTTGCGAACAGACTGCGCAGGTTGAGGGATAGTACCCATTTCAGTTGGCCAATGCAAAGGACCCCAGAGCTCTTTTTGCTCACCAATGATAAGAAGCTCTGTTTTGCCGCCGTTAAGCGTCACTGCCAATAACGAGAAGACAAGCTGTGTGTCATCTGCGTAGGAGAATATAGTAAGGCCGGCTTCTTCTGATATTGTCGCCAATGGACTTATATATATATTAAAAAGCAGCGGACTTAAGATAGAACTGTGAGGCACTCCATAAGGGGAGACCAAAGTACTAGAATTATTGCTCTTAGAGAAAACTTGAAAAGATCGATTAGATAAAAAGTTTACTTGCCATTTGAGGGCGGATCCACCAACACCCTTAGTTTCCAGAGTTTGGACAAGGGTTGCATGGGAGATAGTGTCAAAGTCGGCACTCAGAATCCAATAATATGAGTGCTACCATTCTACCCCTGTACAGTGTCTGGCGAATTGTTTTGTCACTCCCAGGAGTGTAGATTCTGTTGAGTAGCCTGCTCTGAACCCGTATTGAGACGGGTGCAGAAGATTGTTGGCGTTAACAAATTCAGACAATTGGTTATTCACATGCTTTTCCCAAATTTTGGAGAAAGCCCGTAAAAGTGAGACAGGGCGAAAGTTAGCGAACATTTCTGGGTCCCTGTTTGCTTTCTTCAGTAATGGTAGGACCATGGCGTGTTTCCATGTGTCCGGCATCACTGCTTCCTCAAATGAGGCATTAAGGCAGTCCCTAATTTTGTCTAAGATGCGTGGGTCCAATTGTTTTAGAATGTGTACCGGGATAGGATCATTCGGGTATCCCGACTTAATGCTTTTTAAAATCTCTATAAAGGGTGTCGGATCTAACAATTGCCAGCAGGTAAGAAGATACTCGGGAGATTCTGCCAAGTCCTTGATGTAACTGGAAGTCATTAGAGTGGGTACAGGGCTCTGTACTTTGGACTAGAGTCATGCATTGGGGCTAGCATTGAAGCAAGGGAGCTCATGTCAAGTATAGACTAGAGAGCAGACTAGAGAGAGAATGATGAAGGTGGAAAGATTAGAAAATGTATTTGTGATTGGCCAGGTTCAGTGCTCAGCATCTACTCTGACGATAAGTAGGTGGAGCATCCTGTGTTCAGATGTTATAGAAACTACCCAACCTTACCTCTCACATCAGGCCTACTCACACCCTAAATTTGTCAAAAACCTTCCTAATAAAAGCACACTGTGGTAACCTGTTTTTATTGCTGTGCATTTCTTCATTGGTATTCGGTGTCCTGCTGCTCATCCATAGTGTGAGTGATCCACAGCAGGTGCGTAATACCAATTGGACTCAAAGGGCTTCAGCCCTTCCATCGTGTGTGGCAGCCCGGGATGAGACAGCTTCCCAGGCACACACACAGCCGCACCCGAGCACTTCACAGGTCTTTAAAAGACCATTTACATATCAATGAGGCTTTGTTGTTGTTTCACCCCTTCTAAGACCCCTGCAGCTCCACTCTGCCTATTGTTTAAAGTTTCAGCCCCCTACTCCTCAATGTGTATCTGTTTATTGTTGGGCTTTTCACCACCCTATTTTTTAAATTTCCTTGTAATTTATCCTGAATGATCTCCTCTTTCTTTTTGCCTCTACCCCTTTTTCCTCCTAGCGTCTTCCTCAGTGTCTCAGCCCCCCTCCCTATTTCAGCTTCTTGTAATTCTCCCCTCTTTTGCCACCTTACCGGGCTCATGGATCTCTCCCTTCTTTGCTCGCTTCTGGCATTACCCTTTCCACCAAGCCCCGGCACCTCTGACACCAGTTCCACCACCAGGGTCCGACCCAGTGAATCTCCCGCCTTCGTTCCCCCAGGGAAGACCGTGAAAAGATGATCTGATGAGCTCTTGCTCTGGACCCCTCGAGGGGAGACCCCCACTTTTGCCGCAGCTGTGCGGCTCCTTCTCAGCTGCGCCGCCGCCTCAGACCAAATGCCTCCCGGTGCCGTCGTTGCTGGGCCACAGTTTCCGGGTCGTCCGTGCTGAGAAGGACGCACGCTCCAGGGAGGAAAACAAACGCCGCTGCCGATACCTGTTTTTTGTTCGCATCGGGGAAAAGCACCCCCCCGGAGGGCTCGAGGGCTCGAGACTCCTAAACCCTAACCCCCGCCGAAAATCCACCGAACTCACAAGCAAGCCACGTTTCACTGATGATGCCCTTCTAGCAGGTAGGAGAGCTCGCGACCGCTCCTACTCAGCGGCCGCCATGTTCCCGGGGCACCAACTCTGTCTCGCTATTCACCCTCTCTTCACTTCATTAGTAATAAACAGATACACATTGAGGAGTAGAGGAATTTGGGGTGCGGAGGATCATGTAGTAAGCATAAAAGGCTCAAGGGCAAAACCAGAGGTGCAGGTAATCTCCCCTAAAGAATTAAAGGAGCCTGGTGCGGTGAGGCCTCTTTCCATCCCATCTGTAGCAGTAGTACAAATCGAATCAGGGCAAGATATTGGTCAAGGTTACGGGCAAAAAACTACAAAACAAGTTACTGAAAGGACAGAAGGCAAGGAGAAAGTGAAGGGGAAGCACAAAAAGGTAAAAATTACACCCTCTCTACGCTCGTACTGTAAAGTACAAACTCAAGGGCTAACACCCAATATTCCCCATATTCCCCATATCCAAGCGAGCTCAGTGATTCAAGGGTTACATGACACTGACACACCCTCACTGCAGAAGTCGGTTCGCAGGACAATGAGTTTGGCTGTAAAAACTGGATCTCATGAGGATAACATGGCACAAATACCAACTAAAACCAGTTTTGAGCCATTGGCTGGTTTGGAAGATATTCCCGACTCAGAAATACTTGGCCCAAGCACATTGATTGCTCCAAGCCCTCAAGGAGTGCAGACTTCCATGTTACACCCCCCTCTCGCCATTCTAGATAGGAGTGCCGCAGTTGAATCAATATCTATACAGGAGGAGCCACAAGATTTGGGAACATTAATGTTAACAATGCTAGCTGAGATTAGACATTGGTTTGTAACTTCTGAGGAGAACCAAAAAAAAACTCAAAGTCATTGCGAATCGTTGGAAGAGAAGATCAACTGACTAGTGGAAAGGGTCGGTATCATGGAACATGTGTATGGGCAGCTTGCGGCAAAAGTTGTGGGTAATCAGATGGGAATAACTAAACTTCAAAAATTAGCAAGAACTGAGAGATACAATTGAACACCTTGAAAATAACGCAAGGCGTAACAATATCAGAATACTGAGTGTTCCAGAAGGATTAGAAGGAGGCAACATTAAAGCTTTTGTGGATATGCTCATCTTGGAGCAGAATAACGATATTGATCAAATTTCCCTGGAGGAGGACATACAGAGAGTTCATCGTGACCCATTTGTCGCTCGCACTGGCAGAAAGTCTGCTAGAAGAATTTTTGTGAACTTTAAATCCTATACTCTGAAAGAAAGGATACTTGCGGTGCACTTAAAGCAGGCTCATATAAAAAAGGACGATTGGCAGTATCGTATAAGGTCAGACATATCGAGAACCACACTTGATCGTCAATGGGAGCTGGCCAAATTTATCTTAGAACTTAGAGATTTAGGTGCCACGGCAAAAATCAGATTGCCCGTGTCACTGAGAGTTATGTTAAATAATAAAATGCAAATTTTCGAGACCCCAATGAAGTCAGAAGCTTTATAGACGAGATTAAGCACAGCCACATTAGTAAGAAAAAGTGTTACTAATGCCCAAAAGGTAGGGAGAGCTCAAATAGAGGTGTAACATTATTCCTCAAGAAGATTGGGAGTGTTCCCCAGGGAGGGTTCCCCAGGGAGGGTCCCCCAGGGAGGGTGGGGTGGGTCACAGACAAAAAGATAAAATGTGAAAAAAATTGCAGAATTATAATTTTCACCATGGGTAGGTGAGCATGTGGGAAAAAACGAAATAAAAAAAGTCCTCAATTGCTATAGCCTAGGTTTTGGTTATTTAAAGCTATCTATAAAGCTACCTTTAAAGTCGCAGTTTTCTTTAATTTTAAGGAATGACACCGCAAACTAGAAGCAGTCGCCTGAAGATTATGACATGGAATGTCAACGGCTTAAGGCTCTTATCAAGAAGACAACATTTTTTAGAGTACTTGAAGCTTTGCGAGTCAGATATTATTTTTATTCAAGAATCCCATCTCATTAAAGGGGAATGGTCAGAAACAATAAAATCTCAGCCATGGTTAGATCACTAAATATGTACTTCACAAACGGTTACATTAAAGGGAGTGGCAATATTGATCAAAAAATCCTGTTGTTTTATATTTGAGGAAACACAGGTCGACCCATCAGGCCGGTGGGTAATCGCAAGGATAAAAATACAGGGTAGTCGGATAGCATTAGAGGGTTATTGTGGTCCCAATTTAGACAACCTAGCACCTTCAAAAACACTATTTTTACACTTAATTTAATAATCCCATCATCCCGGGGGGAGATTTTAACACCCCCTGAACCCAACACAAGATACTACATCCAAGAGGTCAAAAGTGGTACTCCCAAAAATTAGTGCAGTCATAAAGCAGTTGATGCAAGACCTAAGTTTAGTAGACATTTGGATCACAAAAGGGGTTAGAGCTGGAATATATGCAGGAAAATACACTTTTCGTAATAAAAAGCATGGTCACAGGTCGAGAATAGTTTTTGTTTTAGTATCAGCCTCAATCAGTGATCAAATCAGTAACATCTGCCACCTATCAGAACATCTCTCAGACCATTCCGAAAGTTTCATTATATTTAGAGAAAAGTAACAATGTAGATGAGAGAAGGTGGACATTGAACAGATCGCCATTATCAGATATTTCAATAATAGAGAAACTGAAGAATTCAGCGGGTGAATTCTTCTCTTTTATTCTCAATTCAGCTTCCCTAGACGAAGTCTGGGATACATTTAAAGCATATCTTAGAGGGACCTTAACAGGTATTAGCGCGTTTTATAAAAAAAGGAAAAGACAAAACTTCAGACATTAGAAGAAGCAATTAAACAGGCACAGGCACATCTAGATCAAGTTCAAAACATAGACAATGAAGTAGAGCTAACAAAGGCAAAAAAATTATATAATTGACTATTTGGAGATTAAAGTAAGAAAAAGATGGGAAGCAAGCAAATTTGCTAATCATGAGTACGGGGAAAGCAGCGGTAAAATGCTAGCGTGGAAAATAAGGGCTTATCAGGCTAGAAATATAATTAAAGAAGCTAAATGTCAAGACACTGGATTGGGCGTTACTGACGAGCAAGGGCTCAAACAAGCATTTATATCATTTTTTCAAGATCTCAACAAATAGCAGCCTTTTTACAAGACATAAATCTTCCTTATCTTAGTGAAGAGCTTAAGGAGGACTTATCAGCTCCCTTCACAATAAAGGAGATTCATAAAGTCATCAAAAATCTAAAGAAAGGGAAAGCTGCAGGTCCCGATGCCCTTCCAACGAAATTTACTCCATGTTGAAAGAAGAACTAATCCCCATTATGTTAGACCTGTTAAATTCTTTTTATATTGATGGGAAAGATCTGCCTGTATCCTGGCAATCGCCACTATAATTGTATTATTAAAACCTAATAAGGACACAAAGCTTTGTGAGTCATATAGACCGATCTCCCTTCTCAACTCAGATTATAAAATTTATACACAATTAATCACAAAGCGATTGGAGAGGGTGATCGGTATTTTGATTCATGAGGACCAGACGGCTTTATTAACGGAAGGCACCTGCACGATTTGATACAAGAATTAATAGGCACAATTGATATGGCTATTGTAAATGCTATACCTCTAACAATAATGACCTGCGACGCTGCCAAAGCGTTTGATAGGGTTAATTGGGTTTTTCTTCAGGAAATAATTCACCATTTTAATTTAGGCAAACATTTTTTGCAAGCAATAAAATCACTGTATAAAAACCCGGTCGTGCAAGTATTAATAAATGGCTTCTTTTCACCTTAGATTTTAATAGGCAGGGGGACCAGGCACGGGTGCCCCCTATCGCCACTGCTTTTCGACATGTATATTGAGCCGTTGGCCATCAAACTAAGAGAATGTCAGGATATTACACCTTTTAGATGTAATGGCTGAAAGAAGAAATTAAGCTTATATGCGGACGATTTAATGATTTTTACGGGTCATCTACAAGAATCAATAAAAGCCATTTGGGATACTTTACAAAGTTTTAGGGAGATATCAGGATATGCAGTAAATCAATCTAAAACAGAAGTGATGCAATGGAATACATACTATAGTAGCGACCAGACTCGGCGAAGCATTGGATATTTGGGAATAGAAGTAGTGCAGAAAATAGAACTAATCGCGAAGGTAAATTTCGATAAAATAACATCTAAAGTCAAGACACAATTACAGAAATGGGATTCACTGCCTCTATCCTGTCTAGGTAAATCGAGCCTGCTAAAAATGGCAATTCTCCCAAAGTACACTTTTTTATTTAATTCAATACGTCTGGTATTCCGGAAGGAATGGATAGCCAAGGTTCAAGGCCTGTTTACAAGCTTTACATGGGCAAACAAAAGACCACGGATTGCCCAGCGAAAGCTCGGGGCAAGGAACGAGAATGGGGTGATTGCTACACCAGATCTCCTGCAGTATCAAAGGGCATTCCACTTAAAAATCTTTAGACAACTACTGGGGGACTCTATCTCTTTTTCACCTTTATTTAAAGCTTTGACTTTAGGTTTTCAGTCCCAAGCCAGGTATTTTTTGTTCAAATTCTGGGACCCAAAATATTTCAAGAAAGTGAAACTAAAAATCTTATTGGCTGCATGTAGAGGTTGGCATCAAATAAGAGTATCACAGCGGATCTATTATTGTAGCACACTTGCCCATATATGGAGTTCACCAGGTACCCCAGTTTGTTTACAAGATTCTCTAGCAGCCTCAATTCAAGCAAATGGGATTGAAAGATGGGGTGAGCTGTTGGAGGGGGCTGTACTAATCTCTTGGTAAAAACAACAGGACATCACAAGGGGGACTGTTTCCAAATTTAAATATTATCAACTAGCAAGTTGGGCTAAATCACTTAAAAATCTTGGGAACGGTAATGAACTTTTGGTACAAAAGGCAGCCACCACTCCTGCGGGGCACAAATAAATTGCTGTATGGTATCGAATGTTAATCCAGCCTCAGGAAAACTCCCAGCAGTGGTCTGATTTGATCTGGAGGAAAGAGCTGCCGAGCTACGACCGGGATACCTTATGGCAAGTATCTCTAGCGGTTTTATGGCGAAATGTTAAAGCTGCCTCACTAAGAAAAAATCATTTATTTACTCTCCATAAAGCGTACTGGACCCCAAGAAGATTATATAAAATCGGTTCTAAAAGCGTCAAGTGCCAAAAGTGTGGGGAAGAAGACGCAGACAATGTACATATGTTTTGGCGATGCCCGGCAATACAAACCTTCTGGAAAAAAGTAGGTGTGACGATTTCCAGTATTGTGGGGGTTGAAGTTAAGGTGAGTCTTTCACAAGTAATTTTTGGTGTGACTCCGGATGAGGAAATCATGACACAGATATCTAAAAATCATAAAATATTAATGTTTGTGCTTTTCTTATTGGCGTGCAGGGAATTGTGTATTGAGTGGATTTTGCCTGTTTCCCCATTAGAGTGTGAATTGATCAATTCGATACATAGGGTTGCAAAATTAGACAGAGCTATACGCATAACTAAGAAAACTAAATTTTGGCAGATATGGGATGAATGGTGTAAAAGTATATAAAAGTTAAAATTCCTAAGGTATTGTCTTTTTTGACAGTATACATTTTTTTTGGGGGGGTAGCTAAGGGCCATATGTATCATCATGACCATTTGCGATTTCTAAATAGCGATTTTTAAGGAATCGCTATTTAGAAATCGCAAAATGGTATCTATGTAGGAAATCGCTTCTTTTTAGCGATTCCTTAACATTCCGCAAATTGCGATTAGCAAATTGCTAATCGCAAATTTCCTATTCATTTCTATGGACCAGGAGGCCCATAGGAATGAAGGGGAAATTTGCGATTAGCAATTTGCTAATCGCAATTTAGGAATATTTTCAAGGGTGCAGGGGTGTCACAAAAACACCCTGCTGCACCCCTAAAAAAATGGCATGTGTGGGCATATGGCGCACATACATGCCCTTAGGGCATGTATGAGCGTCATATGGCACCTTTGGATTTTGAATAAATTGCTTTTGTAAAAGAATTTGCAACTTACCACCAACTAGAAGTTGGTGGTAATTTGCGAATCCTTATGGGCATTTTTGAATTAATTTTCCTTTGATACATTGCATTTAAGGAATCGCACAATTTGCGAATCCTTAAGTGCAATCGCAAAATAAGGAATGGCAAATTTTGCGATTCCTTATTTTGCTGCCAAAATGTTTCATACATACCATTTAGCAAATTAGCATTCGCAAAGGCCGAAATTCTGCGAATTTCGGCCTTTGCGAATGCTAATTTGCTTGATACATATGGCCCTAAGTGTTTATTTGTCTTCAGGCAAGGATAGTGCCTCTTTTTTGAATTTATGAAGTAAGTCCTATGATTATGTTGGTAGCCGCACAGGCCAGGAAAAGCTCAAAGGGTATGGACGGACAATCCTGGTGCAGAGTTTTCTGCGGACCTGTTATATCGAAGAGTAAACAGGAGGGAGTTAGCGGAGAAGTGAGGTTTAAGGTTCAGAATGGATGAGGTCCCGAATTGTGAATCACATAACCTCTGTAAAAGGAGTTATCGGATATCCTCATTCTGGAGAACCTTGGAGCAGGTACTGAGATGGCTCCGGCCACTGTCGCTCTCTCGCCTCGCCCCTGTTTAAACTCGCAATTATATGATGGCTAGATACAAATGAGGACAACATTTTTTTTTTAAAAAAAGCTTCTGCCCCCCTCCACGAATTTTTTTCTTAGCCGACCCCCACCCCCACAATCCCATCCCAGAGACCCAACCCCCCCCCCCTCCCCCCCCGAAATTTGGCTCTAGTTGCGCCTCTAATCCATAGTGTGAGTGAGGAGTTGGCATAACAGCTGGGGCGGTCGACCTCGAATCTGGGGACCTGGGTTCGAGTCTTGGCAGTGAGGCTGAACATCTTGTCATCTGGGCAAATCACTCCCCGTGCCTAACAAAAATGAATGTGTCTTTGTGGAATGCAACTGGTGCTATGTAAAGCCCTCTGATACCCGATTCGGGTCAAGTTTGCGCTATGTAAAACTCCGTAAAAAAAAAAAATTCATAGAAAGTTCATGTCAGTTGGAGTGTGTGGGCTGAGAAGCTGGGAGGCTGCTTGCAGTGGGGCTTCTAGCTTACTACTTACAGTTTCTGTAACATATGACTACTACTTGAAACTGAAGAATAAACGTTCATCTTGTTTGATTATCTACGCTGGCTACCCTCATTCTTATAATTTTATACTGGCGACGAGCGGAAAACTTACATAATGGGGAGAGAAGGCAACTGATGAAACCTGGGGGAAGAGATGATTGATCCTGGAGTGCAACTTATTCCTTACAAGAGACTAAGAAGGAACCAAGAGGATTACAAATATAATATTAGAGAAGCCTGTCAAATAAATGTGCCAGGTAGCCCCACTGGTGTCTATTTCCAGCAGAGAGCCTACAGGCCAGGGCATTTGAACAGGCGTCCAGCGGATTGAAGTGAGCTGCCTGAGTGTACTTTGAATCAAGACAGTTACATCAAACTGGGTGAAAGAGCGGTGTGGGGTGAAAGTGAGTCCATTGAACCTGCGGGAGTTAGGCGTTTCACCTGTTTGATTAATGTCCACATGTTTGCATTGAATCGTGTCAATGAAGAGCAGACCGGCCGTATTCATGATTTAGAAAGCCAAGAAGTGCAGTGAGGAAATTGACACACTGGGAGCTGCGGGCAGTTGTGAGCAGGCTGTGCTGTGCCTCCGCCCCCCCTTTGTATTCTACTTGTGTGACTTTCACCTTGAAACGTTTAAGGCATTCTGTTGCAGCAGTGTTCATTGTAAACTAGGCATAGCACCATGATTTTTACTTATCAGTCAGCGAGGAAGGCATTGCTACGTGTTGAGTGTGTTTAACCTTCATTTCGTCAATGGGCAGAGGCGTAAACGGATTTCCTATCTGACAGCTTGTGCATGCCGTGCAAAACATGTACTACCGGAAGTGATCTTTATAAACCGACGGGCAGCATGATATTGACTTTTGTGATGTCCATCAAAAGCACTGCCTTGCTCCGTTTCCATTTCAGCATTTGAAAATTGCTGCATGGGCTGCCATGACCTGCACGGTAATGCGCTCACCTTTGAATGTGGCTTTTGAAAGGGTGAGCGTTCTCAATGCTGGAAGACAGAGACCGGCAGGCCTTGGATGCATCAGAGGAATGAATGCACAGTCCTTTCCCTGGTGATGCATCAATCAACATTGCAGCCGAGCCGATGGTTTAGACAATAGAGTGATTCTACGGTGTTTTTCGTGGGTCTAAAGATACAAACGGGTCCTGATTAGCGGTGACAGAATATCACATTGGGATTAGAACACAGAGCACTCACGCTGATGCTTACAGCTTTGATATCAACAAAAGAAACTGGTACTTTGGGTTATTTTTAAATGTTGTTAGAAATCGTAACCTGTATTTTGCTTTTACAGGGCATTAGCACTAAGAGTCATTATCTAAACTCAGACTCTTGAGTAGTATTTCCAGTGCTATTCTGATTTTCTTCATAGTCGTGTGTGTGTTTAAATCCATTTCTGTCATGGGGACATGCTGCACTTCTTGACTTGTCTGTGCATACTTTTCATTACCTGCATTTCATTGCTGGATATTATTTAATTACCTACTTATTTTCGTAATGTCTTCACTGCTACTGATCTTGTACTGTTAGTAACGTACTGCATTACTAGGTGTTGCGTGTGATTTGGACAAAGGTGTGTGTTGTGTATCTTGTGCAATTGTTTCTTGTGGTTACTTTTAGTAAGTGTTTTGTTTTCACCCATGTGTTACGTGCTTTTGCTAGTGCTGGGATTTCTTCATTTTGCATCCTGAACTATTTTTACTGTTGCTGGTGATAAGGCAGAGTTCCTGTTACCCAAAACGTATTAACTTTGTGTTTTTATGGTGTTGGGATATTGTGACCCAAACCTTATTTACTTTGTGTTCTTATGGTGTTGGGATATGTTGCCGCTCTCAAACCATTTTGACGGTACATATTGATATCCCATACTTTACTTGCATTTTATGGTGTTGTGACGTTGAGCTCAGGCCATTTGGAGGGGGCAAATTGTGACCCCAAACTTTATTTGCATGTTATGATGTTGTGAGATGTTGTTGTGTTTAAGCCATTTTGAGGAGGCATATAGCTACTCCAAACTTTACTTGCATTTTTGCTGGGGGTACATTGATACCCCACAGTTTACTTGCATTTTCTGTTGGTGGGCTTCTACCTTACTACTTAAAATTCCTGTAACCTATGCCTCCTACTTGAACCTGAAGAATACACTTTAATCTTGTTTCATCATCCAAGCTGGCTAACCTCATTCTTATAATTTTACACACACCTTTCCTAAATGTCCCATCATCTCACACATACAACATGCCCACCACTTCCCTAAGCTTCCGAAAACAATTCAGATAAAAGTAAAACTATCTCTTCCCAGATCTCCAATCCACACCATCCACAAAAGTCCCACTTCCCCGCTAACAGTTTTGTAAAACCTTTTGAATAGTTTTATAAAATTCTGGTTGGCTTGAACTCCTCTAGGCCTTTGAGAATATTGCAGAGGATGAAATATGGAGGTGTGTTGGGGCGGCCAGCTGGTCTGGTGGTGAATGCTGGATGAACGACTAGGCTGTCTGAGGTGGCTGGGAGATAGTGCTGCCTCCTCTCTGCAATCTGAACAGTAGAGGCAGTGATTTCTGCTGCCTCCTCCTCTCGAGGACAAATAGCAGGTGGAAGGCCTCTGCTATGACCTCCATCTTTTGAAGGTGCAGCTGAGCCACAGCATCCCATTGACGACTGTCCAAGGTCTTACCCTGCAAGGACTCAGGGTGTGGGCAAACAATAGAGACAGCTGGATGATCTTGGGAAAAAAAGAAAATAATATGAATTGTAGTACCCACTGCAAGGACATGTTTGTATAGTCAAAGAACCATATTGTCTTTTTAGTTCTCTAGCCCCCTGGAAGTCTTGCCGGTTCTTATGGGCTGCTGAAAGCATTTTATGTGAATCTGTGTCCCTGGGTTCTGCTATGTGCACTTGATTGTGTGGCATTCATTATTTAATCCTCATTCTTAATTAAAATGTTTTTTACTAAATATATGTGAAAAGGGTGAATTCAATAATTTGATGGTATGACATTTCATTCCCAATCAGAGATAGGAAATAAATATGTTATTCCTATCAATGCCTGCCTTGTTCAAGGAAAGCTGTAGCAAATATACACTGTCAAAGAGCGTTTAAGTATTATTTCACTGAGAGCACACTGACCCCATTATTTAGCGTGCCATATTTTCATTAATCGGAGCCTTGCCCTTTGACTTTTTAAGGCAGACGTTCAGTGAGGATGTATGAATACATAAAAATTGATATTTTCAACATGGCAAAGGCTTTTCCCATGCCACGTTTTACTGTACGGGGTGTAAATGATAGCCCAGAAGAGTACAGTAGTGCTCCTGGCAGACATATCTTTTTTTTTTATATATGTGGGAGTTGAAAGAGCACATTGCAGCCCACACATGACATTTAACCTTCCATTTTGTTGGTGCATTTTAGGCACAATTTACAATGGCATTATAGGGAAGTTAAATAATCTAAACAGGGAGGTTCAAAGAACAGCACATGTTTTAGGGGGGAAAGTGCATGCTCGTTTTTACCATTAGTGTTCTAAACCTAGCAAAATAGGACAGGCAAAGAAGGGGATAATGACAGTAATTTGGTTATTTCTCACACGGAGAAAGGCATATTATTTATTTTATTATTTTATTTACCTTATTTATGATATACATAAGGTACTACTGTCTCTCCTATGGTGGCTTTAAAGCATTTTAAAGTATACAAACATATAAGAATGAGTGGATAGTTCATTTGAGGGTTCCTGATATTGAGAAACCAATCCCATGGCTAGCAGGGATGGAGAATAATGGTATATACCCGCTGTTGATTATGTTCCCAGATGATGACAAAGCCTCGAAGAAGAGAGTAGCAAATACCTAATGGACGTCAGTCATATGTGTACACGCACACTCGTGTCAAGATGTATAAGAATATAAAAGCCAAACATTCAATTTCAAGTCCTGGAAAAAGAATGTAATGATTTCTTTTTTAGAACGCAAAAATATAGCTGAATTTGTCAGAACCAGAGGTCTTGCTATAAATACAATAGTGGCCGGCGAAAAGGCAAAGAAAAAATTGTGGCACATTATATGTCAGAATGGTTCCTACAGTGGGACAGGCTGGCCTGCCTCCATTTAATTATATTGGGTCTCCAGACAATGACCACTTTTTATAGTTATTTTAGTTTGGTCTTCTCTGCCATTAATCTCTCTTAGTCATTGTATAGTGTGTATCCTGGTTTGAAGGTTGACTTCCCCCGGTCTAATAGTGTTTCCCTACTGCTTGATGACACACCATGGCTAAAAGTGAAGAGAAGTTCTGCAGGGTAATCACACAAACCTTTCCTTTCTTATTGGTACTGGATTCCTTTGTTAAAGAGATGCCATTTTGCAGCTCTTCTCCTTTATGTCCATGAGGAGGCACCATCTTTTACGAAGGTCTGAACCCTAACAGCACGCGCAATGTAATTTGTTTTATTTATTTATTTCTTTACTAAACTCTGTTTGGCCCAATTCCAGAGTTCACTACCCCCCTCCGTGCCTCTCCACTGCCCCAGCCCACCGCCCCATAGCACTCTCTCGAGGAGCCACTAGTGGTCTACGGTGTATCCGCCTTTTTTGAATGGTTAAAAAAATACTGCACCTCATTTTTATAAATGTAACACATTTGACATCACCTATTAGTATTATAACAATTATTCACATTGTAGTACTTTTCCCGTTGTCAATTAATTAGGGCACATCCCGCTTAACGTGCCAGCTGGGGTGGCAGGTCTTACATTTTTAAGATTATTAAGTAATTAAATCTTCAGTAAGCCATACGTGATAAATGGCACATCCTCTACCAAGTTCATCTATTATCCATTCAGCCTGCAGAGTCTTTTAAAGTAGTTACTGCTCTTATTAAGGTAGCAGCTGCTTCCCTAATCTATGTGTTGTGTGTGTTGAAAAGTATTCATGCCTGTTTAACAATGTCTCTAGTGTGTCATATAGTTGAAATGTAGTTGTCTGTATTAATGTCGAATATGGCTGTACTTAGATCATTAAAAGAAATGAACTGTCAAATGTTACATAAATGTCTTTTAAAGACTGGCCAAAGCCCCCATCCGCATTTCAAACATAAACAGCTGAAGCTCTTACTGTCATGCTCCATCCTAATCATACATATGTTTGGTGCCAAAGACTGTTCTTACAAGTATTTGGAATGTTGTTGAACAACATTGAGATTTGAATCTGTCTTCCATTCTTCCACACTCAATATGAAATAAGTTCTTTAGTTATGTGTAGACATCCCTTTATTTTGTAATAAAGTGTACCAGTGCATACCCACTGTTAAAAGGGCAATCTTGATTCACACAATGGTGATTTTCGTGCCGAGATATGCTTACTGAAATGGTGGAGCCTGCTTAAAATAGCTGGTACATTTGTCTACTTGGAACAATTTTTTTACGCTAAATTTAGGGTAATTTGCATACTGAAAACATGAGTTAATGTTGCACTAGCAATATGTTGATGTCATTGTATGTGTGTGTGCCAGGGTGGAAAGACAGAAGAATACACCAGCAACTTAGGGACCAGGGCTTTGCACAAAGTCAAAACTATTGTATTTTGGGAGAAAAACAAGAAAATGAATATTGTGAAAAAACTCTTCTGCCTTACCCTTAACAGGCTACTTTTCCAGTGTAGTAAAATGGTATGGTTTAGGGTAGGGTTTTTCCACTGAGAATCTACAAGATGTGCAGATTTCCAGAACACACACGTTTACGAAAGCTCTAAATCAAACACAAAATTAGACTTCTACTCTCTCAGGGGGATATTCTCAAGAACGTGTGATAATTACTACAAATTTAGCTTAAAGCAACTCTTCACATCGCAGTCTATCGCTGGAAAATAACTGTGTTAACTAAGTATTCACAACACGGAGGTACCATGCGATAGGTCCACGACAATGCGTCAAATGTCCGTGATAAATTTAATTTGATGCCGCAAAAATGTGAAACATGAACGCAAAAAAAGATGTGATGCCCCAAATCGCGATACAAAAATCAGCGACAAGCAGCGACAGGCCTGCAATTCCCACGCGTCATGAGGGAAAATGCACTATAAAAGCAACAAAAAAAAACACCAAAGCTAACTGCGCAGCACCATGGATGTACCCAGACTGAGTGCAAAGGACAACCCGAACCCCACAAGCCCCACGGAGGACCAGCCAGGAAAATGACGCCAATAACACATCTGCAGACACACAATGCACAAGAGTACAAAATCTGTCCAAGAGCATAAATGACCCAAGTCGCAAACATCCCAGCACCCAAAAAGCACACAAGTCAAAGGCACACCGCCTCAAAGTGATAATGGGCCACAAAATCAGAGCTGCAGGGCAACTCTCCCACAATGCAGCACACACACACATAGCAATCACAGCACATCAACATTGATGGCAATGAGGTATAAAGTGCAACACTTACACCACAGGACAGAGGACACAACTGGTGCCGCTTGTGCATAGTAACTGGCCACTCACATCTGGCATTGCATGACACTGTGAGATGATAATGTACAAGTACAACCACACATCCGTCATGTAGTTGAAATGTCCACTGTCTCCCATCAAATAGCTAGCTCCACCAAAACAGTCACAATGTACATTGTCACGCAGGCTGTATGTATCTACAAAGCGTCAACATACATCGGACACTCTGTTAACCTGCATCTCACCTTAACATTGTAGAGGGACAATCAACACCTCCTGCAGAGCAGACCATGCATCTCATCAGTGATGATAAAGAGGACACCCTGCACATATGCTCAGATACCCTTCAACAGCAAATCGACAGCCTCCGCACCCCATCCCCTGCCCAGACCACACAGCAGGAAGCACACACCACCACGGCTGGCGCACAGGACCCCCACGACCAACACATGGAATTCAAACGCTGTACGTTAGGTTGCCAGGAGAAGATGGCTGATCGGCTGCGGGTGGGTTTTGACCTCGTAGCAGTCAAACTTGATGCGATACGTGGGTGTCTGCGTCTGATCAGGGACCACTTACAGTCCATAACTGACACCCACTGTCCACACCATGCACTCCGACAATCCTTGGCTGACATTGCTGGGCCATTACTCGGATACAAGAACTGTCTAGTTAGACAGGCACCATTGATGATGGCACAGAGTTGGCACAGATGCGCAGGACAAGGGAGATCATGGACCCGACGCAGACTGGGAGTATGGCTGCCATGGCAGAACACCAGCAAGATGTAGCTGGGATCTCACTGCCTTACAGTTCCTCATCTTGTCATTGCTGCCACTGAGCCTGTCCCAGATAACTGCTGCGGGAACTTCAACACACACATCTCCAACCCCTGATGTGTCAGTGGCACATAGTGATGCAGCACTATCACCTCCGCCCCCTGATGTGCCAGTCGCACACAGCGATGCAGCCATTACAATACCACACACACCGGACACAGAAGACGTATCAGAGGACTAAGATGTGGATGGTAATGACTGTGTGAGGAAGGATGTAGTAGCATCCATCCCGCCATATGGCCTGACCCTGCCTTGTTCAGCCCTTTGCATCATGCCCTGGGACAACACCTCCCACTGTCCTCGGAACAGTCTGCAACATTCACCTGGACCCGGACATGGACTGCCATATCTGCTCTGGTTACCAATGACACAGCAAACTGGCTGCGGACTGAACTCTTCCTCTTCCAATTCACTTTTCATTCCCCAAAGAACTCTGGTTGGCCCACCAGCGGCAACCATGTAATGTGGGCTTGGCATGGCCATGTACTGCTCCAGCTCCAGAATTACCCAGAATGTGAATTAAACATTCAAAATCACACAGATGTGTTATGTCTATGTTCACTCAAGTATAGAAGTATGGATGAATTTAGGGACATTAATTGCACTGAAAGGTCCCCCCTGGTACATGATATCAATGCTCATGTTTGACCCTGAGCCATATGGCTAATCAGATGACTGGGAAGGTGTGAACTAGCTGTTGCCTCATTGCACATGAACAACAATCTTGCAACCCCCCAACGTAGCCCCACGTCCATGTATTAAAATAGGGCTGTTTGTAGAAATGACATAATCAGCAGCAGGCCAGAAGTGGTGTCCCCCATCACATGTGACAACAGGAAGTCTCTTCGCATGCCTACTCACACACATCTTTATGGACACGGTCTGTTTTGATTGATAACATTGCTCCACATGGACAGAGGCTGGACACCAAACTCACATTGCTGTAGACACATAAGTGCCCAGGTCTGCCAGCAACTATCCCAAGCACAATGTCTGGCTCACGGAGAGCGCCTCGATGTGGTCACTGCACACGAGGAGTTGTGCAATCTCCCATGCACAACTGCCAGCACATAAACCAAAGATCAAGGCATCCTGAGCACGGGTATCCTGGTGACACTCATGTTCGTGGGCCAACAGGGGGCGCACAGTCAAGTCATAATTGAATTCTGCTATTATTGCGTTGGATAGGCAGATATTCATGGGCCACTCGAATGTGCATGATCGACAGTGGAACCAGGGCTGGACGCATGTAATGTAGGCAAGACGGAAACTCAGACGGAAACTGATTCGCAACACTGCCATTGGCAGTGATCCCAATAGATGCAGCATTCGTGCACGATACAGTTCCACGTGACAGGGGTTGTGCATGTACCCGGGATCGCCTGCCATTGCGTTTGTTGGTCTCGTAGTACAGGCAATCCTTGGACCAGCGGCAGTTCTGTGGACGATATGCCACAGCTCTGGGCAATGAGTCGTATGTGTGTGCAACGTTTGGACGTATGGGTTGTTTTTACCAATGTGTCAAGGGCTGCCCTTGCAGGTGTAGCTTGGACAGGTACAATTGGGTGGGGTGTGGATACGTTGGTCTTTGATTAGCGCAGTTCATTGAGTGGGAGTTGTTGAAGTCTAGTATGGTATCTCATGCAGGGTGTACCAGCCACATTCAAGGCCTAGGTCGGGGGTTCGGTTGTCCTTCCGTCTTGTGTATTGAGACGAAGGTGCTTTCATACCGAATTTTAGTCTGACTCACTGATTGCATTTCTTGCATGTGATGTGGCCTTCGTGCTGACATTGATGCCAGACCTTAGATTTGGGGTGCACCAATTGCCAAACACATGCACCAGTTGTCATGTATGAATGAGCCAAGGGCCCGATTGACCTTGCGCTCCTTGTTCAGTCTCTCTCTTTCTTTCTTTCTCTCTCTCTCTCTCTCTCTCTCCCTCTCTTTCTCTCTCTCCTTTGATAAGTGCCTGACACACCTTCTTATCTTGGATATTTTCTTGCAGGCTGTGACTTACAGATTGTCCAAGGATGCCCCGCCATTACTCTTCTGAATAGTTGTTTTGAGGCAAATTTGATTTTGATATTTTGTTTGGACTTTCAATGGTGAATGAATGAATTAGATTTTCTGTACTCACATGTATGCTAATTGTGGTAAAGGTGCGACATCAGGCGAATGCTTCTGTTCATGATTTTGTGATGTTGATGTGCAATAGCTTGGTCCTGGGGAGGTGGGGGGTGCCCGGGGTACAGTGAATCCATGGCATCTGTTGTTCTTCAGGTGTGACTCTGGGTGGGGCTCCCTTTTCTGGTGCAGGTTGTAGTCCTACTTTACACCAGGTCAGAGCAGGTGTTAATTTCCTGCTGCTAACATGCCTTATTACCTGTTTTGTGATCTTATAGCCAATCTGGCTGTCATTGAGAATGTTGGGACGTGGTTTGGTCGCGGCTTTTTGCATGGGAATGCCTACTCTGCATCTCTTTAGCGATAGTTGCCAGGGTAATCAGTGGCAATGTTTTTTGCGGTTGCTATCGCAGGTAAACTGGAGATATGGGCTGTTAGCACCTGCTTGTTATTGGGGAATTAAATTTATCTTGGCTTTGACTGCGATAACGTGACGAAAACTCGGCGATAGCTCCGTGAGAATATGCCCCTTAGTTTTAAGAGACATCTATGTGATAACTATGGCATCTGGGCCCAGATGTAGATAAATCACATTTACCGATTTTGAAATACCGAATATTACCGAATTTTACCGATTCGGTATTTCAAAATCGGTAAATGGGATGTAGGTACCAACATCTGGATTTTTAACCGATTCCTTAAAAATTCGGTATTTACCGATTCGGTAAATACCGAATCGGTATTTGCTATTGAATCCTATGGGCCTTGAAGCCCATAGGATTCAAATCAAATACCGATTCGGTATTTACCGAATCGGTAAATACCGAATTTGCCAAGGGTGCAGGGGGTGTCACTTTGACACCCTCTAGCACCCCCAAAACGGGCATGTGTGCAATGTGGCACACAGACATGCCCTAAGGGCACGTCTGTCTGTCACATGGCACATGTGTACATGCACAGATGTGCATGTACACAGGAATTGGTATTTTACCATGGACTTGTATTCCATGGTAAAATACTAATTCTGAAAGCCATGTGCCAATGGAAAATTGGCTACCCACATTTCAATCTTGCATTTTCGGTAAAATGACCGAATCGGTAAAATTACCGATTCGGTAAAATTACCGAAAATGCAACATTTAAGGACCCCTACATGTCAATGGCCATTTACCGGTCGGTAACGGCCGAATTCGGCCGTTACCGATCGATTTGTTGTGTTGTGGCACTTGATCAGGCGCCAGGACGTCCCTTTGCTGGGGCAGCTGTGCGCTTAATAAAAGTTATTAACATAACATAACATAACATAAATGGCTATTTTCGGCCACCTACATCTGGCCCCTGGATCCCAATTTACTTGGAACTTTAGTTATCAAGAGCTTCTGGTAATTGAAGACTCTTGTTTTTATTCTATTGTAAATGTTTTTACATGCAATACTATAAATATGTTGCAACGTATTCTCTATATTTTTATTTAAATATGTATACACAGATCATCTCTGCCCAGGGCATTCTTTTGAAAAGTGTATGATTAAGGAGAGTTGTTAGATTTGTTTGCCTTAGGGTCGATTTGCCTACTTATCTCAATTAATGGTGCTAAAATTGTGTTGGCCTTAGGACTCTGTACAATTTAAGTCAGCTAACCAGTGGTAAAGTGCTTGTGATCACTCCCCTAAACATGGTTTGAGTGGCTTACACCTGAATGTCATATTTAATTTACTTTTGAGTCCCTTGTAAAATGCTATCCCAAATACCCAGCGCCTGTAAATTAAATGCTACCAGTGGGCCTGCACCACTAATTGTGCTCCTTTTTACACCTCTCTGCAACGCAGCTCTGTGGGGCTTACTGGAGGTACCTAGTGGGCTACTTGCACCCTAGGGACCCTCAGGACTTAATCTCCCAAATTAAAATGGACATAGGGCGCGTTTACATAGTGTTGAAGGGAGGGGATGGGGCCTGAGGTGATGTGTGCAAAAACGCCCTGTGGCATGTTTTAAGATGGGGAAATAATTTGCCTTCAATCCTGAGGGCCCCTGGGGACCAACTAGTCCACCAGGTGCTTCCAGTAAGCGCCACTGCGCTGCGTTGCAGAGAGGTGGTCCAGGCCGTGCCCCTTTTTACATCTCTCTGCAACCCAGCTCTGTGGTGCTTACTGGAGGTCCCTAGTGGGCTAGTTGGACCTTAGGGACCATCAGGATTCAAGGGGACTTAATCTCTCAACTTAAAACGGCTACAGGCGGCATTTACACAGTGTTGAAGGGAGGGAATGGGGCCAGAGGTGACGTGTGCAAACACTCCCTGTGGCTGGTTTTAAGATGGGGAAATAATTCCCCTTCAATCCTGAGGGCCCCTGGGGGCCAACTAGTCCATCAGGTGCTTCCAGTAAGCACCACTGCGCTGCGTTGCACAGAGGTGGTCCAGGCCGTGCCCTTTTTTTACACCTCTCTGCATTGCGGCTCTGTGGTGCTCACTGAAGGTACCTAGTGGGCTACTTGGACCCTAGGGACCCTCAGGATTGTAGGGGACTTAATCTCCCAAATTAAAACGGCCACAGAGCGCATTTACACAGTGGTGAATGGAGGGGATCGGGCCTGAGGTGACGTTTGCAAACACACCCTGTGGCGCATTTTAAGATGGAGAAATAATTTGCCTTCAATCTTGAGGGCTCCTCTGGGCCAACTAGTCCACCAGGTGCTTCCAGTAAGCGTCGCTGCGTTGCACTGAGGTGGTCCAGGCCGTGCCCCTTTTTACACCTCTCTGTAACACAGCTCTGTGGCGCTAACTGGAGATACCTGGTGGGCTAGTTGGACCCAAGGGACACTCAGGATTCAAGGGGACTTTATCCTCAAATTAAAACGGCCACAGGGCGTGTTTGCACACATCAGCTCAGGCCCCCCTCCCTTCACCAGTGTGCAAATGCTCCCTGTGGCACGTTTTAAGAGGTAGTTTTAATCCCCCTGCTCTATTATGTACTAGTGGCTTACAGAGGAGGTCATGCTAATCACAGGGGTACCCCAACGCCTAGTATTCCCTAGTGTAGGTAGGTGTTTTAACTGTATTCTAAGTGTCTTTTAGCATAGCAATGGCTCTAGGACTGGTTAGTCATAGTCAGTTACCACCAGTACCCATCTGAAAAAGTTGAGGTTACTGGATGATTTTGCAACAAGGCATCTTTCTGCTCCTCTGTTTGTTCTTTCTGCACATCTTCCTTCTTCCTGCACTTTTCTTCGTCTTTGATGACTTCTGTTGCTTCTTTCTGCATGTCTTTTTCCTCTTTCTGTGTGTTTTTTCTTCTTTCTTCGAATGTCCTACCTCTGTAGGCATAGTTAGAAACTAGCATTTAAAAAACCTTAGAAATTCACTGAAAAAACCATAGCTTTCAGGAGCGTTATAGTTAGTTGGACATTTCACTCGTACAAAACCATTAAATTGCCCCGTTATAGTTAGTTCAGCTAACTATAACTCGCACACCTACAATGCACTTCTGATGACATCACAATTACATCACTCATGACATTGTCAGTGACATCACTCATGACATCACTGATGACATCTCCAGTGACATCACTGATGATATCATCCTTGTGATAGAGTGGCAGACCTCCTCTCACCCTAATATAACCTTTGATACACACACTCAAAAATAGAAACGAACATTTTCAAAACAATGGAGATATACCAGTTACAACACACCTATTCAGTAATTCCAAGATCTACACACACATCCACTCATTCACCAATAGTTCTGTACAGTCACTCATACATGTACTCACTCATCATATGTACTCATACACCTATACATCTTGTTACACACTGACACTCATCCACAGACTTACTCACACATATAGTCACACAAGCAAACAAAGTATCAAACATCCATTTAGTTATATATACAGTTATACACACACCACCTCACTTACTTCTACAGAAACTTACTCATACTTACTCTCTTAAATAATCACTTATAGAAACACATACTTATTTGTACAGGAACTCTTCCAATCTCTCACTCTCACATACACCAATACTCACATAAACTAGTTTAAAACATATGTAGATACTCATAAAGACACTATTGAGACAGTCATTCACTCACTAACACACCCATACACACGCTCATCCACCCATACAGTCCTGCATACATGCTGTGTTCAACACATGAATACACTGAGTCACACATTCATGCATCTATGCACTAAGTAATACCCCCACCCAACCACACAGACACTCAGTCACTAATACTGATACTCCAAGAACCATTTATTAACCCATATAGACACTCATGTAGCGACTCACCAACCCATGAAGCCACTTATACACAAAGTGCGAGACTGATACACATATTTACATATTTAAAGATTACTCACTAACCCATGTATTCACTAAGATACACTTAATCAGTCAGTTATACAATCAATTTTTCAAAAACAAAATCATACATTTAGACACTTATATACCCATTTATTCTTCCATCGACCTTGAGATATACAAATATAAAACATATTTAATTTTCAGAAAAACACACATTCACTGGATGATGTCATGAGTGATGTCATTAGAGATGTCATCAGTGATGTCATGAGTGATGTCACTGACCATGTCATAAGTGATGTAATATGTGACGTCATCAGAAGTGCATTGGGGGCGTACAAGTTGTAGTTAGCTGAAACCTATGGTTTTTTTCAGTGAGTATATATATATTGATTTTATCAGAAACCAAAGATGAAATTATAAGTCTTATTTTCTAAAAAATTCATAAAAAAATAGAAAAAATTAATATTGTAGAAAAAAATACACCTGTACCCCAGGTTATACATTAGTGCAGTTTGTCATACCAGCATCACTTCCTGCACCATGTTTCACTTGCACTCTTTCTCTCTACACATTTGTTATTTGACGTGCATTGGTGGAAATAGAGGGGAATTCTAAAACCCCTGGAATGTAATAATACCATATGAATTTTAGGCCACAGTATATGAATTCAATATGACATGAATTGTTGATTCACCCACTTGGGTATTATTGTAACAGTTTTTACATGGTTGCCATCACAGGAAACATCTTCGATAAACTTTTCATGTAGTTTTTGAGAAGACAATAATTATTTTACAAAATACTGTGTACTGTTATTGTCTATATGTATCGTCTGATCAAATTGTAATTTTTAACGGTTGTTGCAATTCAGGTTTTTATTCAAACATATATTGCATATTTTCCTTTTTTAGACATAAGACTGTTGATGGATTTTTAACCGCTGTAAATACTTTGTTTCGATTTGTTGTTAAAATACCTAAAACTGTTTTCCATGTGTATACTGTGAGTGCCTTGAACTTTTCCACCAATCACATTGTACGATCAATTGCACTAGCACTTTAAATTGTTTGTGTCCCTCCCTTAACGTCATGTGATCAAGGCCTCTGTGAAGGCCGAAACGTTATGCGGGTGGCGATATTTTGATTTAATAAAACATCTAATCACCTGAGCCTGGGTCGACTTTCGTTGCTGGACCAGTGTGCCTGTACAACTGCGATGGTACGCTGATTCGTGTGGGACGAGTGCGAGATGCATATGTATATATATATATCTATATATATATATATATATATATTCCACACAAAAAAGAAATCGTGGCACTCCTCTTGGTAATTTTAAAGAAGATTTATTACAGACTGTGATAAATCTTCTTTGAAACTACCAAGAGGAGGGCCACGATTTCTTTTTTGTGTAGAATTGAAAACGAAACACTCTCCTGGTCTCGACGTGGGCACAGACTAAACTGCGCTCCCTCTGCGACAGGACAATTGCTGTGAAAAAAAAAAAAATATATATATATACAAAAATAAGCACTCTCTGGGGGTGTTTGAAGATATTTATTATTCCAGAAACAAACGCGTTTTGCCGGTCTGCCTTCCTCGGTGTTACTGGCACACCGGAAGCAGCCGTCTTTTCAACAATGTTACAAGTGCATAGCAATTGAGAGGGGACTTAACAGAGTGTGCTAAAGTGGGCGCCATTTTGTAGTATCTAATATACGTACTCTGTTAACATTGCACTAATACATGCATGAATGTGTTGTAGACGATGATGTACCACAATTGCAAAATCACAATCGAATTCTATGATTGCACAAAATCCATAATACAATACACAGTAAAAGCTTATATAAGCAAATTCATTATTTTCATATTGTCCTGTCAATTATGGAAGAGACAAATTATGTCCACTCACCTTGATATTGTGTAAACATTATCACGCCGTGTATCGGCTAACACAATACTGCAACATCATGTAACATCATGGTCAATGCTCATCTTGCCATTGGTCGGAAAAGAGTCCCTTCAATTCAATTCCTTGTTTAGTGCACATTTCATAAGACAAACAAGATACCAATCTCAGGGGAAAAATATATACAATTTCTAATACTATCTATTGACTAGTTCCTTATTCTTGACCCTATCAGTTATAGTTCATGAGCCCAGGTGTGATGCCAGTTCCTCACCACTGTTCAGACCCTTGGGAAATTTCATTTGTAAATCTATGATATACCGCAACTCTAACCTGCCGAGTTTTAGAATTCTATCACCTCTTCTAATATTTTCAGGCAATTGATCCAAGCCATAATATTGTAACATGTTTCTATTGCTGGAGTGTTTCTCTGCAAAAAGCCTAGCTACCGGGTACGATGCATCTTTTTTGGACTTCGCCGTAAGATGTTCCAATATTCTGATTTTAAGAGGATGGATAGTGCTACCAATATAGCAAAGGCCATGTGGACAGGTTAAACAATAAACTGCATATGTTGTACTGCAAGTCATAAATTTGGTTATAAATCTTTTCTTTTTTATGTCTGGAATATTGTACGACAAAACCCTTTTACTGTTTGAGCAGGTTTTACATTTCCTGCATGGGAAAAATCCTCACATTTCCCTTAAGGTTACCATTTGGTGGGGTTTCAAAAAAATAGGCCACACAGCCTCCCTTCTAAAAAACATCAATAAAAAAAAGCCGGCATTGCGCTAGAAGCCCCGCCCCCTCCCAGCAACACTCCGCAAACTTGCCCTGTGGCACGTTTTAAGTTGGGGAATTAATTCCCCTTCAATCCTGAGGGTCCCTGGGGGCCAACTAGCCTACCAGGTACCTTCAGTAAGCGTTCCAGGGCTGCGTTCCAGGGAGGTGGTCCAAGGCCATGCCCCCTTTTTACACCACTCTGCAACACAGCTCTCTGGCGCTTACTGGAGGTAGCTGGTGGGCTAGTTGGCCCCCAAGGACCCTCAGGATTCAAGATGACTTAAGCCCCTAGGTACCTCCAGTAAGCGCCACGGAGCTGTGTTGCAGAGAGGTGGTCCAAGGCCATGCCCCCTTTTTACACCACTGTGCAACGCAGCTCTGTGGCGCTTTCTGTAGGTAGCTGGTGGGCTAGTTGGCCCCAAGGAACCCTCAGCATTCAAGGGGCCTTAATCCCCCAATTTACAATGCATCAGAGGGTGCGTTTGCACAGTGGTACAGGGAGGCGGTGTGGCCTGATGTGACAAGTGTGCAAACGTGACCTGGGGCACGTTTTAAGTTGGGGGATTAAGTCCTCTTAAATCCTGAGGGTCCCTGGGGGCCAACTAATCCATCAGGTATGTAGAGTAACTGCCACAGAGTTGAGTTGTAGAGAGGTGTAAAAAGGGGCGTGGCCTCGGACCACCTCTCTGCAAAGTAGCTCTGTGGCATTTACTGGAGGTACCTGGTGGGCTAGTTGGCCCCCGGGGGCCCTCAGGATACAAGCGGAATTAATCCCCCAACTTAAAACTAAGCATGGGCGAATTTTGCAGATCTGCGATCCGCAAATTCACGCGAAATAGGCAAAAAAATCATCGAGTTTGTGCAAAAATCTGCGAACTCGCGGATTTGTGACCACGTGTGTCTGTAACTTTGCCACCGCACCCATAGGCGCCGAGGTCCCACGAGTGAGCTGTCCATCATAGTGAGGAAAGGGCAGGAAGACGTTGCATGGCCTAGTGTGTGTGGGGCGGGGCCAAATGGGCAGGGCTTCCATGCGAGTTCACATGCCTTTTTTATAAAGGGTCAGAGACCGATCAGAGCAGCAGATGAGAAGAAACAGCCTCCTGGTCACAGGAAGTACACGCGGATTTCGCTCGAGAAACTCGTGGATGCAAATATCTCCATCAAGAATTACATATAATTGTAGGAGGTAGATATGGGGAGGAAGCACACCTGCGTAGCCTCGCCCGTGCTCACTAGTTGTTTGGGCTGATTATAATGGGTTACTGAATTTGAGCTTCAACTCGGCACCTGCTCTATTTTATATCTGTAAGTGCTTACTGTTTTACGGTTTTTTGTGACAGGAGCATCGTACCAGAATGAATCCTGCCTGCATATTTATCCACGGAGATGTCCCGTTGGGTAAATAAATCTGTATGTGAAAAAAGAAATCCGCCTGCTAGTGAATTTGCGAATTTTCGCAATGCCTGGGACATTGCATGAGTGCATGTGTACCTATGAATTCACCATGCACTCTCCTTGCAGCACTCTAATCATCCAGATACTATCCATGTACTCATGCAAAGGCCCAGGCGTTAACTCATGCAGTGCTACAACCTTAAGAGCACTACCCATGCAGTTCAGCAATCCTCCTGTCACTCCCTGTGCACTCTTCATCCAACGGCCTAGGCACTAATACATTCACTGCTACAATCCCCAGAGCAGTACCTATGCACTCCAGCATTCCCCTTGTCACTCCGTGAGCACTCTTCTAATCACCCTGTCAGCACTGTATGTTTATCCAATCACTGAGCCAATATCCAATCACTTATACATTCACCATGTAGTATCTTTGCCGCACTCTAATCATCCAGTGACTAACCATGTGTTTATGCAATGACCCAGGCACTAACAGATGTAGTGCTACAATCCCCTGAGGACTACCTATGCAGTCCAGTAATCTGCCTGTCACTACCTATGCACTCCTCCAATCACCCAGCGAGGATAATGTACTTATGCAATCAGTCCGCCAAAACCCAAGCACTTATAAATTCACTATGCACTATCCTTGCAGTACTCTCTTCATCCAGTCACTACACATGTACTTATGCAATGACCCAGGCACTAACACATGCAGTGCTACAATCCCATGTGAACTGCCCATACAGACCTCTAACCACCTACACAGTACTGATTCACTCCTGCAATTACCCAGGTAGTATACAGTCCAGCCATCACCCTGTCACTACCCATGCACTCCTCCAATCACCCAATCAGCACCATGTACTTATCCAATCACTCTGCCAAAATCCAAGCACTTATAAAATCACTGTACTCTCTTCTTGTAGCACTTTAATCATCCAGTCACTACTCATGTATTCCTGCAATGACCCAGGCATTAACTCATGGCAAATATTGAGGAGGTCATACTAATCACAGGGGTACCCCAAGGTATAGTGTTGCCTAGTGTATGCAGGTGTTTTCACTGTATTCTAAGCGTCTTTTAGCAAGCACTGGCTCTAGGCCTTGTTAGTCAGAGTCAGTTACCACCAGTACCCATCAGCAAAGGTTTGGGGGCACAGGAAGACTTTCTACTCCTCTGTTGGTTCTTTGTGCACATCTCTTGCTTCTTCCTGCACTTTTCTTCATCTTTCTGGACTCCTGCTGCCTCTTTCTGCATTTGTCTTGCTTCTTTCTGCACTTTTCTTCCTCTTTCTTCACATGTCCTACCTTTGTAGGCATAGTTAGAAATTAGCATTTAAAAAACCTTAGAAATTCACTGAAAAAAATACAGGTTTTAGGGACGTTATAATAAGTTAGACATTTGACTCGTACAAAACCAGAGAAATTCGGACGTTATAGTTAGTTCAGCTAATTATAACTCGCACCCCCGCAATACACTCCTGCTGACGTCACAAATGCTAATTTCTAACTATAATGTCCCTGAAATCTATGATTTTTCATATTTATTTTTTTCTTGTCTAGCTCCATATTTTAGGCGAGATGTTAAATAACCAGGCCCTTTGAGAGTAAAAGACAGCTTTATTTGGACAAGTATGCAGTTCAACATTTTATAAATATAAATCATCGCCTCACTAATACAATAACATATCCTAACACCCCCCCACTCTTAAGACTTCCTAACAATAAAGAAATCCCAAAACATTCTTGCAATATACAATCATCTCCATCCCCTTTCTTTAATCCACTGACCTTCACACCTGCCTCAGCAAGTTGGCATCGTAATGGAGTGTACTGGTAGAGGGAGGTGGTGAAACTGACCTTGCTGGGAAACTCTGATGACAACCTTGGTATTCATTTGGTTCCTTTTAATTAACTTGTACTCAATTTAGTCTAACTCTGTTGTTTTGAAAATGTTTTATCTGCACTTGCCCTTTCCGAATTTGCATTGGTAGTGCTGCGGTGTTAATCGCGCTGCCAAACTGACCTGCGGTGCCCGTATGTAAGAGCGGGCCCGCCTCCTCAAGGTCAGCATTTCAGCTCCTGGTTTATGTGGGGAATAAAAATACATCCTGACACGACCGCACAGCCTGTAATGGAGTGTACTGGTAGAGGGAGGTGGTGAAATTGACCTCGCTTGGCAACTCTGCTCAAAACCTTGGTATTCGTTTGGTTCCTTTTAATTAACTTGTACTCAGTTTAGTCTGACTCTGTTGTTTTAAAAATATTTTATCTGCACTTGCACTTTCGAAATTTGCATTGGTAGTGCTGCGATGTTAATCACGCTGCCAAACTGACCTGCAGTGCCCGTATGTAAGAGCGGTCCCGCCTCCTCAAGGTCAGCGTTTCAGCTCCTGGTTCACGTGGGGAATAAAAATACATGCTGACATGACTGCGCAGCGGACAAGCACAGCTGGCACACAGCCAGTGGGCCAAAGGCACACCAAAGGCAAGCCCGTCTGCGCTCGTCAGTGTCTGGAATTTGCCATGCGCCAGGACCCCTGGTCTTTTCTCTCCCTAAACCTAGTCTGCGATCAACTGCGTGCCCTGGATAAAGGTAAGGGCTGTCAACCTCCTTTATGAGATGGGAAGAGGGTTGACCCCTACTACTGTAAGGGCTGTGGGTCCGCAGTGCCATGTAGGGATACAGCTGCTAATCTCCAAGGGACTACAGACCCTAGATCTAGGCCAGGAGACAACAATAGTTTAGATACTGCGGTTGGAACTCCTCCTAGATGGGAGTCCCTACACGCTCCTGAGCAGAGGAATATAAACAATGAGGAATGTGGGAGCAGACCACTTGCCTGTTTCCTGCTGAATACTAGATCCATAATTAAGCATTGACTCGAGTTTGAGGACCTGATGCAGACATATAATCCTTACCTGGTTTTCCTGACTGAAACCTGGGCCATTGATACATCTGAGCCAGACTGGAATGAGGCACTGCCAACTGGCTACAAACTGTACAGCATGGACAGAAAAGATAATAGGGGAGGTGGTATTGCTATTGTCTACCGCTCATGCTTTAAGGCCACTTGCAACCCTATCCAGCTGATGGACGCAGAAGCTTTGGTGTTTAATATTAAAACTGAAAATATCAACAGCTTCTCCGGTCTGTTCCTATACCGTCCACCAGGCCCCGTGCTTCTTTCATTCGAGCACTGCATACTTTCATGGAATTTAGCATTGAGTTCCAAAGCTTTACAGCCCTTGTGGACTTTAATTTTCATTTGGAATGTGTGAACAGTGGAGATACTTTCACCCTGCTAGATAATATGGAAAGCCTTGGTCTAACCCAGATAGTCACTGGACCCTCCTATGTTGCCGGTCATACTCTGGACTGCATTTTCACAAACAACCCCTTATTGGGTTGGACAACACTCTCTCACTCACATGGACAGATCACAAGACAGTGTTTTTCACACTCGTGTGTCCAGTTAGAGAAATGATTTCCAGTGACAGAACAAAAATGGGTAGGTCTTGACCTTGGCATAAAAATACTAAAACTAACCTGGAGGAAGCTTTTGGTACTGGCCCTCCCAGCCCAGCCTTCGATCACAAGGCGGCAGACAATGTTGACAGCTGGATTAGATCTGCTGTAAATTGTCTGGCCCCAGAAACAACCAGCAAGCAACGAAGGGCTTAACCAATTTCGCCTTGGCAGCATAGAACTTAAAACCATTAAATCTAAATGTAGGCGCCCAGAGCATGCCTGGAGATTGGATTATACTGAGCGAGATAAATTGAGCTATAAACTTGCCATAGCTGAATACAAAGAAGCCATTACTCTTGCTAAAAAGAATACTTTACCACCAAAATAGAGGCTGCTAAAAGCTCATCCAGAGAATTATTCAAAACCATCACCACGCTCTCCAAACTGCAGCAAACCAATCAATTTACTCTTGATCTAGCATTCTGTAAGAGGCTGTCTAACTTCTTTCAGGACAAGGTCCAAATCATCTATAATGAGCTTGCAATAAACACCTCTAACACAGATAGCAGAATGAGAATAGAGGGTGCCATTTTGGATGAACCCCCTCCTTTTTGATTATCAGCTTTCTCGCCACTGACACAGGAGACTGTATGAAAACTGCTAAAAACAATAAACTCTGGCTCCCCGGCTGATCCCTGCCCCCTCATATTCTACAGATGGTTGCAGACAGGGCAAGCATATACCTGACCTCCCTTATAATAAATGCATGTCTATCTGGCTCCTCCCCTCCATATGGAAGAAAGCATCCATATGACCCAAATTGAAGAAACCGTCTTTAGATCCCTCTGAAGCAAAGAACTATGGTATGGACCGTGGAAGAGCTCTGCCCCTTTTGGTAACCACTTTTAGAGCTCATGAAAATGCCCTCTATTATAACAATCCCTTGGTTTAGAGCCCTAAAGGTGCTTCTAGGGAAGCTCGGAATTTCGGGCTTTTGGTCTGACACTGGAAGTATGAACTCCATATCGAGACCCCAGCTAAATGAAAGGTTTTGGGAAATAACACTTCAGCACACTGCACTTGACGCTGAGGGCATTTTGACCAATAATTTCCTCTATTTTAAATGCGTTCCTCATTTTGAGGACACATTGGATGAAATTGTCTCTCCCTTGGCCCGGAAGCTGTTTTTCAAGTTCCGTTACAAAACACTACCCCTTAAAACTTTTTGTAAAAAATGGAGGAAAGATATAAAGAATGATGATCAATGCCCCGCATGTAATGCAAGTGCTGAGTCCATCATACACCTCCTATTCTTTTGTCCGATGTATAAATCTCTGAGGGACAAGTGAATCTTTCCACTGTGCAAAATTGTTGGGATCGGACATTACTTGGAGGTGCTTAGATCTCTGAGCACGGACACAAGCAGAGTTGTGGTTTTAGGTTTGTCTAGATATTGGTATGCGCTGTGGTTAAAAAGGTCCACATGTTTGCCCTGATGGATGATGTAAGGTGATGAACAAAATCGATATGGACTTTAGATTAAATCCTACTGAAGCAAGATATAATCATTCTATCTGCACTATATGACGGCCTGCTTTTTTTCTTATTCTTATTTTATCTTTGTATTTTTCCTGTATTTTTTTACCTTTACTTCATATTGATCACTTTTAACGGTATTTCCTACCATGCTGTGTGTACGTTTATGATCCTATGGTCGAAATAAAGTAAATGATGATGATGCAAAGAACTACCGGCCAATATCGTGCTGGCTGCAAAAATCCCAGAAAGATCCATTAATCAGCAGCTAACCCCCTACCTTGAATCCAACAATCTTCTTGACCCCGCCCAACACGGGTTTAGATCATGTCACTCCACCGAGTCAGCCCTAGCCTTGGCCACTGAAGAGATCCACAAACAAGTTGATAGTGGGGGAAGAACCATCCTCATCTTACTGGATCTCTCTGCAGCATTTGATACTGTCAACCATCAGGTATTAATACGCAGGCTGGAGAGTATAGGTGTGGGGTGGCTGGCCCTGCTCTCCTCATTTCTCACTGGCAGGGAACAGAGGTTGTGTTGGGGAGACCTGACTTCTGAGGCCTTCTTCCTTCCAGGTGGTGTCCCACAGGGGTCAGCCCTATCAC
Organism: Lissotriton vulgaris; assembly: GCF_964263255.1. NCBI lineage: Eukaryota > Metazoa > Chordata > Amphibia > Caudata > Salamandridae > Lissotriton > Lissotriton vulgaris. Next base: position 406,191,920 of record NC_141697.1, on the reverse strand, counting down.
CGACCCTGTTTAACATGTACGTCTCTCCTCTGGCTAGATTGATCAAAGCACATGGCTTCGCTCTGATCTCGTATGCCAATGACACACATATCTACATCCACAAAGGTGGAAACAGAGGCAAATAGGTTCCATTATTGTATGAAACACATCATTGAATGGATGCATTCCAGCTCTCTTATGTTGAACACCGAATAAACAGAGGTGGTGGAATTTGGAAAAGGCCCTTCCATTTGGAATCCCTCATGGTGGCCAGCAAATGCTGGGTGTTGCCCTGGAGCCACCATGAAGACAAGAAACCTAGGTATTCTGTTCGAGGATCAACTAAATGTTGCTGGCCAGTGTAGCTCCCTGACCTCCTCATGCTTTTTCTTCATAAAGATTTTGCGTAAGGTCTTACCTTTTATTCCTCTAGGCCTTTGCAAAACTGTGGTAGTAGCACTGATCCTTTCCAGAATCGTTTATTGCAATGTGCTATTTCTTAGCATTGACAAAGGTCAAATTCTGAAACTTCAAGTCTTGCACAATGCTATGGCATGGCTTCTTCTGGACATTCCAAATAGCACCTCATCTCCAACAGTCTCAGGGAGCTCCACTGGCTCCCTGTCCAGATGCGCATCGTATTCAAAGCTCTTTGCCTTGTGCGCAAGGCATTGTGGTAAAGGAGGGTCTCTGACCCTTCAGCAACTTTTTTGGTGGCATTTCCTGCCACATAAACTCAGGTTGGCCAATAAAGGACTAGTCCAGGTCCCTAAAATCAGTAAAGCCAGATGGGGGAAGAACCCTCTCTTACCGGGCAGCCAAACTCTGGAACACAATGCCGATTTCTTTTTTTTTATTTTTTATTAAATTTGTACTTTAGTACACCTTTAAAATGTGCACACAGCCTTTATCGCCTACAACCCAGAGGCCGGCGGCAACAGGAGTTCACACCCAGATCCCTGAGTAGAGGCCACACACACAGCCACGACGCCAACATCCCGGAGGCCTGGCGCCGCACCGATAGGAAAGAAAGAAATGTAAGACAATATCGAATTATGAAAGCAGCTGACGCCTGACCTCAATATAACAAAAAAGCAGCGTTGGTGGTGACACTTCATATCGCAATTCGGTGTGCAAAGGTAAAGCAGTCTGTATACATATATTAAACCAACTTCTCGAAAACCTGAGGATAAAGTCTCCTGGTGGGGAGAAATGAAAAGGTGTAGTAAACCACAAAAAACCCACCCCAAAAAAAACAGACCCCCCGCCCTACGAACTAGCCAGCCTACCTATACCCGTGTCCACTCGCCCACCCGCACCAACTACCACGTCTATAGTCGAACTCAGGACCCATAGCAACTGACCCAAGGGCCCAATGGAACGGAGCAAAGTCCGAGAGGGACTATGCGAACCACTACCCAGTACAGCCGTCATAAGCATTCACCCAGCACACTGCACAGGCAAGACTCAGGCGGGATCCCCCACCCACCTTCTGCATGGAAACCCTCAACCACAATTCTCATCAAAGTCAACCATCGCCACCCCACCTTCCTGCAGCTCATCCAACTCCTCCCCCTCAGGATCTGACTCGCTGTCCCCTTGCGCGCTCTGGAATTCCTTAAATAACCCCCAGAAGTTCTTGGGGTGACTTTTTGGGGGAAGCAGTTCACTGTACACCTCCGACTGCGTGCAGCAGTAAAGCAAATCCGCCTCCCAGCGCTTCTTAGTAGGAACCGGCCCCCTCATCCAGCACAACGCAACCAGACGCTTGGCCGTCAGCAACGCCATGTCAGCAAGTTGCCCCAATGCCACTGGCAACGGTTTAGAGAAACCCAGCAATGCCAGCGCCGGGCAGGGCAAAATCTCCACACCCAGGATAGTGCTAAGGTCCGTGAAGACCTCTCCCCAAAACTTATGGATACTAGGGCAAGTCCATGACATATGTAGAAAATCAGCCGTAGGGAAATGGCAGCGCTCACACTCCGCTGACTCCCGTAGCCCATACCTGTGTAGCCTATCCGGCGTGTAATATACCCGCTGCAGGTACTTAAAGTGAATTAGGCGGTGCCTACTATTAAGTGAAATTTTCCTAGTGTTCACGCAGCAATAATGCCACATCTCGTCCGAGATGGGAGACTGAAGGTCGGCCTGCCAGGCCAATCGGGCCCTGGAGGGGGGGCACTGCCGGTGCCCATCACCAAGTTTCTTAAGAGCCGTGATCAATTTACGGGAAGAGGGGGTCTTAATTACATACATGAGCTCAGGCACTTCCTGCGGCTCTGCCAATTCCGGGCCCAGTGATACCAGCGCCGCTCTACGAACCCTATGGAATTGGAAGCTATGCAATAGCGTCGCCCCAGGGAAGGACTGGAGAGCCTGCTGCGACGTCTTCATAGTGCCATTTAAGAAGAGATCCCCCACCATGTCGATGCCCAACTCCCGCAACGCCTTCAGTACGCCCTTCTCCGTTAGCGGGGCCAACCATACTGCCCACTCCACTCGCAGTAGGGGAGAGTACAACAGCTCACTCTCTCGGGAGCGGACCATTGCATGCCAAGCGTGGTTTGTGGCAGCTATGGAATCCAAGTTACCGACCCTTCGATCGGCTGGATAGCATATCGTGGCCGGGAGAGGTGTAGGGTCTGTAAAGAGGCGTTCCAATTTCACATGTGGGATGCCAGGATCCCCGTGTATCCATGTGTGAAGATGTGCCCCCTGCGCAATCCTATAGTACCGTTCCAGGTCCGGAGCCCCAAGGCCCCCATGTTCATAGGGAAGAAGGAGCGTTTGCCATTGAACCCTTGGCTGTTTGCCCCCCCACACCAGTCGTATAAGCGTTTGGGTAAGCTGCTGAAAAAAGGCCTTAGAGAGGACCACAGGTATGTTTGTGAAGAGAAAGAGGAATCTGGGGAGCACCACCATTTTCATGAGCGCTATCCTACCCATAAGGGACAGCGGGAGCCTGCACCACACCTGTTTGGAATAGGCAACCCCGTAGTTCTCCCGTATCAGGACCTCAGGGTCAGTGTGTATGCGGATCCCCAAATAACGTATGGAGTCCGTGGTCCATTGCAATGGGTACTCCGAGTCGAACGGGAGCGTTACTGGAGTCAAAGGCAACGCCACTGATTTATTCCAATTGACCCGAAGGCCCGATAAGGCCCCGAACCTCACCACTTCCCGCAGTACCGCCGAAAGGTTTGCTTCCGGGTCACGGACATACAGCAGAGTGTCGTCCGCATAAGTCGAGATACCAATCTGGTATGATGGAAAATTGATGCCCTCGAACCTATGATATTCTCTTATAGCGCAGGCTAGGGGTTCTGCCACCAAGGCATACAACAGCGGGGAGAGGGGACAGCCCTGCCGAGTGCCCCTGCTGATCTCGATCGGGGCAGTGACCAGATTCCCTATCTTTAGCCGCGCAGTGGGTTTGTAGTACAGGGCTCCCAGCATCTGCAGAAATGGTTCTCCGAGCCCATACTTACGAAGGACTCTGAGCATGAACGACCACTCTACAAAGTCAAAGGCCTTTTCCATATCTAGGAAAATGGCCACAGCTTTATTTTCTTGCCGGACATGTTGAATAGTGCCCAACACCGTGCGGATGTTATAGGTTAGGTTACGCGACGGGACAAACCCAGCTTGCTCCGGGGCGACCAAGTCCGGGACCAGAAGAGCCAAACGTGTCACCAGAACCTTCGCATACAGTTTCGCGTCCACGTTAATCAACGAAAGCGGCCTGTAAGAGCCACATTCATTGGGGGGTTTGCCCGGCTTCGGGATGGTTATGAGCAGCGCCTCCCTCATAGATTTCGTCATGCTGCCTTGTTGACAAATATCGTCAAAAAGGAGCATCAGGTACTGGACCAGCTTATCCTGAAAGGCCTTGTAAAAAGCCACCGTGAGGCCATCCGACCCAGGAGCGCTACCCGACCTCATTCCCTCTAGCGCCTCCGTTATTTCCTCTTTCTGGAACGGGGCCATTAGAAACTCTCTCTGCCAGTTGGCCAAGAAGGGCATTTGGATGTAACTCAAGTAGTCGTCGATTTCCTCCTCAAGGGGGCCGGACTTCGACGAGTACAGTGCCGTATAATAAGTATGGAATTCCGCCAGGATATCCTGCTCCTCCGTCACCACGTCACCAGTAGCCGTCACCAACTCCTCGATCACTAAGGGCGGCCTGCTGTTGCGCATCAGTTTGGCAAGAAGGGAGCCAGGGCGGTCTCGTTCCCCATACGCGCGCGCTGTGGCATATTTACCCATGTGTTTTATCTCCCTGTCCGCCTCGTCATGAAGTTCCTCTAACAGGGGTTTAAGTTTGTCCGTGACGTCAGCAGAACCCGTACCTCCCGCCTGCCGTTCCAGATCAGCCAGCTGCGTTTCAAGCAGTTTCAACCGTTGCCTGATGGCCTTAAGTACCCCTGAGTGTTTAGCCATCGACATCCCTCTGATATATACCTTAAATGCATCCCAGAGCACCTGGACACTATCCACCGACCCCACATTAGTTGAGAAAAACACCTCTATGTCCTCAGCCAGCTCCCCTCTGAAGGCTTCGTCTAGGAGGGAATCTCCAGGTAAATGGGGGAATCCTCCTAGCTGGGGCAACCAGGAGCAAAAGTAGAGGGGAATGATCAGACAGCGTGCGAGGCAACACAGTGCACCCCTTCACCGAATCAAGCAGGGACCGGGAGATGAACCAATAATCAATCCTCGTATGGAGGTTATGGTAGGCTGAGTAATGGGTGAACCCGCCCTGCCCGAGTGCCTATGGCGCCACACATCCAGCAGGTCAAGCTTCACTAGTTCCGTTAACAGGAGCAGTGCCGAGGCAGCCGGGGACCCGGGGGGACCAGCCGACCTGTCTAATTCTGGGTTCAAAACTAAATTGAAGTCCCCCCCCCACAGCATCCTAGAGCCCACATATAGTCTACAGCTGTCCGCTAGCGAGGCATAGAAAACAGGAGAGTCATAGTTGGGGCCATACACATTCACAAGCAGCAAATCATGTCCTTTCCCCACACAACGAGCAATCACATACCGACCCTCCGGGTCTACAGCTACCTGCTGAAGCGACAACTGAGATTTAGGATTAGCCCAGGTGATCACCCCTCTTGCATGTGTGGTGAACCCTGCAGCAACGCATGCGTTCCCAAGACCCCTCGTCTGCAACATGGGACTGGACAAAGGCAGGTGGGTTTCTTGCAGCAAGGCGAGATCAATCTGGTGTCGCTGCAAGTAGGCCAGAACCTTCCTAAGTTTACGAAAATCGTTGAGCCCTCTCACATTCCATGATAGCAGTCGAAGAGAGCCTGGGCCGCTTTCCGGCCCTAGAGACTCAACATTCGCCATTGTAAGACAGAGAGCTTATCAGAGTAGAGCAGACGGTACAGTAGACACACTCCAGTAGCTGGCTCAAACAGACCCCCCCCCCCAACAGTCCCCGAACTTCCCACAATGCATGAGCAACAATAGAAGAATAGGACAAACGTCTACCCACCCTCAGCCGACCAACCCCAACCCGGTCAGACAGAGCACGTCACCACCCACCCTGAACCCTCCCCAACACAACACACTACAAACCCAAAGACCCTCTAGAGAGTCAAGAGCCGAAAGCGTAGGGGCAGAGGTTCCCAGCTAGACAGCAATGCAATCAAGCAAGAACCAGATACCTCAGTAGCCCCCCCACCTTACCCCCTAGTATCGTTTTGCACCCCCCCCAGCCCCAGCAAAAGCAGAGTGACAAATAACCAGCCCCTCAGTCATAGGGCAGCACCCCCCAATACGAAAGTAATCAGTAAACCATAGTAATATCACATCCCTGCAGCATGTCCCAAGCAGCAAAAACCACACTCCACAAAGTCAAAGAAGTAGGTTCATAGGACCTGTAGTCGTGACACGACATGCACTGGAGACCTAGCCAGGCCGAGTACAGGGTCGTAGGGTGGATCACCCCCGGCCGTCCATAGTGGCGGCCTCCTCCTCGTCTTCACGTTGACCCTTCGGGCTGTTGCGTTGTTCCTTGGCCCATTCCTTGAGAGATTTTTTCAAGTCCGCTGGGTCCGTAAAAAAATGCGAGTGCCCCTGCTTATTGATCCTGAGTCTCGCTGGGTACAACATGGCGTAGTCTAGCCCCATGTCTCTCATCTGCTTTTTATACGGGGCAAAGAGCTTTCTTTCCTCCTGTACTCTCGCCGTGAAGTCAGGGTAGAGGGAGATGTTCATGCCCTCAAACTGTAGATCCCCTTTCTCCCTCGCCAGCCGCAGTGCCAAGTCACGGTCCCTGTAGTTCAAGAGTTTTGCGATGATCGGCCGTGGTGGAAGGCCAGGTTGCGGCTTCGGTCCCAGGGTGCGATGGGCCCTCTCGACGATGAACATAGGGGAGAAGACGTCCTCCCCTAGCAGCGTGTGGAGTAACTTCTCCACAAACAGCTCCATCTTGCCAGTATTGGTAGACTCCGCCACTCCCGTGATGCGTATGTTGGAGCGCCATGAGCGTGCTTCCAGGTCCTCCGTCTTGTCTTGTATGACCTGGAGTAGGCGGCTGAACTGCTTTCGATCTTTATCCCATTCCGTCTGGGCCTCCTCCGCCTCCGTCAGCCGCCGCTCCGCCATATCCAGCCGCTCCGCATGTTTGTCCACCCTCTCAGACATGCGGTCCATCCTGAAGGACAGAGCGTCAATTTTCGAGCCGATCGCCGTCATACTGTCCTGTAAGCCCTTCTCCATGGTGCAAAGCATTTCGCGAATGTCCGCACACAGCGAGCTATCAGCAGTCGCAGGCTGCGTTGAGGTCTCCGGAGGCGCCCCTTCAGCACCCTTCGGCTTCCGCTGATCGAACAACAGTTTCGGTTGGTTCCTATCTCCCTTCCCCATAGCGTCGCTTATGGGTCGTTAGCAAGACACCCCAGCCGGTGCCGGCGTGGTGAAATAGGGGCGCCAGGGAAGCAAAGTCCGTTGAGCAGGCTGTTGCGTAGCAAAAAATGAAGCCAAAATGGCGGCCGCAGGCCGTCAGTCTCGGGCGGGCCCAGGGGACGACGAAGCCCGCCACCGGGAGCGCACAACAGTGCAGATCTCTCTGATGACAAGGGAATAGCACCAATTCACTCCAGCACACGTCCAGGCCACTGTGCCACGACGGCCCCCGAGTCGTCCCAGGCGGAGGTGTCTGCCGACAAATGTCTTCGGGAGGATATAGCTTCCCGCCGAGGGGTGCCCGTGCCGTGCCGGCGCACCTCCAGGCAACAGTAGTTGGGCCACGGTAACGCACCCCCGTGAGCAGTGCGACCACGTCCACTCTCCAAAGCTCAAGTTGAAGTCACTCAGAAGAAACCACGGGATAGTCGCCAATCCGATAGACCGAGTCCACTCCGGCACCTCACGCCGCACGCAGCGTGACGCAGGCCGGGCAGCCCCTCAGGATAGTCCGTGGATTGCGGCCTGGTCCGTCACTTCGCCCTCCGCCGACCAGCGGAGCGAAATCACAACCGATTTCGACCGGGGAAGGTGCCCCCACCAGCACCGGGGGCAGCTGAAGCGATACCCACAGTTTCTAGGGCCAGCCAGGTGCCAAAAGGATAGCTTTGTCGGATATTAAAGGGGCTCAGGCGAGGAGCTCAGCGCTCACACGTCTTTCATGGACGCCGGCAAGCTCCGCCCCTCCCACAATGCCGATTTCTATCAGGCTATAACCTAACAGAGCTTTGTTTAGGAAGATGATCAAAACCTGGCTGTTTTCAACTATATCTGTCTAATCCTTTCCTACCACATACTGGTCACCACTCCCATTGCAGCACAGCACCAAGATGCCTCGGCAATAGTTGCGCTTTATAAATACTTTCATTCATTCATTCATTCCTCTCCTGTTTTCCCTCTGACCGAACCTACTCTGCAATGCCCCCTCCCCTTCCTGCCTGACTCGAGATCCTCAATTTCTGCCACCTGTCCAAGTGACAATTAACGTCTTCTAACCTCCAAGACTCCCCAGGAAAATATAATAAATAATTAACATTTAGGGAGGGAGGGCCAGTACACATATTAGCCCTTACCTCAGAACCACAGCTTGAATGGCGCACTTCACTGAAGGTCCTAACTGCCACTTAAGTCCCGATAAGATACATCAGATCTGTCGCCAAAACAGCTAGCTCTTCATTTAGCCAGTTCTAGTGTGCAAAACAGACTGTCGCCAGAACAGCCTAAAACGTTTAACACCATTTTTAATAGCAATTGTTATGGCTAACTTTTCCCTAATGTTGAGTAAATGTAGCTCATTGCCTAGGAAAGAAAAAGGAACTCCATCCTGTCTAAAAAACTGAAAATCTTCTTTCTTTATGTCAGTATGTTCTAACCAACCTATACTATTAATGCCACAAAAGCAATGCATTTCCCTATTGACTTTACGGCAAGCCCTCTTGACTGCAGTGAACTTCTCAGCTTCACGCCAGACTCTCCTAGGAACGAAAGCTGTCAATATCATCTTCGTCCCAGTCTAAGATCTACCCATAGTTATTTTCACCCAAATGGAAAGGTAAAACATCTGGACACAATCTAACAGAAACCAAATTAGATTTTGAGTTAATCGCTGCGTAATCCCAAATATCCTTCGAAGGGCTTCTTTTTGGCTTACTTCACTGCCCATTTTTATAAAAGAGTGTCCAATTAACCAAATAGCAAAGTAAGCCACAGCAGGACCAGATATGCAATATGAAAGAGAAACAGGAATTAGCAACCATATACAAGCTAAGCATCCTTAATGTTTTTAATGTAATGCAGGCAACAATCAGAGGACCCTCATCCTAAACGTTTAACATCATTGATATAAAAACTTAATCTCGATGCTTCAGACGCAGCACCTATTCTGAAAAAAGGAGTACCAAATCAGAAAGGATCTTATCCAATATGACAAAGAGCTTTTCTCGTCACCCTAAACACTTGTAAAGCTAGGAGCTGTGTGCCATTTTGAAGTTTGAAAACAAGTCCTGACATTGCTCCACCTGCTGTCTGGAAATCTTGCCTTTTCCAGTCTGATCAGCCTTCGATAATTCCCCCAAAATTTTAATTGTTTCTCCTGATGCAAATATGTCTTCAACATTCAGCCCTCCAACCTGGCCTCTACCTAACAATTCCAATATTCCAAATGCTCCAAGAAATAACCAACCCATGCATAACCTACATAGCAACTGCTCAAAAACTGTAAAACATATTACAGGAAGGCTCTTTACCATGAGAAGCATGATTTTCATAGACACTGGATCTCTAATGAATTAACCTCTATTCTTTTCTTTTGCCATGCTTTGTAACATACGCCTCCCCATCTCATCAGCTGAAGGCTTATAGCCCCAGTAGAACTTTCCATAAAACTCAAACCAGCTAATTTGCCAGTAATTGTGGGAGCTGACTTATTCTTCTCAGTATAATTAATAAAACAGAGCATGTCCTCTCTGTTCAGTCATAAACCTTGTTCATTTTGAGACCTATGGGATATACCTATCTCCAGAGATTCTTCCCAAGCTCTTCTATAAGCTGTGCTGGTTCTCATTGCAAGTGATTTCGCCACCAATTTAAGCATTATCAATCCGCTAGTTCCCATACCTCTTGTGGCACATGTGGTTTACCGCACATCTGCCTTGGGCACCAAAGTAGAGAATCTCTGCCACTGTGAATGAGATAATGCATCTGCAATATTATTATTCACACTTGGGACATGTTTGGCTTTGAAAACAATATTGTAGATCAAGCAACCCAGCATAAATCTCTGTGATAGCTTTAAAAGATGTTTATCATTAGCTTTTTGTCCATTAACCAAATCCACAACAGTCGTATTGTCAATGTTGAAGATGACAGTTTTGTTGGCCAATTTTCAACCCCACACAGACAAAGCCACCAAAAGCGGGAATAATTTAAAAAAAAAGGCAATACTCCTTCATTCATTGATCCATTTCACCGCCAATTGTTCTGCCCACCATCTACCTCCCAGAATAGGCCAAAACCATCAGAGCCAGCTGCATCTGAAAACATCTGTACCATCCACGCAAAATCTAAATCAAAAGAATACATGGTAATACCAAGGAAGGATTTCAAAAACATCAACCTGAATTCAAAATCTGCCCTAATTGCTGCTGAAATTTGGATCCTTTGATGTGGCAACATGGGTCCGGACACAGCAAAATATAGCTGCCTAAAGAAAGATCTTCCTGCCTCCACCACGTGATAAGCAAAATTCAAATGCCCCAGCAGGCACTGGATTTGTTTCAAGCGTAATTTGTATGACAACTTTGTCTCTTCCATCTTGACTGTATCTAGTTCAATACCCACAAAAACTAGTCATGAGATGGGACCTTCTGTTTTGTCAGTTGCCAAGGGTACTCCTAACTCCTGTGCCATAGTCTCACAATGATGGAGGGCTTTTGCACAATCTTAGGTACCTTCTGCACTTACAAAACAAATATTCACCCAAATAATGAGTGACCATTCATGAGCTGTTCTGTAAGAAAAACACCTTTGCAAAAATGGAATAAATGCCTCAAACAGGTAACGTCCTCTCAACACAAGGCTTCACTGTAATATTTGACATTTCTTTCAATATATCCCTTATATATTTCTTAGTTGTTATCAGCTAGAGGAGGTTACAAATTTCTCAGTGCCGCTTAGTGGAAAGTCTCATATGAAAGTGCCAATTTTCAGCACAACAAGGCATTAGCTCCTTCAGTGTAGCAGTCCAACAGAGTGGCAGTCCTCTCAGCAGCACACCACTCCTTCTTCCTGGCAGAGTGTCACAGGTCTAGAAATTTACTGAGGTGGGGATGTTTGAGGTCCAGTACCTATACCCCGTGGTGACTTTCAAGTGGTAGAAGCTTCAAAGACAAGTCTTTAAAGTGCATAGATGTCCTGCTCTTCATACCCTGCTCCAGACTTACTACAGGAGAGCATGAAGCACTTTGTGCAGGGACAAGACACAGCAGATTCAGGAGCAAGTGAAACTGGTTCCAAATCCTCCCTCCCGTCCAGCCAAGATGGCTTATCGAGTCACATCAAATGTCTCAATCTGTGTAACTGTCTAGGGGGCCAATTTTCACCCACCCCAAACATGTGATCAGAGCAGGCACCAAATGGCTAAAGTAAGAAAAGGCCATATTTTTCAAAATGGAATTATCAGAATTGCAAATTAAAATCCAACGTCACCATAGGTTTGAATTTTAAATAGTGATTCCAGAGACACCAGACTCGAAGGGCAACTTCAATTTTATCCTATGACAGAGATAGGCCTTGCAGTAGTGAAGAATTAATTTAGTAGTTTTTCACTACCAGGACATGTAAAACTTAAAAATACATGCAAACCCTGTTTTTTTAATACATTGCATACTTTCGTCTGAGCTGTATAGGGCCTACCCTAGGGATGACTTAGATGTATTAAAAAGGAAGGTTTGGACCTGGCAAGAGGTTTCACTTGACAATAAAACACAAAGGAACCACATACTGGAACCATTCTGGCTGCACAGCCAAAACCTGGACTGTATGAATCCATTAAATCAAATGTTCCCATGCTTCTCTGTGTACTCCTTAGTTTTACCATTTCAATCCTCTTTTCACGTTTTGCTTAAGCAATTTATTTTACTCATGCGTCTCTCATGCTGTGACTGATGACTCAAACACAAGTGGAGCGTGCGTTTCCACAAATCAAGATTGTTTTGACATCACCCAGTGCATTTCGGGAATAAACATTCCCTTCATCAGGGGTATCTACAAAGCAAAGAGAGTATTCAAACACCACCATCGGTGTCCTCTATTTCTACTAACCTTATTAAAAAGTTGCTTTTAAAACCTACGTTATAATTCATGCTTTCTTCAAGTTTACAAACTTATAGCAGTTGTCAATAGACATTACTCATTTATAGGTGCCTTAACCCCAACTCTACAATCACATTGCTGTTTTACCCACTCTGTTCACCCCCTCCTGAACTTAGGTTCAAACAACTGACCTAAAACCCCTCATAACGTAACCTTTTTGCAAGTTGTTATCACTCCATTATACTAATCAACCCTACTCTCACCGCATTCTTCCCTCCACTTACCGTGACTTGCGTACGAAATTTCTTTTAAAAGAACGGCATCCCAAGCTGACACTTCAATTCCATTCGTCTTACAACTGCTGTCATACCGCTCCATGTTAACAGTGTGCCGAAGCACATACCTCTATTTAAACAAGAACCGCATTTCATGCTAGGAGGTTATCCGAGACTTATATATGCTTAATATTTGCCAACAGATGGTCACTCACGTGTGCACCCGTGATACCTAAACTCTGGTGCAAAATTCCATGCCTTCAATTCTCATAGTTAAATTGCTTAGAACTAAGTATCCCAACATGATAAATGTTTAACTTGCCAGGTTGACATAGTAGTGTAAAACTGCACACCCAGGCTCTGCAAAGGTAGACCTGAGGCATGTTTTAAAAATTAAATATGCCATTTGTGGATAACCCAATGTTACCACGTTTTAGGGGAAGTGCGTATGCACTTTAGCACTATTTAGCATGGTAAAGTGCCCAGGGTCCTGGAGCCAACAAAAGCTAATTCAGCAAAAGGGAAGAAGGTAGGCAAAGTTGGGGGTGCCCTTGCAGAAAGGTCTATTTACAGCACTGACTAGTCCTGATTATCACAAACACATAAATCACATTTTCAACAATATCACACAAACTTATTACCAATTTATTTAAAATAACTATGCACATACATTTCCACGGATCACAGCCAGGACGTGCCTGAAACCATTGAGGCTGATAAAGCAATTGACATTTTTGGAAATAGAGGACAGCAAATCTGCTACTCCTAGGTCCATTGTTCCTACTCGAACTCCTAGAAGATTAAGCGTATCACCACAACCAGACTTTGAAGAAGGTGATGAGGAGCTAACACAAAGCAGGAACACAATGTCATCGTAGAGTCCAACAACAAACAGTCCACAATGATAATGTCTCTGGTGACATGGCAGTCAGTTCTCTATTGTTTGGTGGCCTGGAGAAATCAATCATCAAAGTACAGCACCTGCAAGCCAAACAGCTAAAAACATTTAAAAGGACTCTGTAAAGCATGTCACGGTAATGTTGTAATTGCTGAAAGGACAAGGCCCATGGATTGCCGCCATGGAGAAGGGGCATTGTCTGCAAAGATGTAGGAACAAGCAGCACATGGCATGCTATGATGCATTCATAAAAACTATCAATCGATTGGCAGTGGGTACAATCACTCTTGCCAGGAGAACTGTCAATATCCAAAATGACATGGGGCACTACTGCCTGCATGAAGCAGGTGGGCTGATCCAAGTGACCACATGTCTAGAGAACATTCAGATACAGAACCTGTCTATCCCTAACATTTTGCCACCATTTCAAAGTGAAGATCGCTCTAGCCTCATGGACACATCTGTGCCAGATGGATGATGTACAAGGCCAACATGACCACACACATCTGAAACAGATATATCACCAACTCCCAAGCCAAATCCTGCTGAGAAGGCGACCAACACCAGAGGTTGTAAAAAGTTACTTTTGTAGACACTCTGATTTATGAGGCTAGTTTGTTATAATTGTGTTCACATATTGTGTTGCTTTTTTTAAAAGTATTCATCCTATAAGGATACAGTTGATGATAAAGAAATACGTTGTTACAACCTGAAATTAAAGGTTATCTTTCAGTCAAGCAAGCACATTATCGTCATGTGTGCTGTCTATTTCTTAGATCTGTCCTCATTCTTACCTTAAAAATCGTTGTTGGTGATCTCTGTGTGTAAAGATTTACCTTGTAGTGCACATATCCCATCCTGCTGAATCTGTAGTGGTGGTAGTTCAGCATCTGAGTTTAATGCTGGATCTATGTTAATGTTATGAGGTAGGTCGCTTTACAGAATGGCTAATCTGGAAATGGTTTTACAACAGATCTCTGGTATGCAGAATAGTGCTCCACCAGTCCAGTGGAGGTATCTGAAATCAGACTTTAGTATTTCAAATTTATGTTTAATTATTCAGCGCGTGATCTCATGTTCCCTATTGTACAGCCTTTTGTTTTTGTTTTTTCGATGCAAGTATAGTGTCAGTATCCAAGGGAACAAGGCATATGCACTTTCTCCTCAAATAGTATGATAAGGATGAACTATTAGATTATTTTACAAACATGCTATTGAGCACTGTATGAATTGAGTTTGCAATCCTCTCACCAAGCAAAAAGCCATCCCCAAGTTCACCCTGAGACAGACGGTTATTTATTCAACTGTGAAAGAACATAAAGGAGTCATGCATGCTGCCTGAGAATCTGGCTGGCTAGAATGTCAGTTATGATGCATGAGGCACCACTCACTTTCTGTACATTGAGTGAATGGGTTATTTTCCTGTTTCTATAAATGAATTCATTTGCATAGGGAGGAAATATGGCAATATGTGTGCCATCAACACAATCAATTGCATTAGGAAACTGGGCTACCTATTAAAACATTAGTTCAGTGTGCTGTATATCTTTGGGAGTATTTGGGGAAATATATAATGGTTGACTTTGCCAACCATGATGTCCTAAAACCAAGCACTTTGTGACGCTACCTCTGCCACTGCCATTGCTCCCTGTTAAGTGCCAGAAGCTAAAAGGTGTAGACAATGCAATGCCTGTAGACAACACATTTCCTGCACACGTGGTGGGAATGCATTGCTTTTGACTGTTGGGGTTTGTAACTGCTTAGTCTTTACTTCTCATATATCTCCTTCTAAGTCTGCTGAAACAGAATGACCCTCACCCTAAATATCCTCTCCTGTCTTTGCCTCCTTCTCTGCCTACCAGCCAAAACATGCATCCTTCTCGCTAAGACATTTAGAGTCACCATTCAAAAATAGCCAGAGGCATTATGGATGGCTTTTTATAGTAGCATCTGGTTACTATAACGTTCTCCCTAGCCCAGTTACATGCAAATGATCACGCCGCATAAGGAGTTTGGTATTACACGTCTTTATTCCTCAGGGTGTAACCGTTAACTAAACATTCCACATCATGAATTTTATAACCCACGCCCCTATATCTCAGCTCTAAGGAGTCCGTCAGGAACCAGAACGGTCCATCATCTCTAACTCACAATGCACTGCATCTTCCCCTTTTTAAATAAAAAGTGCAAATAATATATATACATCACAACTCTTCAATACGTCATTTTGGTGCTTGAATCAATCACTCAAATCTGGTCATGTGAGGCTGCAGAGATAACGGAGATGTGTCCATGACTGGCACTGGTGATAGAGACATAGGTACAATTGTTGGATTCTCTGGATTCTCAGGTGAATAAGTCTTACTTCTGACATCTGGAGCAGGGGAATGTTGAGGCAGGTACATGAAATGCAAAGAATCTCACTTAACACCTTGGCTGCTAGGGAGATTTTTCTCCTGTGCTGCAACCCAAGCTATACCATTGTTTCATGACGAGCTGGCCTTGTCATCCGCGCACGGCAGGTAAGCACCATGACGAGCCCAACTCGTCATTAGCTTCGAAGGGGTTAATGGACTTTCCAGTACAGTGACTAGTCACCATGTATCCTTTACTAGTCACAACCCTCAGTGGGCCTGTATCAAAAAGAGTATGTGACTGTTTCTGCCTGACAATACCTTGGTCTCCTCTTTTGAACACAGTGCTCCGAGCACAGCTGCATCTGTATGCATAGGTCTTCTTTTTGTGTTTGTGAGATGAATTAGTGGTGTGAAGTTTATCAACGATAATAGATCTCTCAGTGCTTCATTTTGGCAATTTCGTTCCTATGGCTCTCCCAACATTAGAATGACAGAGCTTTCACCCATGGTAGAATTGGTAGTTGAAGTTTCTGCATGAAGCGTAGGCTGACAAACCTGAGTTCCAGCTTTTCCAGCGCACTGCACCGAATGGTCTTCTTGAGGGCCATTGTCAGATTTCAATATCGAAGGAACACCCCATGTTGCAAATATACTTTCTAATTTCTCAATGACTCTGTCATGAGTAGTTGATGGCAGGTCTTTCACAAGGGGAAAACAGGAATATTCATCAACATTTTCTAGTAGATGATGTCCATTATCAAGTGGTCCAAAGAAGTCAATTGCAATATTCTCCCATGCATGCTTTGGAAGATCAGACATGTTTAAGGGATTTGAGGTTGTTTTGGATGATAAACAGTTGCATAAATGACAAGCCCCTAACTCATTTTCAACTATTTCATGAAGACGAGGGAACCACACTCGCTCTCGTAGAGCTTGTTTGGTAGCAACAACTCCATGATGTCCCTCATGGGCCAGCTCCATAACTTGTTATCCCAGACTCTGGGTATTGATAATTCATAGGCCTCGCAAGACACTGCCTTCTAGGGTAACTGAAAGCTCTTCCTGCTAATTTTTGAAATTCTAGTTTTCAAGGTCATCATCAAGAAATATAGTATGTTTTCGCCATGATTGATGTGCAATAAAGATTTTGAGTATTAGTAAGTCTCTGTCAGTGCTCAGGGCAGCAATGATTTGTTCCACTGATAGGGCAGCAGGGGTACTGGATTTCATGATGAAGGTAACATAATCATCAACTGATTTAGAAGTAGTACCAGCACACTGTTTTCGTACACGTGGGAAGTAGTCTGCAGGTTTTTCATCTTTTCCTGGACGATGTCATATAATCATGCTCCTACAATCGCAACCCCCACCTCTTAATGTGATGGGGCATCTTTTCTTTAGGATTGCCAAAAATGATGAGCAATGTTTGATGGTCAGTGACAACTGTGAAATTGTGGTACCTTTAAAAGACTGGGCTAGAGGTAAAGGTGAGAAGGCTTACCTGGTTCAGCAATGATTCCTTTTATTAAAATGTGCTTGATGAAAAGATAGAAAGGTATGGTAGATACCATAAGATATCTGCCAGTAATGGTTTTCTTCTTTTATGTCTTCTCGTAGGGGTTCACCTTTCCTGTCAGCAATTATCGACCACCAACATCACTTTGTTCTAGAAAAGATCGGGTCATCCCTGGAAAGTGTTTTTTTAAATATAGCTTGCCTTCCCTTTTGTTTATCTTTTGAAGGGAAAATTAATGTGTAAGTGTGTCACTCCCTTTAAGCTTGTCCACACTTCCTTTTCATGAAAACAAAATGTAGGCAGCAATGTACCATAACAAAAAAAATGCATACATACAACTCTGTCTGAGGTTTTTTTCCACTAACCATTTGGTCCCAATATAGTGGTAACCAGATTATGTTTAATCTGTACATGCTTTGCATCATGGGATTTGTAGTCCGTTTTCTTCTTTTGGTTCAGGGTAGGGAATATATTAGGCTGAAGAAACAATTGATGGGATGGCATGCTGGACAATGCCAACATTAACCCCCAATCACAAGGATCTGGGTTTAATCCATCATTCTTTTGCTCACCACACCACCCCAGTTTGGACCAAGCCATATGTAAATCAATCTTGACCCTGGGAACAGTCCTGACCCTGGGAACAGTGCAGCCCAAACTGCCAAGTCATGTCCTCCCTGTGTTGTAATTTGGCAGCAATTAGGTTAAGCATTAGCAGAAGACATCCTGTATTTAGAGACTATCTTGTCTGTTTTGTGGAATCCATTTTGTATTTCTGTCAGCCATTTTGTTTGCCATGTGCTACCATGTGCTCGCCATGTGGTCTGTCCTACCTTCCTGTTAACTGCTCTTGAAATCTGCCTAGAGACGAGATATATTTAGCATATTCCACCTTCGCACATGCTCAGTTGAGCTTGCAGCTGTCTTTGCAGCTGCCACTAGAATGTAACTGTCAGGCTGTGCTTGTCAAAAACAGCCCCTGTTAGCTCCTCCCACCTGTTGACTGTGCATTTTCTGTATGAGCATATATGTACCTAAAACCAGCATTTTGTACTTGTACCGCCTTCATTTGAGCCCCTGTGTGGGTATAAAAGGACCAAGCTCCTTCCATTCAGTGTGCTTCTTCATACATTACCGAAGGGTGCTGTGTGAATGTAGTTCCACCTCATGAGGTTTAATAAACTTTGTACTTTCTATTCCAGTTCTGTGCCAACTTCTATTCTATTCTACGGTCTGCGGACTCTGAGCAGAGAAGGGAGTACCCCTAGCACTGGCACTGGTATGCCTTGCTGAGGCCCACCACCACAAATTGGCGCATCCAACGCGGGGCTCATCGGTGACTCGGATGCCTGAAGGAGTGGTCCAGACGAAGGATTGAAATCTCGCTTTGGACGCGATCGATGCCTGAGGAAACCCAATTCTTGGCAACCACAGCGTTTTTCCTTTCTTTCTGATCTGACCATCCAGGTGGAGCCGGTCCTCGACTGAGATCTCTTCTGTTGATTCGCCGTGCAGTGACCATTTGGTCATTTTGAGTACTTGGCAGTTGGAACCTGGACACCATTTGATTGGTAAGAGCCGTTCTGTGGCACTTGCTGTTGGTTTTTGATGCCTTTGATTGGTAAGGTAGTTTAGTAACACTTACTGCGGCTTTTGTTTGAAAGACTAGTCAATATTAGTATTTGTTTGAAATTTATATATGAATTGCAATTTATATAGGCAGGTAATGAGGAGATTTTTCTCTATTTGAATTTGTTTGAACGGCGCAACGTACGAAGAGTAACTTAAGCGCTACTTTGATTATAATACTGCATATTGTGCACTATTTTTGGCATGCCTGTTTCCAGCACACTTGGTAGGATGTGTTGCTTTTGTAGTGGTATCTTAAAAAATAAGAGAGTCTCCCAGAAACCAGAAAGGACCGGGTATCAATAATATAAACAAGAAAATTTCCTTTCTGTGTTATTAAGCTTCGGATAGGTGACCAAAAGGCCTACTCACAAATCATGGTTTACTTTATATCCAAATTTTGACACAGATGATTAGTTCTCCACAACCCTAGATGATTAATACTACACAACACTGGTAATTCCTATTTGCTTCTCAAATTTTATTTGCCTTAAAAACATTATTTTCTTTTTCGGTTAAAAACATGAACTGGTTAAGCATTCATTATATATGGTGATCAAAATCATGTGCTCTGGTACATACAAAGTCAATCTATCTAACAATTCCGATTTACGGTTGCTATCTCAGAGTATACTGATCCTAATGATTTAAACAAGACTCAACTTCGATCACAAATTAATAGATAAACATAATAAATGAGATAAATTAAAAACATAATACATAAAAAGGTCCTTGGTCGACGCGTTTCAGTGCTTTAAAAACAGGTATGATCTTCTTTCTACAAAATGAATGCTTATAATTAATTTGCACTGACTAAAGAGAAAGTGTAGTAAAATAAAAAAGCCCAATTTATACGTATCATCCTACATATAGGAGACCCTTTCACATATAACGCCTTCCATAGTTTAATACTCAGCGCATACTGCCCTTTTGTGACTTTTAGTAACTTGGAAAAGCTCCAGGAGGCTGTTGACATATTCGCTGATATTTTCGCAAAACCCGGCTACCAGAATAACGGTAGCTATGGATTAAAATACAAGAATTTGCCTGTTTTGACTACGACTGGGAACAATATACCCTGCTCAGCTAGGGTCTCCTATATGTAGGGTGATACGTATAAATTGGTCTTTTATTAGAATTTAAGACTTTAGACCCAAAGACCCTTAAAATTATGCAAAATTCGTATTCTTTGTAATTATTTAGAGCGATATGGGTAATAAACAAACTCCTATTATCTAGGCACCACAGAAGAAGTGGGCGACCGCAGTAAGACGGGTTAAACTGACCAATACCCGGAACGTCGTCTTAAAACCAATTGATAGCGGGATGACAATATGCTGGACCAAGTGATGTGCCTTAACTTTACTGGTTTGTATTTACACTTAACAGTAGCTAACGAATGTCCGTAAAGACAGGACATTATGCACAGACCCTAATTAGAATGTCTGATTAATTCATATAGGCAACTGGGGTACCAGTATTGACCTGATGATTTGCGCAGATTGAAAGACGCAGTACCGATCAATACGACACCGTAAATACGAGCCTCCCCATTTTTAAGTAAGTAGGCATGTCATTTATTTCTATGCCGATCAAGCAAGGATAGTTGCATTTATTCTTATGCTATCCTCTTGAATTACAGAAACTTTGAGAGCTTCATTAAATTGGCTCCCCAATTATAACGAACACCCATTGGCCTCAATACTGATGAGAAGGACCAATAGTCAACTAACTAAAGTAAGCTTGTTAGTTATAAAAATGACCAATTCTTTAATCCTCGACACGATTTGTACACAACTCGTTTTACTACACGTTCTCTTTAGTCAGTGTAAATTAATTATATGCATTCATTTTGTAGAAAGAAGATCTTACCTGTTTTTAACACGTCTATCCTGAGGAAGGTGTTACAACACTACAAAAGCACCGAAATACGTCGACAAAGGACCTTTTTATGTATTATGTTTTTAATTTATCTCATTTATTATGTTTATCTATTAATTTGTGATCGAAGTTGAGTCTTGTTTAAATCATTAGGATCAGTGTACTCTGAGATAGCAACCGTAAATCGGAATTGTTAGATAGATTGATTTTGTATGTACCAGAGCACATAATTTTGATCACCATATATAATGAATGCTTAACCAGTTCATGTTTTTAACCGAAAAAGAAAATTATGTTTTTAAGGCAAATAAAATTTGAGAAGCAAATAGGAATTACCAGTGTTGTGTAGTATTAATCATCTAGGGTTGTGGCGAACTGATTATCTGTGTCAAAATTTGGATATAAAGTAAACCATGATTTGTGTGTAGGCCTTTAGGTCACCTATCAGAAGCTTAATAACACAGAAAGGAAATTTTCTTGCTTTTGTAGTGGTACCAGTTTGAAACTCGACGAAGCACAACCGCCCCCCCGGAGGGGACGCCTAATAGGGACTTGTATATTAAGCATGGTATTTCTTCCATAATGTACAGCACGTTATGGAATAAATACACTCGTACGGATCCTGAGTTGCGCTGGCCTATGCATGGGTCATTTGATTTGCAAAAGATTCAGTATGTGGAGCAACAAATGTTTAAGCGAAAGGCTAGTCAAGATATGTTTGACTGTGCGTGAATGTGGGAGAAAGAAGTGCGTGAGCGAATGAAGCGTGAGCAAGCCTTGATTGAAAAAGAACAGCGAAAGAGCATTCATGCGAAAGCATTAAAAATGAAAAATAGGGAAATGACAGAAATTAAAGAGAGGTAAGATAGGGAGCGTCATTTAAAGGTAAATGGCCAATACGCTGTTCGTAGACCTCTTTATCCTATCTTAATAAACCCCAAGAAGATTCTCTCTTATTAGATCGTTGTCCACCTCCGTATACTCTTCCTTCTGCTCCTCATGAATCAGATGAGGACTCTTCTACAGATCAGGACAAAGCTCGAGAAACTCGCTCAATGTTATCTGCTGAGCATGCGTCTGAGAATAGTTCCGCTGTGCGTAAAGTCGTTCTTAGTACTTCCACTGCTTCTGAACTTTTAGATAGTATAAAAGGTTGGCAGGAAAGGGAGCAAATATATTTTACTGATACATTTGCCACAGAAGTTATCGAACAATTTAGAACATTTTCAGCAAAAATGGAGCCCGATGATGTAGCAGTTGGTTGTAAACAACTACGTGAAGGTCTTTTTGTCTTCTCCCAGGTGGCTGACACGATCAGACGCTTGGTTAAAGTGCGTGTTGAAGCAACCCGTTTGCGAGAGGAGAAAAAGGCAGCAGATGCAGCTGCACAAAATCCCAAATCATCATGGCACGAACATCTACTCCTGAAACAGATAATAATGTTGTAATTAATGTGAACCCCATGCTGGAAGCTGCACCTTTATATGTTCCTCCTAAAGGAACGGGTACAAGTGATGATAAGACTTCTATTGATGCAAAAGGTTATTTTATTTATAATTGGGTTTACACTCCTTGGAATAGAGCAGATGTTATGACCCTTAAAAATGCATTGCCTGATCCGTGCAAAAATCCAGCAGCTTTTTATGAGGAAGTTGAGGGTGCCATTAGCTCTTGTACTATGACTTTGCCTGATATTGATTTGTTTTTTCGACTAATAATACCGCCTGATATGTGGAGAACTGTGCGTAAAGTTGATGATCGTGCGACATTTGGAGCATTGTGGAAAGATTTAGAGCAGTTAGATGAAGATAGAGAACCTGCACAGAAACCGTGTCAGTTAATTTTAAATCTTCCGGCAGCAATATTAGTTAAGTTAAAGACGATCATTTCCCCTAAAAAGATAGATTGGACAGTGTTAGCGTCTTGCAAGCAAAAGGTAGATGAATCAGTTTCTGACTTCTTCACACGCTTTGAAGAAGCATTCCACGATTTAAGTGGCCAGTCATTGACAGATGGCACGGGTAGGCATCTGTTTGTCGATAAACATGTTGCAAACCTTTTGCCAGGAATAGCTAGTCGCCTAAAGGCGAGTGAAAGTTCATGGACCACCTCTTCTCCGGTTTCTCTCCTAACTATGGCTCAGTATGGAATCCTATAATGTTGTCCAATCTGCCCATTTCTATCAGACCTTGGATATTTTTGGTCTGCAACAACTGGTGGAGTCACCCACTCACTCCGCTGGACACACATTAGATGGTGTTTGTTCCAACTTCCCGGCGTTATCAACCCTTATCCCTATCCCACAAATCTGGACAGACCATAGCCTGATCCCTTTTGATATCTGTCTTGTGGGTCAGATTAAAATTCCTCGGGCCAACCAGCCGTCGACCAATGACATAAACTGGAAGAAGGTAGCGGAGATCATAAAGGCGAGTTCCTTACAGCAGCTGCAAGCTCCTAGCCTAACTGGGGACGCATCTTATGATTCTAGAAGTTTTCACTTCTGGATGCACCAGGTTATCACAGAATGTGTCCCACCGAAATCACGCCAATATAAGGCTACCAGGCCAAAACCGAATGCCCTATGGTTCTCACAGACTCTCACAGAAAGTCATCTACTATGCAGGAGATTGGAACGAAAGTGGAGGAAATCTTACGACCAATCAGCCAAAACCGCCTATGTCCAACAAAGGAAATCCTATCTGGCCTGTATTAAACTTGCCAAAAGAGACTACTATATCAAGGCTATTAATGAGGCTCCGAATAAGCAGAAAACAGTTTTTTCTATAGTTAAATCTTTTACTCACCCCAAAGCTCTCCAGCCAAATATTCCGCCCTCGGCAGCTCTCTGCAATCAGATTGCGGACTTCTTCGAGGAGAAGATTGTGCTTATTCAGAGGGACTTCCATGACCTCTCCCCTATCTCTCCCTTTAGTCATCAAGGGAGAGGGGACAACTTGACTTATACCCTGAGTGCCTTTCAATCGGCCTCTCTTCTCCAAACTAGGGAAGTCATTTTGGCTTGTAAGTCCGGGGCGCCTTCTGACTCGTGCCCTCCTTTGATACTCCATCAGTTGATTGATGCAGTTAATCCCTCCATCAACGCCATTGTTAATTCATCATTGAGCTCAGGGGTCGTTCCTCAGTAATGGAAAAGGGCTATTGTTAAGCCGTTAATGAAGAAATATAATAAATCTACCAACGATTTATCAAATCTTCGTCCCATATCGCTTCTCCCAGTCTTGGGGAAAATTACCGAACAGATAGTATATCATGAATTAAGAGACTTTATAGATACCCATAATATTTTACATCCACAACAGTCCGGTTTTCGACCCAGACACTCGACAGAAACGGCGCTTATTGAGCTCACTGATTCTATCAAATTCCTGCAGGGCGAAGGGAAAAAGGTTGTCCTGATTTTGCTGGACCTCACAGCAGCATTTGATACCATCTCCCATGTAATCTTGATTGATAGACTGAGAGGTATAGGGATAACAGATGCTGCCCTGACCTGGCTAGTATCCTTTTTGACTAACAGATCCCAAATGGTCTCTTTGGGTCCCTTTTTCTCCAACGAAAAAAAGGTATTATCCGGTGTTCCACAGGGCTCCATTTTGAGCCCTTTAATATTCAATATCTACATGGCCCCTCTTATTACACTGATAGAGTCATACGGCATATTGGTCACATCATATGCCGATGACACCCAACTTGTGGTTTCTTTGGATAAAGACTCTACCCATGCGGAGCAAAATTTTAGGAATTGCCTAACGGATGTCTTCCGTTGGATGACAAATAATCATCTGAGATGCAATACTAACAAAACAGAAATCTTAACCTTTGGTAAAGATGTCCTTTTTTGCCCAAAGGACTGGTGGCCTGAAGATTCACCTGCTCCCCCTCATTCAGTGGAAACTGCAAAAAATTTAGGGATCCTATTTGACTCCTCTCTCTCCTTCGATCAACATGTAAGGAGTATGGCAGGAAGTTGTTTTAGTATCATTAAGTCCCTCAAAAAGTTTTTTGACTTCCTTCCTATGGACTCGAGAAAGTCGGTCGCAGTGGCCCTAATACTATCGCGATTGGACTATTGTAACGGTCTAATGGCCGGAGTCAAAAAAGCTACGCAAAAAAAATTACAGAGCATTCAACATGCGGCAGCAAGATTAGTCCTCAAATTAACAAGAGGATCCTCTGCTTCTGCTGCACTTTCGACCCTTCATTGGCTACCCCTACATAAAAGGATTCTGTTTAAGATACTGCTAACCGCCTTCAGGTCTCTCAATAAGACAGGCCCGAGATATCTCATGAGACGCTTTACCCGCTATGACCCCCCAAGATGCTTGAGGTCGTCTGGCGGTAATTTAATTAACATACCAAGGTTTAAGCTTAAAACTAAAGGCGGTAAGTCTCTTACAGTGTTGGCTTCTAAAGCCTGGAATACCATGCCCATTGCCCTCAGATCCCTTGTACAGGAAAATGCCTTTAGGAAGCATTTAAAAACGTGGATTTTTGGTCTGACTGACAATTTCGTAATGGCTGCCATTTAGACCCTAATATTGGTTGGTACACATGTTCAGCGCCAGGATGCTCCTTTCGGAGCGACAGTTAGCGCTTTAGAAATAATCTATACAAATACAAATACAAATTATGGGCAACAAGAATTAGAAGCTAAAAGTAATGAGGATAAAAAGTCTAAAGAGTTGAAAGCAAAGGTTATGTTGGCTCAAGCTTATGGCCCGCCTTCTAGAGGTAAAGATAGAGATGGACATGGATCTTATGGTTCGTCCTTTCCTTCCTATACTCGTTCGAATTTGTCTGTTGATCAGTGTGGTACTGCAAGAAATTTGGACATTGGCTTTCTGATTGTCCAGTACTGCATGCTCAGCAGTGTCCACGTGGTCGGGACGAATGAGAAGTCGTTCAGGATACGCAGGGCCTAGAGGAAGCACGAATGATCGCGCTAGGTTTGATGCTAATATACCTGGGCAGGATGGGTTTAACACTTTTGATAGAAGGAACCAATATCAAATAACCAACTATGTGCCGTCCGATTTTCAAGATTCTGCTTATGCATAGGATTGCCTAGGATGGGGTAAGGAATCAGTTGAAGTTCCAGTAGATCAGAGGGGTCCCTATGTTACAGCACATGTTTTGGGTTCTACTGATCAGTTTCTGGTTGATACAGGAGCTACACGTAGCACCTTATCTAAACAATTGGTTCCAAGGGCTCCCCTGTCTGGCTCAACCATTACATCGATAGGGTTCGATGGAACGCTTTCCCTTAGCCCATTGTCACAACCACTCGCATTCCATGTTGATAAGTTTACTGCTCCATGTCCATTTTCGCTCTCTCCGAACGCACCAGACAATATTGTGGGTCTTGATACGCTCAAGTATTTTAGGGCTACGATACAATGTTCTCCTGAAGGAGTGCGTGTTATTTTGAATGACAACTACCCCATGACTGAGGGATCTTGTTTGGTTAAAGAAGATACTGCATTAGCTTCACTCCCTAGTGCTTTGTGGGCTACTTCAGACACTGATGTAGGACAAATGGTTATTCCACCAGTGCATATTAGTGTCAAGGAGGGTGCTTCATTGCCAAGACTGCCTCAGTATAAAATTTCTCGAGAGGAGAAGAAGCACTCACATGCATTGTCCATGACTTGATTAAAGTGGGGGTTGTGGAAGAAGTCCCTTACAATGTTTGCAGTAGTCCAATTCTTCCCATTTTGAAAAAAGATACTGACACCAGGATTTATAGATTCATCATTGATTTAAGAGAAGTCAATAAGATTGTAGTACCGCAGTACCCTGTGGTTTCTGACATAACAACATTACTTACCCTGGTCCCTCCAACAGCAACTACATTTTCTGTAATCGATTTGAAGAATGCTTTCTTCTCGATTTTTATTCATCCTGATAGCCGATGTTGTTCGGTTTGACTCTGAATAATCGATCATACAGATTTTGTAGAGTTCCTCAAGGGTACACTGAGAGTCCGAGTATTTATAGTCAAGCCTTAAAACGACACTCGATTCCTTTACTTTGTCTGAAGGAGTGGCTCTCATACAATATGTAGATGACATCTTGTTGGCAGCTGATACGCCTGAGCAGTGTGAAAAATGTACTTTGTCTTTGCTTTCTTTTCTTGCTACACACCATCATAAAGTATCTTGAAAGAATTTGCAATATTGTAGACCGAAGGTAACCTAGTTAGGTCACCTTCTGTCTAAGGAGGGCCGTTCATTGACACCAGATCGCATTCAAGCAATTTTAGACACCCCAGTACCTTCCACACAGAAAGATGTCCGTGCGTTCATTGGTTTGACTTCGTTTTGTAGGCAATGGATATTGGGCTTTTCACACATTGTTAAACCCCTGCTAGCGCTTTTGACTAAAAACAGTCAGATCCCCCTACCATGGACAGATGAATGCCAAAACGCTTTTCGTCAGTTAAGATAAACTCTTTGCTCTACACCAGTGTTAGGCACACCAGATTACACAAAGGCTTTTACACTCTATGGGGACAAGCAGCGTCCCTGCGCATATTTTTCAGCTGTCCTTGATCCTGTTGCTCGTGCGTTGCCTGGGTGCTTCCGTTCAGTTGCAGCGACAGCTGTGTCCATACGTCAAAGTGAAGGGATAGTTTTGTGACACAAACTGTTGGTGCTAGTACCCCATGCAGTAGATGCCCTTTTGAATCAGACTAAGACACAACACTTAACTAGTGCTCGCCTGACAGGATATGAATTGACACTGTTAGCACCTCATATTACCTTGAAGAGATGCACGATACTGAACCCAGCCACTTTGTTGCCATATCCTGCGACTCAGTCTCAGTCAAAGGAGCCTCACGATTGTATATTCCTTACTGAGGAACAGACAAAGGGTCACATCGATTTGCAAGATACGCCCCTTCCAGATGTAGATGGGGAACTGTGAGTTGATGGGTCCTGTTAGAAGTTACCAGATGGCACGACTTCAGCTGCTTATGCAATTACTACACTTGAGACAGTAGTGGAAACAGCGCGAGTACCACAGAAGTCGGCTCAAGCAGCAGAATTAATAGCTTTGACACAAGCGTGTGAACTTAGCACTGACTTATGTGTGAACATCTACACAGATAGCCGCTATGCTTTTGGAGTGGTCCATGATTTTGGCCTACTCTGGAAGGGAAGAGGCTTTCTTACATCCCACGGGATGCCGATAATGCACGGAGAATTAGTGCATAATCTCATGACTGCACTTACATACCCAAAAGAGTTGCTATTATGAAGTGTAGTGTGCACAAGAAAATCATTGACCAAATAGGACAAGGCAATGCCCTTGCTGACTGCGTAGCCCATGAGACTGCGATGCAGCGAAGCACTACATCCATGTACGTAGTGAAATCACAAGCTGAGCGTTGGCATGATGCTAGAGAGGAAGTATTGGATATACAGAGATCTGCCTCTGCGGAAGAACTTGAGCAATGGTCTAAAGAAGAAATGTTAGACGATGAGGGCTGTTGGTGTAACAAAGAAATGAATAAGTGGAAATTGCCTGCAGCCTATTTACAACCTAGGGTTCAAATGGCACATGGGCGGGCACGTGTTGGAGCTCTAGCAATACCTAAATTGCTTACACAGGTTTGGGAGCATCCTGAAATTGCCAGCACAGCTAAAAGAGTAGTACAGTCCTGTTTGATCTATTGGCAGTAAAATCCTGGAAAAGGGACACAAACTCCTACAGGAGGGTTTGCTACACCAACCGCACGTTTTGAAGTTTTGCAGATGGATTACATCCAACTTGAACGCTGCAATAATCTCAAATATGTCCTAGTGGTGGTATGTGCCTTCAGTAAATGGATAGAGGCATACCCTACAAAGGATAATACTGCTCTCACCACAGCGAAGGTGCTCCTAAAGGAGTTTTTTCCTAGATATGGTGTTTGTAAGCTTTTATGGAGTGACAACGGACCTCATTTTATTGGGCAAGTTGTTGAGCATGTCCTGAAAGGATTAGGGATCAAACAGAAATTCCATGCAGTTTTCCACCCGCAATCAGTAGGATTAGTGGAGAGGTACAACATTACTTTGAAATTGAAATTAGCAAAAATACTTGCTTCCACGTCTTTGAAGTGGCCAGATGCACTACCCTTGGCATTGTTATCCATTAGATTGGTGCCACATTCACGATCTGGCCTTACCCCATATGAAATTGTATTTTGGAGATCAATGAACATTTGGGGAGTTCCTAAGCCACGCCCCATACATGATGTTCCATGTGTTCTGATGAAATATTATTTGGCACAGTTAACCGACAGTTTGATCTCTATTCATCAACAGGTTCGAGAAGCGCTTCCTGACAGATCTACCGGTAGCCCATGAACTCCGTCCTGGCGACCACGTGATGGTCAAGGTTTTCGACAGATCGAACAGTTTGGAACCGAGGTGGCGAGGACCAGAGCAGGTGCTCCTAGCAACAAGGACAGCAGTTCGAGTGACGAACAAGAAGAACTGGTTCCATAGCACACACTGCAAACGTGTGTCGCCTGCCTTGGTGGAACCTTCTGTGTTGACCGACCATCGAGAGATTCTGGAGACGGAGGAAGGTCAAGCTATCTCACCTGACGAATCTGCGGAAGACTTCCCGGACCACACGATCGCTGGAGAATCCCGATATCAGCTGAGACCAAGCAAAGAATCTGCTTTGCCGAAAAAGACTGGTTGAGCTACCGCCCTGGGTTAGTGAAACGGAGAGCCGATGTGGCAAGAGGGGGGGGATCAGTCCTGCATAGTGCAGTGACACCCATCTTGGTCCGTGGTGAAGAAATCAGCGGCTGCCCAGGGATAAGAGCTCCAACGATTGTTTCAACGAGTTTGTAGAAAGATCAATTATAGCTGTTGCTAAAATGCATAACAAAAGAATCATTTGTGCTGTAGGGTTTGTTGTTGCTCTGGTGGTTATGGCAATAATCAACTGGTTTGTTGAGAAAGTGGCTCCTGCTCGACAGCTTTTTGTTGCCACTACTACAGTACCAATGGAACACCACTACTTCACGCCTTCCTACCATGAGCAAAAGCATTGGTAATCCTACTTAAATAATACATTCATCCAGATGCTGCATCATACTCTTAATGCCACGAATACCACCAACTGTTGGTTGTGTGGGATGATACCTGCTCACCAGAAAAAGGGAGGAACACCTTTTATTCCTCTGCCGTTTTCCCATAATGGTTCATGTCAAGCTTGGTATGCACTTTTGTTTGCTTCTGGAAAGCCTTCAGTAGGTGGGATTAACTTTCGTCTGAATAAAGTATGCTATCAAGATAAAGAAGGTTATCCGCAAGCTAAAGGAACTAAATGGGAATGGGAAGAGTATAAACCAGACAATATTCTGACCCCAAATGTCTTCATGAATATGAGAAATACCAAGAACAATGGACCTTTTGTAATATCTGTGACAAGAGCCAAAGCAGATTTATGTATTAGTAGTGATGGGAGAATTCCAGTGGGGAGGAGTGAATGAACTGTAATTCTAACCATTGAAGGTGCCACCAACAGCACTTTTACAGCCTTGCATAATGCTTACCTTGTATGCGGTAATAAGGGATATTATCAACTCCCCATTGGATGGTCTGGGGTATGTTACATATCATTTTTGTTACCACCTGTGTTCTTGGCCCCTCCATCATATCACCAGGACTTGAAACTATATAATTATATCTCCAAGAACAGATACAAAAGAACAATAAGTACAGATGAGGTTGATCAGACCGATACCACTCTGCAACAATATGTCGATTTTAATTTGGGTTTTTGTTTTTCTTTGTGGATGCTGCATTGAACAGTAGGAAAATAAGGAGATTGACTCGTGTTGTGGAAACCGTTACCAATCAGACAGCAATGGCACTTGGGAACATTACAGAGGAACTGCAAATTGCAAGGATTGTAGCACTCCAAAAGAGAATGGTGCTTGATGAGATTTTGGCTGATCGAGGTGGTGCATGTCGCATCATCAGTAGCAGCTGTTGCGTGTTCATACCAGATCACTCACCTTCAGTATATGAGGCAATATCAAAACTGCATAAGATTGCTGCAGAAATTAACCCAGAGACTGGAACATGGACTTTTTTGACCTGGTTCTGGACACTATTTGCTACTTGGGGCTGGAAATTACTGACTATTTTATGTATACTCTTGGCGATATTATTTACATGCTGTGCTTGAATACAATGTGGTCCTATGCTTTGCTCCATGTGCATCACTGCTTGTACACCTGTCAAGAGAAATATTGCAGAAATGAAAGCATAACAAATGCTTAACAAAGAGATCACTGAGATTATGAGCATCAATGTACAGGATGCATATCTAGATTACCCCAGACAGACAAATGTCCTCAGCTAATGCTGAAAGGGTCGTCTGTTGTAATTTGGCAGCAATTAGGTTAAGCATTAGCAGAAGACACCTGTATTTAGAGACTATCTTGTCGGTTTTGTGGAATCCATTTCTTATTTCTGTCAGCCATTTTGTTTGCCATGTGCCACCATGTGCTCGCCATGGGCTCCGTTCTACCTTCCTGTTAACTGCTCTTGAAATCTGCCTAGAGACAAGATATATTTAGCATCTTCCACCTTCGCACATGCTCAGTTGAGCTTGCAGCTGTCTTTGCAGCTGCCACCAGAATGTAACTGTCAGGATGTGCTTGCCAAAAACAGCCACTGTTAGCTCCTCCCACTTGTTGACTGTGCATTTTCTGTATGACCATATATGTACCTAAAACCAGCATTTTGTACTTGTACCACCTTCATTTGAGTCCCTGTGTGGGTATAAAAGTACCAAGCTCCTTCTATTCAGTGTGCTACTTCATACATTACCTAAGGGTGCTGTGTCAATGTAGTTCGACCTCATGAGGTTTAATAAACTTTGTACTTTCTATTCCAGTTTCTGTGCCAACTTCTATTCTATGGTCTGAAGACTCTGAGCAGAGAAGGGAGAACCCCTAGCACTGGTAGGCCTTGCTGAGGCCCACCACTACACCTGGACCAGAAACAAGCATCCTGGGACCGGTTTCAGGGCATCACCCTTCATCAGTCAGCCTAGCTTGAATCCAGTGGTGTAGTGAGCACGGGACCCACATCAGGGCATACCCTTACCACTTAGGGCGACAAATGCAAAGGAAATAATTGATGGACAGAAGGTTTGACAATGTAAACATTCACCCCAGTCACAAGGATCTGGGTTTATTCCATTGTTCTTTTGCTCACCACACCACCCCAGTTTGGACCCCGACATATGCAAATGAGTCTTGACCCTGTTCCTTGTGGGAACAGTCCAGCTCGAACTGCCGAGCCAGGTCCTCCCTGGGCTGGAAACAAGCATCCTGGGACCGGGTTTAGGGCATCACCCTTCATCAGCCAGGCTAGCTTAAATCCAGTGGAGTAGTGAGCACGGGACCTGCGTCTGGGCATACCATTCCCACTTAAAGCGACATATGCCAAAGTAACAATTGATGGATGGCATGCTGGACAATGCAAACATTGACCCCCAGTCACAAGGATCTGGGTTTAATCGATCATTAGTTTGCTCTCCACACCACCCCAGTTTGGACACAGCCATATGCAAATCAGTCTTGACCCTGTTCCTTGTGGGAACAATCCAGCCCGAACTGCCAAGCCAGGTCCTCCCTGGACCAGAAACAAGCATCCTGGGACCAATCTCAGGGCGTCACCCTTTATCAGCCAGGCTAGCTTGAATATTAGGCTGTCCATCACCTTCACAGCTGTGACCTGGTTCTCTCTTCCTCACCCCCTACCCTCGCCCCTCAACCCCCTCTCCCCGGTAGTATCCTCTGATTACCGGTACTCACACACTCAACCGCAACTCTCCTTAGTTCCAGCAGCTAGCCGGCAACCTCAGGGGCCATCCACCATTCATCTGCTCCCCACTCGACTTCCTCCGTCTCCTGGCAGGATGTCTCTGGCAACTCGATGACGGTGGACCTCATTGCTGCATCACCGACATGTGAACCTGTCTTCCTTTCCACAGGCGTTTTCGGGTTCAGGAACCTGGTTCCCTTTATTCCCATCTAGTTTCAGAACTTCCTTTTTCTCTTCCATGGCGTTCCTCCATTGATTGCAATCATGGGCCTGTTTAAAGAGACAGTCCCTCATTTTTGTTTCAAATGTTTACGTCACTTTGTTTTATGTTTTCCAGGTTTGCCTGTGGCTAGGAAGTCCACCAAGATGACGATCAGGAAGAGGATCAGCTACCGCCGTCTGACCACGCCCCCTACCGCCGAGCGGCGTGGTCTGTGCTCCTGTGCCCCGCTGTCCTGCCGTGTGCCCCTCTGCATTATTGTGTACTGTTGCTAAATTGTTTATAACCTGTAATAGTCTTTTTGTCCCTGTTTGCCTGTTTTCTCGCTCCCCCGTGTACTCCCTGCCCGCTCCCTGCTTCCCGCCACCGCCGCTGACCACGCCCCCTTTTTCTTTGTGTACCCTCCCCGCTCCCGCCTCCCAGCTGCTCCGCCCTCCCTCGCACTTGGCCATATATGGCGACCGTGCGACGCAGGTGAGTGTGACCTAGTCTAGGACACCCCCCGCGCCGCACGGCCACCAGCTGCTGCGTGCACCTCCCGCCTGCCTGCCTCGTTGCTCCAGCTACCGCCGTCTGACCACGCCCCCTACCGCCGAGCGGCTTGGTCTGTGCTCCTGTGCCCCGCTGTCCTGCGGTGTGCCCCTCTGCATTATTGTGTACTGTTGCTAAATTGTTTATAACCTGTAATAGTCTTTTTGTCCCTGTTTGCCTGTTTTCTCGCTCCCCCGTGTAATCCCTGCCCGCTCCCCGCTTCCCGCCACCGCCGCTGACCACGCCCCCTTTTTCTTTGTGTACCCTCCCCGCTCCCGCCTCCCAGCTGCTCCGCCCTCCCTCGCACTTGGCCATATATGGCGACCGTGCGACGCAGGTGAGTGTGACCTAGTCTAGGACACCTCCCGCGCCGCACGGCCACCAGCTGCTGCGTGCACCTCCCGCCTGCCTGCCTCGTTGCTCCAGCTACCGCCGTCTGACCACGCCCCCTACCGCCGAGCGGCGTGGTCTGTGCTCCTGTGCCCCGCTGTCCTGCCGCGTGCCCCTCTGCATTATTGTGTACTGTTGCTAAATTGTTTATAACATGTAATAGTCTTTTTGTCCCTGTTTGCCTGTTTTCTCGCTCCCCCGTGTAATCCCTGCCCGCTCCCCGCTTCCCGCCACCGCCGCTGACCACGCCCCCTTTTTCTTTGTGTACCCTCCCCGCTCCCGCCTCCCAGCTGCTCCGCCCTCCCTCGCACTTCGCCATATATGGCGACCGTGCGAACGCGCAGCGGTCACGCGCAGCGGGCGCGCCGATTGTGTGCCGAAGGCGCGCCAAAGGTAAGCCCGTCTGCGCCCAGTGCCAGGACCCCTGGCCCTCGAGGACCCCAGCCCACCCGCCGGACGTACCCCGCCGCCACCCTCAACGCACTCAACACCGGCCGAATCCCAGGATGCTACCGAGCCACCCCGCGACGCACCCACGGACCCTTCAGCTGCCACGCCTGCAAGTTCACCTGCATCCGGACCTGCCCTGCACCAGCACCCGCCAAGCCGAACACCAGCAGCAACCACCTCAAGTGCATCCTGCTCAACACCCGCTCCGTCCACAGACACGCCATCGAACTCTGGAACCTCCTCGACACCACAGCCCCTGACTTTGCCTTCCTCACGGAGACCTGGATGAACGCCTCTTCAGCGCCCGACATCGCCATCGCCATCCCAGAGGGCTACAAGATCACCCGAGGGACCGCACCGCCAACCAGATGGGAGGAGGCATCGCCGTCATCCACAGGGACACCATCCGCATCACGACCAACACCGACGACACCCTTACCACTGCCGAACACCTGCACTTCCAGATCCACACCGACCCGAAGACCACCCTCAGAGGCACCCTGATCTACCGACCCCTGGGACCACACACACAATTCAGCGAGGACATCGCCGACTTCGTCAGCCCGCATGCCCTCCCCTCCGCTGACTACATCCTCCTGGGGGACCTCAACTTCTACCTGGAGAACAACAGCGACCGCAACACCATCACCCTGCTCGACAACCTCGCCAACCTCGGACTCAAGCAGCTGGTGTCCACCCCCACCCACCTCGCTGGACACACACTCGACGCCGTCTTCTCATCCAGCAAAGACATCGCCTTCAGCCACGCCACAGGACTCCACTGGACGGACCACAGCTGCGTCCACTTCACCTTCAAAGGAACGACGATCCACCACCAACAGCAACAGGTTGCCCGAAGAAGCTGTAACAAGATCACAGCCGACCAGCTCGCCGCTTCCCTGAGCCAGCACCCACCTGCCAGCTCAGCGAACCCCAGCCAGGCCGCCGACAACCTCACAAAGTGGATCAGCAACTGCGCGGACGAACTCGCCCTTCTGAGGACCCCGCCCAGCAGACCCGGCAGCAAGAAAGCCCCATGGTTCACCGACGAACTCAAGAGCTCCAAGAAGAACTGCGGAGCCCTCGAGAAAGTCTGGAGAAGGGAACCAACACCGGGCAACATGACCACCCTCAAGCTTGCCACCCGGAAGCACCACCAACTGATCCGCGCCGCCAAGAAAACTGCATTCAAGGACCGGCTGGGCAACAACGCACACAACTGCAAGGAACTCTTCAACATCGTGAAAGAGCTCTCCAACCCCAACGCCGGAAACAACAACATCACCCCATCGCAAGACCTCTTCAACTCCCTCGCCTCCTACTTCCACAACAAGATCGCGGACATACACAACAGCTTCAGCATTCAACCGACGCACGCCACGACCGCAGCAACGCCGCCCACCACCACCCTCCGCGCCTGGACTCCGATCAACACCGAAGACACCGTCCGCATGATGAACTCCATCCACTCCGGATCTCCGACCGACCCCTGCCCTCACCACGTCTTCAACAAGGCCGACGCTGTCATCGCACCCCACATGCGGGACATTATCAACACCTCCTTCGACACCGCCACCTTCCCTGAGAGCTGGAAGCATGCCGAACTCAGCGCTCTACTCAAGAAACCTACAGCGGACCCCACCGAACTCAAGAATTACCGCCCCATCTCGCTCCTCCCGTTTCCAGCCAAAGTCATCGAGAAGACCGTCAACAAACAGCTGGCCGCCTTCCTCGAGACGAATGGATCCCTCGACCCCTCACAGTCTGGCTTCCGAGCCAACCACAGCACCGAGACAGCCCTCATCGCTGCCACCGACGACATCCGAGCCCTGATGGACAACGGAGAAACAGCGGCCCTCATCCTCCTAGACCTCTCCGCGGCATTCGACACTGTCTGCCACCGCACCCTAGTGCAGCGCCTCAGCAACGTCGGAATCCAGGAGAAGGCACTGGAATGGATCATCTCCTTCCTCGACGGAAGAACACAGAGAGTCCGCCTACCACCGTACAAGTCAGAGGCCACCGAAGTCATCTGCGGCGTCCCTCAAGGATCCTCGCTGAGCCCCACCCTCTTCAACATCTACATGAGCCCCCTCGCGGCCATCGCACGCCAGCACAACCTCAACATCATCTCCTACGCCGATGACACCCAGCTGATCCTCTCCCTGACCAACGACCCCGCCGCCGCCAGAGCCAACCTGCACGAAGGGATGAAAGATGTAGCCGAGTGGATGACGACCAGCCGCCTGAAACTGAACTCAGACAAGACAGAGGTCCTCATCCTGGGCTCCTCGCCCTCCGCCTGGGACGACTCCTGGTGGCCCCCCGCCCTGGGCACCTCACCCAAACCGACGGACCACGCACGCAACCTGGGCTTCATCCTGGACTCCTCCCTCTCCATGACCAGACAAGTCAACGCCGTCTCCTCGTCGTGCTTCAACATCCTGCGCATGCTACGGAAGATCTTCTGGTGGATCCCCACCGAGACCAGGAAGACTGTCACCCAGGCCCTCGTCACCAGCCGACTGGACTACGGCAACGTCCTCTATGCCAGAACCACCGACAAGCTCCAGAAGAGACTCCAGCGGATCCAGAACGCCTCAGCCAGACTCATCCTCGACATCCCACGAAACAGCCACATCTCCGGACATCTGAGAGACCTGCATTGGCTCCCCGTCAACAAAAGAATCACCTTCCGTCTCCTCACCCACGCACACAAAGCCCTACACGATCAAGGCCTGAGCTACCTCAACAACCGAATCAACTTCTACGCTCCCAAACGCCACCTCCGATCTGCCAGCCACGCCCTCGCCGCCGTCCCCCGCATCCAAAGAGCGACAACAGGAGGAAGGTCCTTCTCCTACCTGGCCGCCAAGACCTGGAACTCCCTCCCGACCGACCTGCGCCTGACCCAAGACCACCTCTCCTTCAGGAAGAAGCTCAAGACCTGGCTGTTCGAGCAGTAACGCCCCCCCCCCCCCCAGCGCCTTGAGACCCTACGGGTAAGTAGTGCGCTCTATAAATGTCTTTGATTGATTGATTGATTGATTGGATCAACAGGAGAAGACTGCTAGGTAGGAGATTTCTCACAGAAATGCTTTCCATAAAGGAACAGATGAAAATGCTCACAAGCCCACAGCAAGGCTTTTTTTCTCAGGTTGTGAATAGGCACACTCTGTTGATGTCAAACTTCAACTAGCATAAGCCACAATGTGTCTTGATGCATTTGGATGTCCAGTGCGCTAAGCAAGGATGGCACCCAACCCCACTGGACTTGCATCAACAACAACTTCCATCTGCAATTTTGCATCAAAGTATGCCATTTCAGTGGCCTTTTAACTAACATGCTTGATTTTCTTGAAACTTTCTTTGCATTCACATAACCATTGAAATGGAACATTTCATTTTGTTAAGTCTCTCAATAGGGCTCTTACAGTGGCAAAGTCACATATATACCTTGAACTGTAGCTTGTCATACCAAGGAAGGATCACTGTATAACTACATCTAGTGAGGGAAAAGTGGATGACAAGGCTTGTACTTTCTTTGGACTCGCTTTCATTCCCCCATTAGAAAAGATATGACCAAAGAACTTGAGTTTGATTTTATGACATTCATGCTTTTCCGCATTGAAAGGGAGAACTGTATCAGCAAGAATACCTTTTTGTGTAAGAGCATTATCATGTTCCTTCGTGTTGCCCCAAAAACTAGTATGTCATCACCGTAATTGAAAGCATTTGTGACTGGCTGTATTAAGCGACAAATGGCATCCTGAAAGAGTTCTGCAGCTGATGACAATCTAGTACTTAGCCTTTATATCTAAATAAAGCAACATGAGTTAAAAGGTAGTAATGTACCTGCAATTTTCTTCCAGTTCGAATGTGTGACACCCTTTATTCAAATCAAGGTGGGAAAAGACTTTAGCTCCATTTAGCTGAGTATTCACTTCAGCAATGTGCGTATCTGGATGTCGTTCTTTTTCAATCGCCTGGGTAGCTTGGCGCATATCAAGGCAGAAGCGCATGGCTCCTCCAGTATCCTTCTACGGCACTACCACTATGGGTGATACCCATGGCATCAGACCAGTGGATCGCTCAATGATGTTGTGCTTTAGTAGTGTCTCAAGTGCCTTGTCAACAGCTTCTTTCAATTTAAATGAATTTTGACGATGTCATCCAGCACCAGGATGAATGTCCTCATTTATGTGAAGTTGCTCGTTCATGGTGTTAAGTCTTCCTAGTCCTTGCAAAACAGATGGAAACTGATTCACTATCTCATGATAAGCATTGGCCATTGTAGTCTACAGAAATCACCTCCATGTCAGCAGCAGTACTGAAATTGAGTAAACATGCACTCGAGGAAGTGCCTTGCAGGACATGAATTAGTGCTTGCAAGTTTGTCTTTTTATGCTTCACAATTGCTATAAATGTCACTTGACTTTACAATGGTGTCAAAGCAGCCCACGTATACACTTTGGTTTTCAAAAGGGTTAAATGGGACACTGAACACAGTTCATTGTATTTTTCTGTTGGCATAATGTTTATTGACGGACCATTGTCTATGGTAAAAGGTATGGATTACCCATTTACTTTCAGGGTGATGTTGGGACAGGGGCAACATTAATTTCACATTTTAACTTGTCGACCTAACTTCAGCTGGCATTCTTCCTTGCACAAAGGTAATCCTACTTGTGCACGATGTCCAGTGGTCAACATTGACATCACAAACCCATTTTCCTTGCTGTCGCTGGACAATGACTTTGACTAACTTTTAGACAAGTAATTTGACAACAATCAACATTATTCAGTTTCTACATGCCTCAACTGATGTTGCCTCTTGGCCTTGTGGTTGTGGTTGAAACATCTGCGGAACTTTCTAGCAATTATTTTGTTTTCTCAATGTGATGCACTTGATCTTTCCTCTATTTTGTGTTCATGATGGAACGCACTTGATCTTTCCCTCACTTTGCAAACCGTTACAAAATGGTTCTCTCTCACGCACACTTTGCATATCTGTCCAATGGCAGGAAATTTACCTTCATGTGAAAAGGCAAATACACATCGAAAACACAACTACTTATTTGGAGACATTCCTTAATGGCCTTCAACCTTGTATTTGAACGTATTTTTCACACTCAACACTGATTCATTTTGGGCCATTCCGGCCTCCATGTTAGCTGCTTGTCTGTCAGCTCTTTATTCCGTTCTGGCAGCCATGAGTACTCGCTCGAAGCTGAGTGTCTCTTTCAGATTCATCGTCAACTGGAATTGGAGACATAACCATCTATTACTCTGAGACACATGGTCTCTTAATTATTTAACTCATTGAACGTACAGTGCTTGATGAGTAAATCAAGTCTTT
Source organism: Lissotriton vulgaris (assembly GCF_964263255.1). Classification (NCBI taxonomy): domain Eukaryota; kingdom Metazoa; phylum Chordata; class Amphibia; order Caudata; family Salamandridae; genus Lissotriton; species Lissotriton vulgaris. The sequence continues at coordinate 406,152,775 of NC_141697.1, read as the reverse complement.
CTACAAACTCATCCATTGTTTCGCCAGCTTTTTGCCTTTCTTGGCTGAAAATTTACCTTTCATAGTAAGCATTTGTCATTGGTTTGAACATGGTTTTCACCACCTCTTTGATTTGATGGTATGTCACTTACCACCATGTAGTTTTTTTCTCCTTCACTTCTTTTGCTCCTTCACCTGCTGAATTATTTAGATATGGAATAACCATTTTGTCATTTTCTTCTTCCAGCTCATCAATGAAATAATTAAAATTTTGATCGAGGCAGTCCATCTGTCACCAATGTTTTGCTTTTTGGCAGTAAAGAAGGCAGGTGGTGATTTTACAAATGTAGCAGCATCATAACCTGTGGAACTTTCTGCTATCGGGAGTAGAGCTTTCTGCGGCAGCATCTGATGCCTGCTTGGACCAGCATCTTGGTCAAGTATAAATCACATGCTGACATTTGCCGCTCTCTGGTTATGAAGTGCTGTCTTCTTCTTTGGTGGTGAGTAGGGTCTTTGTTTCATGCATGGGTTCCTCACCCTTCTAGCCTCTTTGCATTGTACCTGATTGTCATTGCCTTTAGCCTTGTCGTACTACATGCATGACGGTTCTGTGTCAGGTTGTGGTGCTGTATCTTTGTCTTGACTTTACCAGCAAATTTCTAGCCGACGACAAGCAAACTTTCTGTAAGGCCTTGCGCTGGAGTGGCGCTTTGACTCCAGATCCGCCAACTGTCGATTTTCACTTTGACTGAGGCACACGTAACACACATGCAGTTTTCTAGATGAGAGCAAACTCTCCTCAAGAGTACTCTTGTTTCTTCGGGTTGCAGGATTTACGTAAACTCATCCTAGTTGCCAGTTGTAGCATCCTTTCCAGTCCAGGTACATGCAAATGATCACGCCACACAGGGAGCTTCGTATTACATGTCCTTATTGCTCAGCATGTAACTGTTCACTGAACATTCTGCATCATGATTTTTATCACCCACATCCACGCACATACCTCACTGTTCTACGGAGTTCGCCAGGAAACAAGTCTCCAGTCAACTCTAACTCACAAGACATTTTGCAGCTATTATTAATTTGGAAAGCCTTTGTATATAGTGCTAACGATTTGCTATTTGGAATTACTAATTTGCGATTTCCTAATTAGAAATTACAAAATGCGATATCTACATGATGGAAATTGTAAATTACACCACCCCAAGTGCCAATTGAACATATCGAAATGCCATATTCCATTTCCTAATGACCTGGAATTGCGATTCCCAAAATTTGGAAATGCAAAATGCCTTCATACATATAACTGCTGAAACTTGTGAACTCATTTTGGGTCCCCTGCTTTAGTTCTCAAACACTGTTTAGAGTTTGTTGGCAATAAAACTGATGGCCTCATCTTGGGTCTCCTGCCATAGCTGACAGACTCTGTACACTGTTCATAGACTATAAAACTTGTGAACCCGGTGGGGTATCATGCCTTAGTGTATGGACTGTGTATTGATTTTGCGAGCTATAAAACTCATGGACCAATGTTGGGTTTGCGGACCCTGAACCAAGTTTGAAGACTACATTTACTGCTTTACAAGTTTAACGAATCAGCTAAGTGTTCGCAAACTCTAAACACATTTGCTCTCCATATATTTGCTTGTGATCATTTTGTTTGGGTGTCGGCTGGGTCAGGGACATTTAAAGGATTTTGGAGGCCCTGGGCCAAACATATTTTGGGGGGCCCCTGTTCAGAACAGCTTTAAATTTGTGATCCAATTTCAGCTTTCTCATTACCTCTTTTGCAAGGTTATTGACACTAGACAGGCAGACTGGCCCTAATTCTAAATGTGTTTTCATATGATATTCAGGGATAGGGATGTATGTTTTCATTATTGTAATACAGCAGAAGTTCACTAATATTATTTCACATAATCTCTACGATCCACCACCGTTTCGCATATGTGAAGTCCTGTTTTGATCTAAAAGGAACTTTTTTTTATAGATATTGCATAGTGTTAAAAAACATAAACACAACATTTCTCAACAAAATGTCTGTAATAGACACCCACACGTTACCTGATTTAAAAACAAATGAAAGGAAAATGGCATTTAAAATAATGTATAAGGTTTGCAAATTATTCAAGGTCATCAAGGCAGGACTGTGTGGGGATCAGAGCCAGATCTATCAGGCCCCCCCGAAAGACTGGGGCCCTGGGCTAGCGCCCATTCAGCCCATGCCTTAAAACGTCTATGGGCTGGGTCAGATTTGATTTTTGGAGGAGAGTTCATAATGCATTCAAACATTAAAGAAAATATGCAGAACCCGCAGATTCAAACGTGAGTCTGCAAACATATCAAACCTAGCAACAAGAGTAGGGCCCCCTCTAAAGCCCACACACTTGTGGAAAATTCTGCACACTTCTGGCAAGTCTAACTCTTTTCACTGACCTATTAATATATATATATATATATATATATATAGTTGCGAAGGCGCCCTGCTGCTCAATGTGCAGATCCAGCCGATTGAAATCAATACGCCAGATGGAGCTCGGAGGTCTGAGTTGAAGACCTGGAGAGTGGCAGTTTTTGTTGTTCACGACCAATCCACTTGGGCAAGAGTTTTAATTTTATCATTTTGGGCATATCACGACCCATATGGGATAACAAGGATGAGACTGCAGGTACCATCATGTATGCAGTGCATACGCCCACTGGGGCGGGACTTGGGAAGCTATCAGGTGTTTCATTTTGCATGCTGCCACTTCTAAGCCCGTGAACAAGGACATTTCTGTTTGAAACGCGTTGGGCTGTGAATAAAAAGGTCGGATAAACATGACTACGACTCTGAAGTATTCAACTTAAGGAGTCATGTAAGAGGCGCCTTCACTGAGAGCAAACTTTTTTGTGGTACTTTCAGCGTCTGGTCCAGTTGCGAAGGCGCCCTGCTGCTCATTGTTGAAATCAATCCGCCAGATGGAACTCGGAGGGCCGAGTTGAACGACCTGGACACTAACAGAGTTGCAGTTTTTGTTGTTCACGACCAACCCACGTGGGCAAGACTTTTAATGTTAACATTTTGGGCACGTCATCACCCACATGGGATAACAAGGATGAGACTGCAAGTACCATCATGCATGCACTGCATACGCCCACTGGGGCGGGGCTTGGGAAGTTATCAGGTGTTTCATCCTGCGTGCAGCCTCTTTTAAGCCCATGATCAAGGACATTTCTGTTTGAGACGTGTTGGGCTGTGAATAAAAAGGTCGGATAAACATGACTACAACTCTGCAGTCTTCAACTTAAGAGTCACTTCGTGTAAGAGGCGCCTTCACCGAGGGCAAACTTTTTTGTGGTATTTTCAGCGGCTGGTCCAGTCTCGAAAGCAGCTTGCTGCTCAATGTGCAGATCCAGCAGATTGAAATCAATCCACCAGATGGAACTCAGAGGTCCAAGTTGAAGGACCTGGACACTAACGGAGTGTCAGTGTTTGTTGTTCACGACCAACCCATCTGGGAAAGATGTTTAATTTTATCATTTTGGGCACGTCACCACTCACATGGGATAACAAGGATGAGACCTCAAGTACCATCATGCATGCAGTGCATATGCCCACTGGGGCGGGGCTTGGGAAATTATCAGGTGTTTCATCAGGTGTGCTGCTGCTTTTAAGCCCGTGATCAAGGACATTTCTGTTTGAAACGCCTTGGGCTGTGAATAAAAAGGTTGGATACACATGACTACGACTCTGCAGTCTTCAACTTAAGGAGTCACTCAATGTAAAAGGCGCCTTCACTGAGCGCAAACTTTTTTGTGGTATTTTCAATGGCTGGTCCAGTCGCGAAAGCGGCTTGCTGCTCAATGTGCAGATCCAGCAGATTGAAATCAATCCGCCAGATGGATCTCGGAGGTCCGAATTGAAGGACCTCGACACCAACAGAGTAGCAGTTTCTATATATATATATATATATATATATATATATATACTAGCAGCCCGTCCCGACCTTGTCCGGTAGCAACAGGCTTCCCCACCCTCCACCCGCCCCGACATTGTCCAGCAGCCCGGGCCCCCGCCCGGCCCGTCCCCTGCCTGCCCCGACCCCCGCCTGCCCCAACATGGGTCCCCTTACCTCAGCCGCCGCTCCTCCCGCCTGTCCGCTGCTCGCACCGCCGCTGGCCTGTCCGCTGCTCCTCACGTCACCGCTCCTCCCCCGCGCCATGTCCGCTGCTCCTTGTCGCGCTCCTGGACGCCGCTCCTCCCCGCACGTCGCGGCCGGCGCAACTTCGGAGGGACTACTTTTTTTTTACTGTAAATTTTTTAAATAACGTTATTTTTTTATTTATATAGCATATAACCATCTACACACCCTGACGATTCCAAAGGTGTTTCAGGTGTGTGGATTGGCACTGTGGTTCCCGAGTTTACTCGCCTCAAAGGCTGAAAGTTTTTCCTTTATTATAGTAGTATAGGCTCTCTTACCTCAGCCGCCGCTCCTCCAGCCTGTCCGCTGCTCGCACTGCCGCTGGCCTGTCCGTGGCTCCTCACGTCACCGCTCCTCCCCCGCGCCATGTCCACCGCTCCTCGTCGCGCTCCTGGACGCCGCTCCTCCCCGCGCTCCTGACGTGAGCATGCACGTCGCGGCCAGCGCTACTTCGGAGGGGCTACTTTTGTTTTTTACTGTACATTTTTTAAATAACTCTTTTTTTAAAATTTATATAGCCTATAACCATCTACACACCCTGACGATTCCGACGGTGTATCAGGTGTGTGGATTGGCGCTGTGGTTCCCGAGTTTACCCGCCTCAAAGGCTGAAAGTTCTTCCTCTATTAAAGTAGTATAGACTCCCTTACCTCAGCCGCCGCTCCTCCAGCCTGTCCGCTGCTCGCACCGCCGCTGGCCTGTCCGCTGCTCCTCATGTCACCACTCCTCCCCCGCTCCATGTCTGCCGCTCCTCGTCGCACTCCTGGACGCCGCTCCTCCCCGCGCTCCTGACGTGAGCATGCACGTCGCGGCCAGCGCTACTTCGGAGGGACTACTTTTTTTTTACTGTAAATTTTTTAAATAACGTTTTTTTTTACATTTATATAGCCTATAACCATCTACACACCCTGACGATTCGAACGGTGCATCGGGTGTGTGGATTGGCGCTGTGGTTCCCGAGTTTACCTGCCTCAAAGGCTGAAAGTTCTTCCTTTATTATAGTAGTATATATATATATATATATATATATATATATATATATATATACATATATATATATTCACTGAAAAAAACATAGGTTATAGACCATATATAGTTAGGAATTAGCATTTACAAAACCTTATTTTACTCACACAAAACCATTGAAATTCGCATATATAGTTAGTTGCACTAACTATATATCGCGCACCCGCAATCCACTGCTGATGATGTCACATATTACATCATTCATGACATGGTCAGTGACATCACTGATGACATCACTGATGACATCTCAAATGACATCACTGATATATATATTACCTACTGGTGATAGCCAGTAGGTATATATAGTTAGGATCTCGCTACCATAGGAAATCCGCAACATTCTATTGGGAATAACTTTGGCGCCGGTTGAGGAATTTGCAGGTAATTTTTCAAAATTTTGGCCATCTCTGCTCCGCTCCTTCCCTGAAAGTTTCGGAGGGATCCGTGAAGTGGGGGCTGAGAAAAAAGGGGGGTCCCAAAACGTGTTTTCCCAATGTTAATTTCCATAGGATGTTCTGACACGGCTACAGCCCGAACCGCTGAACGGAATTACGCCAAACTTTGCAAAATTGTAGGGACTGGTATGCAGATGTGCCTTTGCTATATTTGGTGAAAATTGCTCCAGTGGTTTTTTCAAAAATTAACTTCAAAAACACATATATATCTGGGCGGAGCCTAACCACACATCTCATCGTGAGATCTGATTCCTTTGTGTTCTACTGCAGCCTCCTAGAGTGTTCTAAAAAACAACTAGAGCGCTAACAGTCCTACTTATTACAAAGGTATTGCACACCTGAAGCCATCTTGATTGGAATAAAGTGGTAACTCTTAAAACATTTCATTTAAAAAGGAACAAAATGAGGGGGTATATTTTGCCATAGAAAGTATGATTAGTGCTGCAGAAAGAAAAATTAGGGCACATTTTGAGTGACTTCTCAAATCCTCTTCTATTTCATGAAAACATTCTGACATGCAGTCTCCCAAGATGGCCACCAGAGACAAAAGAGCCCAAATGTAGTCCAAATATCACCCAGATGTAGCCCAAGTATAGCCCAATGACAGAATGTCCTAGAGTGTTCTAACGAACAACTAGAGCGCTAACAGTCTTACCTATTACAAAGTTATGGCACACCTGAAGCCATCTAGATTGGAATAAAGTGGTAACTCTTAAAACATTTCATTTAAAAAGGAACAAAATGAGGGGGTATATTTTGCCATAGAAAGTATGATTAGTGCTGCAGAAAGAAAAATTAGGGCACATTTTGAGTGACTTCTCAAATCCTCTTCTATTTCATGAAAACATTCTGACATGCAGTCTCCCAAGATGGCCACCAGAGACAAAAGAGCCCAAATGTAGCCCAAATATCACCCAGATGTAGCCCAAGTATAGCCCAATGACAGAATGTCCCAGAGTGTTCTAAAGAACAACTAGAGCGCTAACAGTCTTATTATGACACAAGTATGGCACACCAGAAGCCATCTTGATTGGAATAAAGTGGTAACTCTTAAAACATTTAATTTAAAAAGGAACAACATGAGGGGGTTCATTTTGCCATAGAAAGTATGATTAGTGCTTCAGAAAGAAAAATTAGGGCAAATTTTGAGTGACTTCTCAAATCCTCTTCTATTTCATAAAAAAAATCTGACATGCAGACTGAAACATGCACTTTGAATACCAGCAGCAGACTTCCCTGGTGAGCAGTAGCTTTACTACAGTGATCTAATGAGCAACTAGAGTGCTAACATTCAGAATGTATGGCAAATGTGTGACGCATCTGAATGCCTTCTTGATGGAACCAAAGTAAACAAGCATTGAAAATGCAATAGATCTCGCCCTTGTTTAAGGTAAAGCCATTCTGTTTGTAATGAGGTGGCTTTTTAGCTTTGCTTTTATTAGTGTTTTTTAAACTTTCATGTAAATAACATGCATATGTATGCATATATGTATATTTATGCATGCATTTACATTTGTATTTATATTGATATGCAGATTATATATGTTTAAATATGTATGTATATATATACACATACATATATATAAATGCATATGCATATATATGCATATATATATGTGTATATGTGTGCGTGTAGAGAGAGGTAGAGAGGTAGAGGTAGAGAGGTAGAGGTAGAGAGGTAGAGACTAGTAGAGAGAGAAGTAGAGAGAGGTAGAGAGGTAGAGAGTGAGTAATAGAGTTGAGAGTAAGTATTAGAGAGTAGTAGAGAGCAGTAGAGAGAGTAGCAGAGAGTGAGTAGTAGAGAGTAGTAGAGTGAATAGTAGAGTGAGTAGTAGAGAGTAGTAGAGAGTGAGTAGTAGAGAGTAGTAGAGAGTAAGTAGTAGAGTGAGTAGTAGAGAGCAGTAGAGTGAGTAGGAGAGAGTAGTAAAGAGTGAGTAGTAGAGAGTAGTAGAGAGTGAGTAGTAGAGAGTGAGTAGTAGAGAGTAGTAGAGAGTGAGTAGTAGAGGGTAGTAGAGAGAGAGTAGTAGAGAGTGAGTAGTAGAGTAGTAGAGAGTGAGTAGTAGAGTGAGTAGTAGAGAGTGAGTAGTAGAGAGTAGTAGAGAGTGAGTAGTAGAGAGTAGTAGAGAGTGAGTAGTAGAGAGTGAGTAGTAGAGAGTATTAGAGAGTGAGTAGTAAAGAGTGAGTAGTGGAGAGAGAGTAGTAGAGAGTGAGTAGTAGAGAGTAGAGAGTAGTAGAGAGTGAGTAGTAGAGAGTAGTAGATAGTGAGTAGTAGGGAGTGAGTAGTAGAGAGAGAGTAGTAGAGAGTAGTAGAGTAGTAGAGAATGAGTAGTAGAGAGTGAGTATTAGAGAGTAGTGGAGTAGTAGAGAGTAAGTAGTAGAGAGTAGTGGAGAATATTCTAAAGTTTGGCACAGCACCACTTGCACAATAAGTCTAATCAAATCATATCACTTAGAGTCCTTATTGAAGCGCTGAATCTTGGTGTATATTCAAATGCTTTTATTTTCCTTAAGTTTATGTACCACAGCCAGCCGACGCGTTTCGTTCTGTACAACAGAACTTCTTCAGGGCGTTCTTATTTCCTTCAAGTTATGTTGGTATCCTGTTGTCATATAACTAGATATTTCTTCCAAATGTTAGACGAGACGTTAGTACATTCTTATTCAAAGTGACTAGGTATCAATTTTACCCACACAATTCGGGCAGACTTGAGTAATTTATAGCATCCTCAAAGTCAGTCTTTCAAAAATTCCAAAGTATAGGACATGATAGTCCAAATCCAAATGTTTCTCAGGAAAAGTCATTTTCAATCGTTCGGAATATCGGCATTTGGGCAGATATGACCCAGGGACCCCCAGTATGCAAGGGGAATTAGTCCCCCCTCTGCAAACGCGCCAGTGGCCTGCATTGCAGAGAGAGGTAAAAAGGGGCATAGCCTCCTTACACCTCTGTGAAATGCAGCCCCCTGGCGCATACTGGAGGTTCCAGGTGGGCTAGTTGGCCCCCAGGGACCCCTAGTATGCAAGGGGAATTAGTTCCCCCTCTTCAAACATGCACGGGGGCTGCATTGCAGAGAGGTGAAAAAAGGGTGTGGCCTCATTACACCTCTCTGCAATGCAGCCCCCTGGCGCATACTGGAGGCTCCTGGTGGGCTAGTTGGCCCCCAGGGACCCCCAGTATGCAACAGGAATTAGTTCCCCCTCTGCAAACGTGCCAGGGGGCTGCATTGCAGAGAGGTGTAACAAGCGGCATAGCCTCATTACACCTCTACAATGCAGCCCCTTGGTGCATACTGGAGGTTCCAGGTGGGCTAGTTGGCCCCCAGGGGCCCCCAGTATGCAAGGGGAATTAGTTCCCCCTCTTCAAACATGCACGGGGGCTGCATTGCAGAGAGGTGTAAAAAGGGGCATGGCTTCATTACGCCTCTCTGCAATGAAGTCCCCTGGCGCATACTGGAGGCTCCTGGTGGGCTAGTTGGCCCCCAGGGACCCCCAGTATGCAACAGGAATTAGTTTCCCCACTGCGAACGTGCCAGGGGGCTGCATTGCAGAGAGGTGTAACAAGGGGCATAGCCTCATTTCACCTCTGCAATGCAGCCCCCTGGCGCATAGTGGAGGTTCCAGGTGGGCTAGTTGGCCTCCAGGGGCCCCCAGTATGCAAGGGGAATTAGTTCCCCCTCTTCAAATATGCACGGGGGCTGCATTGCAGAGAGGTGTAAAAAGGGGCGTGGCTTCATTACGCCTCTCTGCAATGAAGTCCCCTGGCGCATACTGGAGATTCCTGGTCCTGTCAGGTCTTATATAGTTAGGAATTAGCATTAAAAAAAACTTTGAGATTCACTGAAAAAAACATAGGTTTCAGGCCTTATATAGTTAGGAATTAGCATTTAAAAAACCTTGCAAATTCACTGAAAAGACCATAGGTTTCTGGGCTTTTATAGTTAGGAATTAGCATTTAAAAAACCTTTGAAATTCACTGCAAAAACGATAGGTTTCAGGCCTTATATAGTTAGGAATTAGCATTTAAAAAACCTTTAAAATTCACTCAAAAAACTATAAGTTTAAGGGGTGTTAGAGTTAGCTGGACATTTCACTCATACAAAACCATTGAAATTGCTCCTATATAGTTAGTTGTACTAACTATATTTCGCGCACCCGCAATCCACTGCTGATGATGTCACATGTTACATCATTCATGACATGGTCAGTGACATCACTGATGACATCTCAAATGACATCACTGTTCTTATTCTTTCGCAAATCAATTTCTATGTTATAGTACATTAATAATTTTAACAATTTCATCTTTTATTGCGGAATTTGTTTGAACTCTAAATTTGTTTATTATACCAATATTTAATTCCTAAAAGGGGGTTTAGCCCTACAGTGGGCTAGATTTCTCCTCCTTTCTCGTGTTTTTATGCATTCAACAATTTTATTACTGGTATATAGAATAAGAGAGAAGCTACTTTGTCCATTTACAGATTTTGTGGATATATATATATATATATATACATTTTTTTTTTTTCGCCAAATGTGATGCAGGGTAGGCAACAAAAGTCGTTTTTTTTTTTTTTTCGTTACTTACCTGTTATGGTCCATATCCCGCATTTTCAAACCCTCCACCCTGCCCCTTCCCTGCCTGACGTCACCGCCCCTGTATAACGCCCTGCACGGGCCGGGCCTCAGCAGTGGAAATGAGAGGATTCCCCAGCGGGCGGTTTTTTACGACTGCCAGCACGGGGCCTTGGTTTCCCAAGTCTAGAATAGCCTAGTCCTGGAGACTGGCGCACTACGGCGACTGGTCAACGCGGACGCCTATGCTGAGGTGGTGAGGAACGTTTGGCAATAGTATTTTTTGTTTATTGATCCCATCCTACTTCGTGGTTTTGTTCATTTTGCCATTGTTATTGAGTGCTGCTTGTTACTGTGAACATTATGGTAATTTGACCATTTAGAGACTATTTTTGTTGCTCTCTGCTTTATAATTTTGACTATTGGCACCAGCACTCTGCAGCTACCTAATGAATTTTCACATGAAATATTGCTCATGATCTTGTGACTGCTATCTGACCACCACACCGAACTTTGGGAGTGGTAGTCCGTTTACCAGGAGTAAGGCATTCAAGCCGTACATGATCCAATTGATGTAATTCAACTACCTTGGATGACTGCAATCATTTACTACAATGAGTGCGTGTGATTTATTATTATTATTATTATTATTATTATTATTATTATTATATTTATTTTTGTAGAGCGCGCCGCTACCCTGAGGTTTCCCGGTGCTAAGGACATAAAGAGCGAGAATACAGAAGGGGACAGAGGGCTATTGAGAAAGAAATTATTGGTTGAACAACCATGTTTTTAAGTTCTTACGGAATTGGAGGTAGCAATCGTCCGTGCAAAGATGAATTGGGAGAGAATTCCAGAGAGAGGGGGCCAGGTAGGAAAAAGAACGACCTCCCTGTCTAACTCGGTTGATCCTGGATATCTGAAACTAATGTTGGCTAGAGGAGCGTAAGGTTCTTGGGGGGCAATATTGATGGACAAGGGTGCTCAGATAGGAGGGGGCTTTACCTGCCTTGATTCTGTGCATAAAACACAGAGCTTTAAATTTTGCGCGGTGTTCGATATGGAGCCAGTGAAGACTCCGAAGACCAGATGAAGTTGAGGATTTTTTAGGTAGCATGCATATCAACCTAACTGCTTCGCTTTGCACTGTTTGAAGTTTCCTGGTGACTTCTTTACATGCCCCCAGATATAAGATGTTGCCGTAGTCCAATCTAGATGTAATTAGAGCTTGGATTACGGTTTTTAGTGTGTTCTGGGGGAGCATCCACCTGATTTTCTTAAGCCACTTGAGGATGGTAAAACAAGTGGCTGCCACTCTGACCGCTTGTTGTTTCATGGACATATGTTTATCAAAAATGATGCCCAGGTTGCGAGCGGTTTTGGAGGGGGTGGGTGTAGGTCCCATCTGAGGTGGCCAATGTTGGGGGCCCCGTAGGGTAGTGTGTTTCCCAAACAGAAGCAGTTTGGACTTTCCTCCGTTGAGTTTTAGTTTGTTATCAAACATCAATTTGGCAATGTTATTAAGACCAGAACAGAGGGAAGACGGGTAGGAATGTGCGTTCGCAGAGAGTGAATAAATGATCTGGGTGTCGTCAGCATATGAGTAGATCGTCAACCCAGATTTTTCGGCTAAGGTAGCAAGGGGACTGATGTACAGGTTAAATAAGATGGGGCTGAGAGTCGAACCCTGGGGAACCCCAAATAATGAATTATGAGGTTTAGAAGAGGATGTAGAGGAAAAGACTTGAAAGGTTCTATCGGAGAGTAAACTTTTTAGCCATGCCAGGGCAGGTCCAGTTATGCCACAGGTTTGCAAGGTGTTAAGGAGGATGGTGTGGGAGACCGTGTCCAATGCGGCACTAAGGTCGAGTAAAATAAGTGCCACGGTCTCCCCCTCGTCAACTTGCCGGCGTATATTTTCAGAAACCCCTAGGAGGGTTGATTCGGTTGAAAAACCTGCCCTAAATCCCGACTGGGATGTATGAAGGAGGTTATTGATTTCTGTGAAGTGAGTAAGTTGGGTAACAATATGTTTCTCCAAGATTTTGGAGAATAGGGGTAGAAGCGAAATTGGGCGGAAGTTGGCGGGGTCATCTGGATCTGCGGTAGCTTTCTTCAGTAGTGTTGAAACCATGGCATGTTTCCATGCCTTAAGGACTTTGGCATCTCTTAGGGAACAGTTCAGGAGCTCCAGAATGAGCGTGAGGGAAGGGGTGTCAAGTGAAAGGAAGATTTGTGGGGGAAAGGGGTCAAGGGGGGAGCCAGATTTGATAGTTTTGATGATTTCATGTAATGATGACAGGTTGAGCGGGTCCCAGTTAGCTAGAAGCTGAGGGGAGCCACCTAAGGAAGGGTCTGGTCTAACATCTTCACAATTGGAAGTGATTTTAGGAGAATCCGGGACTATTGGAAAAGAAGTTGAATCTTTGAAGTCATCATAGATTTTGTCTATTTTGTTTATGAAGAATTCTGCCAGAGCGTTGCACTGTGCTGAATCCAGACAGGGGGCTTTCGGTTGGCAGGAAGAGCCAGAGAGATCCTGCACTATTTGAAAAGTGCTTTGGGCCGGTTTTGAGCATTCTCAATAGTTGTTTTGGCATATTCAGCTCTAGCTGATGAACAATTAGCATGATATTTCAATAGGGCTGCTTTATATAATAACTTTAGTGAAGGGTCATAGTGGGCACGTCATCGACGCTCTAGATTTTTACAAGCCATTTTTTCAAGTTTGAGTGCATCTGTAAACCAAAGGGCCGGGGGATGAAGTGGGATTTGTTTTTTATTTCTTAGTGGAAGGCATACATTAATGGCAGAACTGAGCCAGTTGTGAATGGCTGCGGCTTCCTCGATGTTTGTTATATTAGCGAGGGGCCTGTTTACATTACAGCGCTCATGTGTGAGAACCCTGAGACTGCTTCTCACATTTCAGTCAACAGACTTTATGCCGGCTGGTCGACATCACTTGTAAGAAGTGTATGAGCGCTAAAACGTCTCTATTTCAATTTGTAACAGCAGCAGCACGAGTTTTATTTTATTCAGTTCTACGATATTGCGTGGTCTTATTATGTGAAGGGCAACATTTTTAAGAGAAATTACCGTCGCCTTATAGTAATGAGGTCTAAGATGTTCCCCCTTTAGGTTTGTGATGAAACTAATATGCCTTCATGTTCGGAAATGTAATATGACCTATTGGTGAGACAAACACAAACTGTTGATGCACTATGCAATAATTAGTTTTAACATGTATTTGCAATCAGCGTTTAGTACTCACAATGCTATTACTTGTCATCACTGGCTTTAGACCTTTTCCCATGTTTGGTTTTGATTGCCAAGAACATGTTTATTTTAAACAAACCGTTAAAGTATTTTTTCAATGTCTATTTAGGTATTATAGGGGGATGGGCTACATATACTCCCCGCGGTGGTGGCGACAATTTGTTTGACAAAGGCTTCTGCGAAGCCGAAACGCATCTCTTTTTTACCACAAGGTCAAGTGGGACCCAGAGAATCAAGAATAAAGAATGCGATATCCAAAACTTCCTCGAGCACGTGCTATATATATATATATATATATATATATATATATATATATATATATATATATATATTCAGTATTTTATTATCAGAGACAGCGCGCCAGCTCACTGCAGCAATACAAAGTGCAACTACATAGTCCAGGAGGCCGTGTGTTCGGCCACGCCCACTGGGGCAGGACTTTCAAAACTTAAGTTGCACCTGTGGCGGTGCTGACCTTTTGAACATTGCCTTCGAGAAAGTGCTTCTCGCACGAAACGCGTCAGGCTTGTGTTTTAATTTGGAGCTGTGCTTTGTTTCACCCGTCATTTCAGCAGCCTTCAGTAAATGAATTCCTTATACTGAACTCACTTGTGTGCTGGCTCTTTCGTAGGGGAAAAACTTGTGTGATGGATTAAATACAGCTGGTCCCGGCCGTGAAAGAGTCCCGCTGCGATGCAGTCTCTGTGCATGTCACCCGGCATGTGCCTTTGGAGACAAGTGTTGGAATCTGGAGGCAGTCACGAGCTGTGTGAAGGAATTGAAATAACTCAGCAACCCACTGGGGTATGGATTCAGTATTTCATTGTCAGAGACAGCGCGCCAGCTCACTGCAGCAATACAAAGTGCAACTACATAGTCCAGAAGGCCGTGTGTTCGGCCACGCCCACTGGGGCAGGACTTTCAAAACTTAAGTTGCACCTGTGGCGGTGCTGACCTTTTGAACATTGCCTTCGAGAAAGTGCTTCACGCACGAAACGCGTCAGGCTTGTGTTTTAATTTGGAGCTGTGCTTTGTTTCACCCGTCATTTCAGCAGCCTTCAGTAAATGAATTCCTTATACTGAACTCACTTGTGTGCTGGCTCTTTCGTAGGGGAAAAACTTGTGTGATGGATATATATATATGCTCCACGTTGGGCATCAAAGCCCCCGCCTAATGGACACCGGAGTCAGGAGGGTTGAGACGGTGAGGGGACCGGAGGAGACGGCTTGTTCGACGGTGTCAGGGGACGAATTTCCTCTCATCCACACAGCGTTTTCCTACCCCAGCGCAACATCGGCCCATAAACAACAAGAGAACTGCATTCTGGGTCTGGTAGTCGCTGGACATATTGCGACGTACCAAAGACAATTGCGATTGGTATTGGAGCCAAATGGGGAGGTAACAGCGCTGGACAAATCAGGTGGGGCGTGATATTCTGTTAGTAAAATTGCCGCCACCTGAAGCCAAGCATCTACACCCGCGGCGCTGACGAAGGCTCACAAGAAGCCGAAATGCATTCGCCCACAAGCGGGTGATGCGGGATGCGAGATTCCTTTGCCTGCCACAGAAGAATAAAGTCTGTTTCCACCCTTTCCCCTCGTGTTGGCCTCTTCACTGTCCTAGATGGAGGATGTGACGGAAGGTATATTGTTAGCGCGGTTTCCAGCACTGCGCCAAGAGGTCCCTGTCTCTGCAAGTTGGCCCTGACCTGCTGGTTGCCGCTTCTGCGACGTTTGGAACTGCCCGAGGTACCGGGATTCGCCAGGGCCCACCTCCTGATCGGAGTTAAGTTACAGCGGTGTTGGAGTTACTCTGCTCCACGTTGGGCATCAAAGCCCCCGCCTAATGGACACCAGAGTCAGGAGGGTTGAGACGGTGAGGGGACCGGAGGAGACGGCTTGTTCGACGGTGTCAGGGGACGAATTTCCTCTCATCCACACAGCGTTTTCCTTCCCCAGCGCAACATCGGCCCATAAACAACAAGAGAACTGCATTCTGCGTCTGGTAGTCGCTGGACATATTGCGACGTACCAAAGACAATTGCGATTGGTATTGGAGCCAAATGGGGAGGTAACAGCGCTGGACAAATCAGGTGGGGCGTGACATTCTGTTAGTAAAATTGCTGCCACCTGAAGCCAAGCATCTACACCCGCGGCGCTGACGAAGGCTCACAAGAAGCCGAAATGCATTCGCCCACAAGCGGGTGATGCGGGATGCCAGTTTCCTTTGCCTGCCACAGAAGAATAAAGTCTGTTTCCACC